>NC_041408.2:89893258-90493258 GCF_900747795.2 Erpetoichthys calabaricus
CTTTACACCTCATTTTACTTAAAATATCACCCACCTTTGTGCTCCGTCTCGCCTTGGGTTTTTGCCACAGCGTTTTGGGGACGGTCAGGGTGGCTGTCAGGACAGCATTTGTCATTTGGGGCTGAAGGTGTGCTTTTAACTTTTTCAGCATTTGGTGAATGACAAGACAGATGCTTTCTGTGGTAGTGTTGTCTGGCTTCATTAACCGTATTTAACTTCTCACTGCATGCACCACAGCTGAAACAAAAACTCCCATCTGCCTCTGTGATTCCGTGTATTTCCTGAAGGTGCTTCTTAAAAGCTACTGAGCTCCGTGCCGTCGCAGGACAAAATCTACAACAAAAACGCAATTTTCCCGTATGGAACAGATTGTCAAGACATTTCTTGCGTGCGTTTTGCTTGTCACTTTTACTGTAATAAAATTCCTGGCACAGACATGTCTCTTTACTTTCTTTGACGGTTGGCGACGATGCAGGTTGCACCGAATCGACGTTCTTAAATGGCAGTTCTTTTCTTTCTGCCAAAAACACATAGTCTGTGCTGTGGTATGACTGGTAGTGGTCTGAGAATTCTTCTTCTGTGTCAAAGAGCAAACTGTCACACAGTCCACAGAAATAACCGATGTTAATATCTCCATTATGCATGTCTTCAAAATGTCGGTAAAGCGTCTCGACTTTAAGGAAGCGCTGCTTACAGGTGCCACAACAGTACTTTTGAAAGCTGTGTTTTTCTGGCTTTTTGCAGTGGTCAGTGACGCTCGTTTCTGAATCAAAGAGCTCCTCACAGATCCTGCACTGCCATTTACCAGAGAGGGTGGTACCTTGGTCTCCTTTTTGATCACATGATTGAACAATCGGGACTCTATTATTGTCTTCATGAGCAGCAGACGTACAACTAGAAGTAGATGGTTGTGGATCATCCTCTTCAACCTCCTGTTCATAGTAGAAACTATGCCCACCATGACAATCTATAATATGGGACATGATGTCCTCTTTTCTGGGCATTTCGGTCTTGCACGTATGGCACCAAAAAATGTAATTATTCAAGTGAGCGCCACCATGAAAACGACTCATATGTAACCCAATCACAGCAGGATCTTCTGCCTGTTTCCCACAAACTATGCACTTGTAAAATATCTGGTTGGCTGCCATGATGTGCTTATCTACAGCCTTTTCTGTACTGTAACGCTGGCTGCACTCACAGAACCAGGCAGTCGCCACTTGATCAGATACGCTGGCCTGGGGCTGTTCACAAAAATCAGCAGAATTGAACTTTTTAGAATCCACGCCAAACTGTGACTCCCGTCTTCGCTTTGCACTTATCGGACAGCTGCTATCAGCTTCTTGTTTTATGGATCTCTTCAGCAAGGAGGACTTTTGTTTCGACTCACCAAGTGCAAATTGTTCAGCACCAGACTGGCTTTTCTCAAAGAAATGACAGAACAGTAAAACTGCTTTCTCCACCGAGCAAACCGTCTCAGTTTTGTGTCCAGTTAACAGTTCGTGGTTTTTCATGTGGCTGTCTACTTTAAAGAGTTTGCCACAATTTTGACAGTGTCCTTTGACTACAAATAGCTCTGCAACCTGGGAAATGCTTTTTCTTGCAACAGCCATGGGACTAGCATTCCTGCATCGCGTCCTGTAAAATGTAAAGAATACATTAGATAGATAGGACAGATAGATCTTTATTGTCATTGTCACTTTTACAAAGGAACGACGAAATTGAAGGTGCAGTCGACTCAGTGTGAGGAATAAGAGTTAAAAAGACAAGAAGAGAGAAAATAATAACAAACCGAATAGTAATAAAAGTACTTTACAAAATATACAAATTGCACTTGTTGACCTAAGGTCTATATTGCACATTGGGAGAATGATACGGAGCAGTTTTATTCTGAGTTCAGGGCCATGATTGCTTTTGCATAAAAGCTGTTTTTAAGGTGGTTTCTCCTAGTTTTCATTGCTGTGTATCTCTTGCCCGATGGCAAAAGGCAATGACCGGGATGTGATGAATCCTGTGAAATGTCTATTGCTTTTTTGCGGCATCGGGAGGTGTAGATTTGCTCCAGAGTGGGGAGGGTACAACCAATTGTTCTCTCTGCTGTCCTGACGACCCTGTGGAGCGCTTTCCTAGCTGCCGTACCACACACACAGTCCGTACGTGAGCACACGCTCGATGGAACAGTGATAAAAAGCAAGGAGCAGATTTTTGGGGTGATGGTTCTTTCTGAGAATTCTCAGAATACACAGTCTCTGCTGCGCCTTCTTCAGCAGCTCCTTGGTGTTGGCGCTCCAGGTCAAGTCATCCTCCAGCTCAATGCCCAGAACCTGAACACCGGGACCCTCTCCACACAGGTCCCGCCAATGATGAGTGGCTGGATGTCAGTTTTGTTTTTTCTAAAGTCAATAACAAGCTCCTTCATTTTTGTGGTGTTGAGGAGCAGGTTATTGACTCTGCACCACATTGACAGCCGCTCCAGCTCGTCCCTGTATGCCAGCTAACCCTCCTTGCCCGACATGAGTCCAACCACCGTCGTGTCATCCGCGAACTTTATAATCTTGTTGCTATGGCAAGTGGGGACACAGTCATATGTGTAGAGGAGCGGGCTGAGCACACAACCCTGCAGCGTCCTGGTGTTGAGGCTGAGAGCAGTGGATGTGTGGAGACCCAGCCTGACCCTCTGGGAGCGACCAGACAAGAAGTCCAGTATTCAACTGCAGGTGAGTGATGGAAGTCCCAGATCTGCCAGTTTGGACACCAGTCATTGTGGGAGGATGGTGTTAAACGCAGAGCTGAAGTCTAGAAAGAGCAGTCTGGCATAACTCCCCTGCTGCTCCAGGTGGGTCAGGGCAGCATGAAGGCAGCATGTGGCCACAGCATCCTCCGTGGATCTCTTTGCTTTGTAAGCAAATTCAAATGGGTCCAGGTCTGCTGGCAGGCAGGCGATGATATGACTCCGCACTAGACAGTGTGCTTCAAAAAATGTTAACAAATGACTACAAAAAGCAAAGACTCTTAAATATGATGCACAAAATGCATTGATGACTACCACACGATGGAAGAAATAATGGAAATTTCAATTCCAGCAGACTCTACAGGGAGCACTGGGTGTTCAAGAGTCGTCTGATGATCTCCAAGTCTGATAGTCTGAGACCCAACAGTTGGGGAAACACTGAATCCATTGATAGAAAGTTGCATTTTCTTCAGGAGGGCTCATCTTTGTAACTAACTTAGGGTGATTTTGATATCGATAAAGTCAAAAAACAGCATACAGATGCGTATTCTATTTAGAGATGTCAAGCACAAATGAAGCAAATTTGGGACAAATGCATCATTGGTTAATTTGCAAAGGACTCTGCTCTTATAGGGCGGAATGGTGGCTCTGAGGTAGGGATCTGCACTGGTAATCGGAAGGTTGCTGGTTCAAGTCCCATTAACGCCCCAAGTGACTCTACTTGAGCACAGCCCTTAACCTGCAATTGCTCCGTCCTGGGTATGACTTTAACCTGCATCCAGCCCTGCAAGTAGGCTCTCCAACCTGCAGGGAAAAACCTGGGGGTTGGTGGCAGAATTGGCACTCCAGCCACCATAAAAAACCTCACACATCTGAACTGGTGTGGTGCTGAGGTGTCATATGGCTACATGCAGGTCCTAATCTGGGGATCCTGAGTTGGTTTGTCGTGTGGTGGGGGCGGCAATGCGCTGTATCAGTGCCAGCTCCTAACCTCTCTCTCTGCTCTTATAGTCTGTAGTTGCCTAGGTATGCTGCCAGATGATAGGAGCACAGACAGAATATTCCATGTTCACTTGGTCATAATTCCTTGCAGATTTGATATGAGCTTTATTAACCATCATTTTTGTACAGTACAAATACATTACAAATACAATGAGAGGCAAGGTGGTGGAAGAGTGCAACTGCAAGGAGCAAAGGTGGTGGACGAATTTAAATACTTAGGTTCAACAGTCCAAAGCAACAGAGAGGTGAAGAAGAGAGTGCAGGCAGGGTGGACTGGGTGGCAGGGGTAACTTGTGATAGAAGGGTTACCTGCAAGAGTGAAAGAGAAGATCTGTAAAACGGTAGGGGAGCGTTGTATGGTTCGGAGATGGTGGCACTGATAAAAAGACAGGAGTCAAAGCTGGACGTGGTGGAGTTGAAGATGCTACGATTTTCTCTCAGAGTAACGATGGCAGACAGGATTAGGATTGAGATTATTAGAGGGGACAACACAGGTACAACACTTTGGTGGCCAAGTGAGAGAGGCCAGATTGAGAGGTTTTGGGCACGTGAAGAGAAGAGGTGAGGGGTACATCGGGAAAAGATTATTGAGGATGGAACCACAAGGCCAAAGAGGAGGTTAATGGATGTGGTGAAGGAGGACGTGAAGGCAGAAAATGTATAAGACAGGGATAGATAGAGACTGATGATCAGCTGAAAGACGACGACGACAAAGAAGAAAAAGAAGCAAACAAAAAAGAAGAAGCAGATGAAGCAGATGAGAAATGCATTATCCAGAATGAAAATTACAAATAAAAACATAACTCAAAAAGAACATAATGTATACAGTATATATAACTGTCTTAGAAGTGATTGGAAGAAAGCATCATTTTGGAAAGATGTTTCGTGTTTAAGTTTACCTAAAATGCGGTGTGACCTCCACATGAGAATTTAGTATCTTTGCACACTCTGTACACTTCACTTGAAAAGGCACTTCCTTACACTTAGTGAACAGCAGCTTCTTAGCATATGATGGAAAAGGAACAGGAGCAGGAGAATCTTGATCTATTGAAAAAGAGAAAAACAACAATCAACCAAACTTAAGACACCGCTTGTAAAAAATGAAGCATCTGCTGGGCTTCCATGAACACTTGGTTTTCACTTAACACTCATTCCTACTAGAACAGACTGTGCTCTGGAATACAACCTCATATTTGATTCTCCTCCTATGGTGGAAACTAACAACAATTTGTTGAGCTGTAAATTAAACAAAGCCACCATAAATTCTTGAACACTGAAGCCTAGACTAGCATGACCTCAAAACTAAAAATGCAATTAAGGATAGGCTCCCCTCAAAAATTGCGTTTTCTATTATAATAAAAAAAACCTTGGGACGAGATGAGACTTTTTGTAAGGAAGTCCCACGAGACGGAGACTTTTACCATGAGATTCTTACAAGTCACGCCCTACTTACAACTATTTTCAAACAAGACCACGGTCAACAGGTACATTCCAGCACTTAACCTGGACAGACACCAATCCATTAAAAGGCTTACCTATGAACACAAAAACACACTTACAAAGATCCTGTTTAGAATCACCTGTTTATCTAAATACAGCAGCAAGAAATGATGAAGTCAAACGAATTAATGCAAAAATTGTCAATCAGTTACACGGCAAATTGATTAAATGCGTATCAATAGACTATGCTGAAGCAGTTGGTGGTGATCGTGCGGAAGATGAAAACATCAATTTAACAATAACCCACAGAATATCTACAAGCGTTAACACCGTCTGGTCTTCCACCAGCCAAATTACTGTTGAGTATCATAATGTTATTGTGTAATTTATGTCTGAGTGATGGACTATGCAATGGAACAAGATTAGTTGTATTAAAAATTGGTCAAACTATTCTAACATGTAAAATTTTAACAGGCGACAAGAAAGGTAATGTAACATTAGACACAAAAGGAGATCTTGATATGCCATTCGTAAGAAAACATTTACAGTTTCCCGTGAGAATAGCTTTTGCTATGACAATTAACAAATCACAGGGACAAACATTCGAAAAAGTTAATTTATTAGAGAGAAAGAAATGATATTCACTCACTCACTCAACTCATATGTTGTGTTGTCACAATGTAACTCCAAACACGGAATCAAAATTTAATGCGATCTTGAAGAAAAGTTAATTCCAAATATTGATTAAACTGAAGCATTAAAGTAAAAGTGAAAATAATGCATATTATTCCCATGAAAATAACAATCTCTTTAAATTGCATATCCGGTTAACCAAACCTGGGAGTTGGCGAGCAAAGTGATCAGGGGGCAGAGCCCCCTAGTTTTAATATGCTACTGACCCCGTGTAGTTTGTAGTAATGGCAGAGAAAAAAAAGAACCTCACATTTTTAGGCCGAATGGAGACATCAAAGTTTCTGATAGAATAGATGTCTATGGTGATCAAGGCTGGACGACAGCAAACTTTCATCAAAAACATCCAAGAAAAAAAATCTCACGTTACTCACATCACAAAATCCATACGTCAAGTCATCCAGTCTAATGCTCAGAACGTCCCTAACATGCGAATTTTTACTAAAATGAACAAACTGGAAAAATGCTCTTGTGAGTGAAAATCGAATGCCTTCAGATATGGCCAAGTATGTGAGATTTTTTTTGTGGACATTTTTAACATTATTTGTTGTTGTTCAGTGTTGGTCACCACAGACGTGGAAATTTTTGATATCTCTGTTCATCTGGAAAAACGTTAAAAAATGTTCTTGTCCACCACTGCAAACTACAGCACATCGGGTAAATAACATAAAACAGAACAAATATTTTTGGATGGAGTTGTTCTTAAGAAATTTTTCATGATGAAAGTCTTCTCCAAAATATAAATGTTAGTTGTAAAAGCAATTTTCCCATGAATGGAAATCTCACTTCTTTTGGGTCAAAGATGAAATAAAATATGTCTGACAAATTACTATATTAATTGGTATTTTTAAATTGTTATAAAAGTGAAAGCAGTCTTAACTTGTAACGCAAACCTCCGTCTTCTAATATAAAAAGTAACACAAGGGCGCCATTACAAATTTTTCAAATTGCTGTTCTAGTATGCATGGCTCAGAATCAAAATATTTACAAATAGTTCATGTCTTTACTACTGTGGTTAAGTTCCTATCTAAAAAATTACAAACTGAAAACACACATTTTAAAATAAGCCCCTTGCTCAAAAAGCTGAAACTTACCACTTATTTTGAGTGAATGTGTAAAGTGGTTTTTTGCAGCCATATGCTGCAAACACTCATCCCGGATATTAAAAAGTAAGTAACAAAATGGGCAGGCAAAGCACTGAATGTTCTGACAAGAAAACTCCCTGGAATGGCCATCAGGATTTGGTGATGTGATCTGAGGAGAGTGTATCACAAGAAAGAGACAGACAGTAAAATTAATAAGGTTAATGCATCACAGTTGCACTTCAGTAAGATTATCATTAATTAGGACAACTCAGGATTTATTTATGCATCATGCTTTTGCACCATTTGCTAGTCTAAATTAAGCAGTACATAACTGTATAAACAGCAGGGAGAGGCTGCCAGGGCACCACAGGGTGCACACGCCCACACTAACATAAAACAAATTTGGCATCACTGGTTAACTCAACCTGCACAACTGTAGGGAAGTGGAAGGAAAAAATTGCAAACGTGGAGAGAACCTCCAAATTTTACACAGACAATGAGGTTTGAACCCACACTGATGGGATCTGTTACACACCATCTGTGACTGCGGCACCATTGTGCTAGTCGAGCTGCATAAATATTTTAAATAACTCAAACGCCACGGTGCATCTCTAATACACTATATCTGGAATATAAGGTATTAGCACGCACCCACTCATACGTGTATCTACTCAAAGGCTCATGTCTTTCAGTCAGGTTCTGAATTTTATCTAAATGGTCAGGTGTATTTTATACAGGAATTATGTACTCCGCTAAACAAACCTAAGTAAAATTTGGGATGACATTATGTTTTCTTTCTATTAAAGCAAAGCAAGTTTATTTATATAGCACCATTAGGCAATTCAAAGTGCTTTATATGACAAGTATAAAATACAATAAAGACATAAAATGCAACCAAATAATAGATACAGTAAAATAGCAGAAAGTTACAATGATACGTAAAATGAATATAAAATGGTGACACTGCAGCATTTCAATTCAGTAATAGGGCAGGACAGTGCATAATCAGTCAAATGCACACAAAAAAGAATTTTTTAAGTTTGATTTGAAAGCTTCTACTGTTGGAGCATCTCTGACATGTTTTGGCAGGCTATTCCATTGTTGTGCTGTATAAGGGCTAAAAGCCATTTCACCCTCCTGTCCGCCCCCCCAAGGATCAAAGAGTTCTAATACAGGGGTCCTCAATCACGGTCCTGGAGGGCCGCAGTGGCTGCAGGTTTTTGCTCCAACCCAATTTCTTAATAAGAAGCACTTATTGCTCAAGTAACACTTCTACTTCACTTTAGTTGTCTCGCTCATTAAGATTTTGAACCCTTATTGCTTATTTTAGTCAAACAGCTGTAGTCTTGGTTTTTAATTGCTCCTAATTAGCAATAACATGCAAATGACAAAAGAAACCAACATTTCTCCATTTAGCTTGTTGCCATTTACACCTGTGTGTATTTATCATGCACTACTGGGTTAAATTAAATACTTGGAAGGAAAGTGAAGAGAAAAAAGTGAAAGTCTGAGAATTACTCATCCATTTTAGCCCTCAAATCATTTGGATGATGTCCTTAGAAAGGGGAAGAAAAACTAAGATATGAGAATGACCTGACATAGCAGAGTTAAAGCAGTAACAAGCCATGAAATTTAATTATTGGCAAGAATTGCTTCTAATTAAGTAACCGGGTTAGAACAAAAACCAGCAGTCACTATGGCCCTCCAGGACTGTGATTGAGGACCCCTGGTCTAATAGGTCTATCCAAGGTTAGCATCTCTGTGACGTATTCTGGGCCTAAGTGGTTTACTAACTTGTATACTAAAACCAGTATCTTAAATTCAATCCTATATCAGGCTGGAAGCCAGTGTAGTGATCTTAGTACTGAAGTAACGGGTTCTCTTTTCCTGATTTTGGTAAGCATTCTGGCAGAGGCATACTGAACAAATTGCAATATAAGATTTTATAATCTTTTTGGGCTGGCCTGAGGAAAGAGTATTACAGTAACCTACTCTACTGAGTACTGAGAAAAGCGCTATATAAATGTAATGAATTATTATTATTATTATTATTATTATTACTGAAAATAAAGGCAAGGACAAGTTTCTCCAAGTCTGTTTCTGACATCAAAGCTGTGATTTTAGAAATGTTTTTCAGATGATAAAACACAGATTTAGTTACTGTTTTAATTTGATTACTGAAACTAAGATCTGCCTCCAGATGTACACCAAGACTTAGTTTTCAGCCATTAGTGCATTGGACTCTAAATAAGGAGCAATTTTAAGTGCTTTCTGTTTATTGACAAATAGTAAAATTTCAGTTTTATCTTTGTTTAACTGAAGGAAATGTTGCTGCATCCAGATGTTCACACAATGAATCAATATAACAAAGATCATTTGGAGAAATAGGCAAATAAATCTGGGTATTGTCAGCATAAATACATTCTGAACAACATATTAAAGCATTTGCATGTGAAGTAATTCTACATATATATACACATATATATATACACATACCAGTGCCCTCCACAATTATTGGCACCCCTGGTTAAGATGTGTTCTTAAGTTTCTAATAAATTATAGACTCACAACACAAAAAAGAAAAATCCAACATTTAATTGAAGAGCATTTATTCATTTAGGAACAAAATCCCACATTAAGAAATACATTTTTTACATGAAATCATGTGTGCCACAATTATTGGCACCCCTAACAATACCTATAAAATAAATGTAATTGAAACATTTTTGTAATTTCTAGTTTAGTTTTTAAAGTTGATCAGATTAAATTAGAACTTTTAATCAGTAATTAATGACTGCCTATGTCCCTGGGGTATAAATATGACGTGACACAGAGTCCTATTGCTCTTAGCCACTCTTCAACATGGGAAAGAGAAGAGAACGTGCCGTTCAAGTAAGGCAGATGTGTGTCGACCTTCATAAGTCAGGTAATGGCTACAAGAAAATAGCTACTCGCCTAAACCTGCCTGTATCTACAGTCAGAGGAATAATGAACAAGAGTAAAACAACGGGAACAGTGACAAACAAGGCTGGATGAGGACCCAAGTTTATCTCACCACCACGCATAGTGAGGAGGATGGTAAGAGAAGTAAAAACATTCTCCAAAGCTCACTGTTAAGAGAACTGCACTAAAGAGTGGTGGGGTCACAAAGTCTCCATGACAACCATAAGACGCCATCTCCATGCCAACAAGCTGTTTGGGAGACATGCAAGGAAAAAGCCTTTTCTCACCTCCAATCACAAACGTAAATATCTGGAGTTTGCTAAGCGGTACTGGGGCTTCAACTGGGACCGTGCGCTTTGGTCAGATGAGACTAAAATTGAGCTTTTTGGCAACATTCTAAGTGGGTCTGGCGTGAATCCAAGAACGAGTATGCGGAAAAGCACCTCATGCCCACTGTAAAGTATGGTGGAGGATCTGAGATTTTGTGGGGCTGTTTCTCTTCCAAAGGACCTGGGAACCTTGTTAGGGTGCATGGCATCAGGAACTTCTTGAAATACCAGGACATTTTAAATCAAAATCTGGTGGCCACTGCCAGAAAGCTGAAGATGGGTTGTCATTGGGTCTTCCAGCAGGATAATGACCCTAAACATATGGCAAAATCTACACAAAAATGGCTCAGAAAACACAAAATCAAGCTCCTTCCATGGCCATCTCAGTCCCCAGACCTCAACCCCATTGAAAACCGGTGGGGTGAGCTGAAGAGGAGAGTGCATAAGAAAGGACCGAGGACTCTAGACGATCTAGAAAGACTGTGCAAAGAGGAATGGTCAAAAATCCCTCCAACCTTGTGAAATGTTATAGTAGAAGATTAAGTGCCGTCTTGTTGGCAAAAGGGGGTTGTACAAAATATTAACAGCAAGGGTGCCAATAATTGTGGCACACATGATTTCATGTAACAAATGTATTTCTTAATGTGGATTTTTTCCCCCCAATGAATAAACGTACTTCAATTAAAGGTTGGATTTTTCTCTTTTTTGTGTTGTGAGCCTTTATTTTTTGGGGAAAAAAACCAATTTATTAGAAGCCTAAGAATACATCTTAACCAGGGGTGCCAATAATTGTGGAGGGCACTGTATATATATATATATATATATATATATGTATATATGTATATATATGTATATATATATATATATATATATATATATGTGTATATATATATATGTATATGTATATGTATATATATATATATATGTGTATATATATATATGTATATGTATATGTATATATATATATATATATATATATATATATATATATGTGTATATATATATATATATATATATATATATATATATGTGTATATATATATATATATATATATATATGTGTATATATATATATATATATATATGTGTATATATATATATATATATATATATGTATATATATATATATATATGTATATATATATATATATATATATATATGTATATATATATATATATATATGTATATATATATGTATATATATATGTATATATATATGTATATATATATGTATATATATATGTATATATATATATGTATATATATGTATATATATATGTATATATATATATATATATGTATATATATATATATATATGTATATATATATATATATATGTATATATATATATATATATGTATATATATATGTATATATATATATATGTATATATATATATATACACATACATATATACAGTACTGTACAAACGTTTTAGGCAGGTGTGAAAAAATGCTGTAAACAAAGAATGCTTTCAGAAATATAAATGATTGTTTATTGTTATCAATTTACAAAATGCAAAGTGAGCGAACAAAAGACAAATCTAAATCAAATCAATATTTGGTGTTCCTACCTTTTGCCTTCAAACCAGCATCAATTCTTGTAGGTCCACTTGCACAAAGTCAGGGATTTTGCAGGATTCTAGTCAGGTGTCTGATCAACCAATTGTACCAAACAGGTGCTAATGATCATCAATGTCACACGTAGGTTGAAACACAGTCATTAACTGAAACAGAAACAGCTGTGTAGGAGGGTGAGGAACAGCCAAACTCTGCCACCAAGGTGAGGTTGTGGAAGACAGTTTCATGTCATGGAGCACAGCAACAAGACACAAGGTAGTTCTACTGCATCAGTAAGATCTCTCCCAGACAAAGATTTCAAAGTAGACTGGGGTTTCAAGATGTGCTGTTCAAGCTCTTTTGAAGAAGCACAAAGAAACGGGCAACGTTGAGGATCGTAGACACAGTGGTCGGCCAAGGAAACTTAGTGTAGCAGATGAAAGACACATCAAGCTTATTACCCTTCAAAATCGGAAAATGTCCAACAGTGCCATCAGCTCAGAACTGGCAGAAACCAGTGGGACCCAGGTACACCCATCTACTGTCCGGAGAAGTCTGGCCAGAAGTGGTCTTCATGGAAGAGTTGCAGCCAAAAAGCCATACCTCCAACGTGGAAACAAGGCCAAGCGACTCAAGTATACACGAAATCATAGGAACTGGGGTGCAGAAAAATGGCAGCAGGTGCTCTGGACTGATGAGTCAAAATTTGAAATATTTGGCTGTAGCAGAAGGCAGTTTGTTCGTCGAAGGGCTGGAGAGCGGTACAATAATGAGTGTCTGCAGGCAACAGTGAAGCATGGTGGAGGTTCCTTGAACGTTTGGGGCTGCATTTCTGCAAATGGAGTTGGAGATTTGGTCAGGATTAATGGTGTTCTCAATGCTGAGAAATACAGGCAGATATTTATCCATCATGCAATACCATCAGGGAGGCGTATGATTGGCCCCAAATTTATTCTGCAGCAGGACAACAGCCCCAAACATACAGCCAAAGTCATTAAGAACTATCTTCAGCGTAAAGAAGAACAAGAAGTCCTGGAAGTGATGGTATGGCCCTCACATAGCTCTGATCTCAACATCATCGAGTGTGTCTGGGATTACATGAAGAGACAGAAGGACGTGAGGAAGCCGACATCCACAGAAGATCTGGGGTTAGTTCTCCAAGATGTTTGGAACAACCTACCAGCCGAGTTCCTTCAAAAACTGTGTGCAAGTGTACTTAGAAGAATTGATGCTGTTTTGAAGGCAAAGGGTGTTCACACCAAATATTGATTTGATTTAGATTTCTCTTTTGTTCATTCACTGCATTTTGTTGATTGATGAAAATAAATGATTAACACTTCCATTTTTGAAAGCATTCTTTGTTTACAGCATTTTTTCACACCTGCCTAAAACTTTTGCACAGTACTGTGTATATATATATATATATATATATATATATATATAAATGAAGGCACCAGGGCACATACAGCCGCCCTAACCTGGACACAGGCAGGCAGGAGACAGATTTTTGCCACACTACACACGTTTATTTGCAATTGGGGAGCGTTTCACCCTGCTCCCCACAGCACAGTGCACCAATCACCAACACCCCAATACACAGTCCCTTCGTCTCCACTCCTTCTCAGGCTTTGTCCTCCTCCTCCCGACTCTGGTCCCTTTTTATAAGGTAATAGTAATAATTCTTTACATTTATATAGTGCTTTTCTCACTACTCACAAAGCGCTCTCCACACAGGGAGGACCCAGGAAGCGAACCCACAATCTCCTTACTGCAAAGCAGCAGCACTACTGTAATGTCATTCAAAACTGCAATATATGATAAATACCTAGAGACAGTTGTCAAGCACCTAGATGCCAAGATTCCCTGACATTCCAATTATTTCCAGCTTTTCAAAGGTTTTCAAAGCAGAAACTCATGATTCAAGTGTGTCTGCTGAAATTCTTTTCGATCATTACTCCAAAAACGGTAGCCCTCCAATTTTAAAATATGAAAGTAGCAAGCAAGAATGGACAGTTGCGTCAAAAATGATCAGAAGTCAATCATACAAAGAGGTCAGTCCAAAACAGATTTTACTAAAAATGGCAACGACATCAGAGCTCCAAGAGTCGTTTCCAAATTTAGCCAAACTAGCTCATATTGGGCTAGTGATCCCGGTGAGCACAGCTGAATGTGAAACGGGGTTTTCTGCCCTTAAAAGGATCAAGACATGTTTGAGAAATCATCAGCGTGTACAGTAAGTGTATGCTAACTTCCCACAATTAAACACCAGTAAGACTACTCTGGTTCTTTCTTAAGGTAACACTACAGCACTACTCTACGTCTCCTCTTTGATCGCAAATGCTATTTACACATTAAATGACAATTCTCAGATAAATGCAGTTAAAGCCTTACCTTAGTCTGAAGGTGATCATTATACTGTTGTTCAGTTGAGAAACGTTTACAGCAAACAACACATGCGTAAGACATTGAAGGGGCACCTTTAAGAGTAACAGTGGGGTCACATGGAGAATGATCAAATCTATAAGAAAAAGAACCAAGTATAAATATTTCACTTTACTGTAACATATATTCATTTAGACAAGGCACAGCATTTGCTAAAATAGAAAAATGTCCCTGCTTCTAGTGTTTCATGCCACAAATACTTTAAAATCAAAAATTGATAAAATAGGAATAAATGTTTTACATGCATTATTACAGACTGCATTCAGGTATATACAAAATAATGACATTCATAAAGTTAATAAAGAGCAATTCCAATTTATTTTTGTGTAGCGCTCTTCACCGAGTGTAGGCTCAGAGTACTGCAGAAGGTTTACGTGTAAAAACACAATTACAAACTTTACAAATTGTGTAATGCACTCAACATAAAATTTACCAAGGGGGACTATCCAGCCACCCAACCTCTGCCCACCACGCCCTGGCCCTTTGACATTTGCGATTTACCAAAGCAAACTCTGCTCTTACATGAACACTCATTTTACTAAGGGGGAACTTTACCCTCCTTGTGGGTCATGAATAAAGTTAAGAAGGGAAAACTGACTCACAAGACCATAAAGGTTGAGAAAAACTGAGCTAAATGATGACTCATACTAACTAATAATAATAATTAATAATAATAATAATTCTTTGCATTTATATAGCGCTTTTCTCACTACTCAAAGTGCTCAGCAATTGCAGGTTAAGGACCTTGCTCAAGGGCCCAACAGAGCAGAGTCCCTATTGGCATTTATGGATTTCGAACTGACAACCTTCCGATTGCCAGTGGAGATCCCTAGCCTCAGAGCCACCACTCCACTCATATAATAATTCTCATCACCAAACCATTATTATAATGTGCGTTGAAGTGATAAACACATTAAACCTCAAAAGTGATGGATATGATGTACAGACGGAGTTTTATTTCCCTTTTAAGAAGGCCAATGCTGTGTATTTGCACTGACAAATGTTTTTGTTTTTTTCAAGTTTATATCGGCTACCTGTTGTTACTTCTCAGGGAACTGGCTGACCAATCAGCCAACATCTCGGCCAACCTTCACTCCATCATGCCTGCTGCTCCGGAAGCCATTAACCATCTGCAAAGGCACTACACCCGGTTTTTCGAACGGTGTGGGTATACATATATAACATGTTTCTGCCAACATAGAATGACAATTTGCAACAGTGTCCAATTTCTTAGCATAATCGGAGCAATTTAATGCACTCTTATTGCAATAAGGGCAGTTAGCAAGAATGAATCCAAGTAAGCTGCAATTTTAATAGTTCTGAGCAGTTTTTATATCCGTTTGTCTAGGTGGTGCAGTGGTAGTGCTGCTGCTTAGCAGTAAGGAGACTGTGGAAGATTGTGGGTTTCGCTTCCCGGTTCTTCCCTGTGTGGATAGCGCTTTGAGTACTGAGAAAAGCACTATATAAATGTAATGAATTATTATTATTATTATTATTATTGCAATGTTTCCCATCCTCGGCCCTGGGGGCACACTGTGGTTGCAGGTTTTTGTTCCAACCAGCTTCTGTTTTTAATTGGATTCCTTGGCTAATTAAGTGATGTGTTATTTCCCAAGTTGTGTGTTTTGGGAACAATATAAAAATTAGAAAACTAAGTTTGGTAAAAAAAATATATAAATAAATAAATTAATTAATAAAATAAATAAATGTATGTATCATAGACCTTCTCTTCCATATATTAAAATGTACCAAGCAGTTATATATAAATGTAATGAATTATTATTATTATTATTATTTATATGGGAATAGTGTATTTTTTCTTCTTAACAATATTTTCAATCTACTTTTCTAGGTGTTCTAATTGTTTAATTAATCCATTATTTACTAATTAGTGGGTCTGATGCTAAAGTAGTTGCAGCCTTTGATTATTCAGTGTTGTTTGCCAGCGTGTCTGCTCTGCTCATTTTTAAATGTCATTAATAAGACACAACGAAGGGGAAAACCTGCACAGAGAAAGAGCAAAACATAAGGAAATCAACAGAAGAGAGTTAAGCATTTAAATCAATAGCAAAAGCAGAAATATTTCTAAATGTCTTATAAACGTAAAGATCATGCTGCTGTGCTTTTCTGAATGTAAAATAAAAGAAAAATACCAGCTAATTAAATGAGCTCAGTCTTATCAGGTGTTGTCACGGATTAGGAATCTGTTTGGAACAAAAACCTGCAGCCACAGTGCTCCCCCAGGACTGAGGCTGGGAAACACTGGTCTATTGGATTATACATTTAATTTTATCTGTTTATGCTGCCTAATATGTCTGTCTGTTCTTGTATGTATAACGTGCATTTGTCTTTATGTTCACACATTGAGCCTGGAGTAATCCGTTCATCTGTACACTCCTTGACTTATGGTCTGAATGACAAATCGGGTAAATTCACTCCTTATCCATTCAAGTGTTTTCATGGGGAACAAAGTTTGTCAATAGTGTTTCATTGCTTAGCATCGATTGATGCTTCACAGGAAGACTGCCAAAAACTTAAATGTTATTTTAATAAGGCTAGAATTTATTTCTCTCTCCGTATCTTTATCTATACATTTTGGCTTTCTTCATTATTCTGAATTTAAGTGATGAATAAGCACAAAGCTGAAACAAAAACAAGCAAAATCTATACAAACAGCAGCAGCTACTCTGGAGTTAGTTATTAAATACTAGACAAAGAGCCCGTTTCGACAACGTAAGATGAAACAGGCACGAGTGGAATAGTAATATGTATAAGCACCACAAACCTGATATAGGTATATTGAATGAATGCGTAATTTCTGTACTTTCTCTGGTCCTGTTCAGCCTATATACATCGGACTTCCAATACAACTCGGAGTCCTGCCATGTGCAAAAGTTCGCTGATGACACTGCTATCGTGGGCTGTATCAGGAATGGGCTGGAGGAGGAGTATAGGGACCTAATCAAGGACTTTGTTAAATGGTGCAAATCAAACAACCTACACCTGAACACCAGCAAAACCAAGGAGCTGGTGGTGGATTTTAGGAGGCCCAGACCTCTCATGGACCCCGTGATCATCAAAGGTGACTGTGTGCAGATGGTGCAGACCTATAAATACCTGGGAGTGCAGCTGGATGATAAATTAGACTGGACTGCCAATACTGATGCTCTGTGCAAGAAAGGACAGAGCCGGTTATACTTCCTTAGAAGGCTGGCGTCCTTCAACATCTGCAATAAGATGCTGCAGATGTTCTATCAGACAGTTGTGGCAAGCGCCCTCTTCTACACAGTGGTGTGCTGGGGAGGCAGCATTAAGAGGAAAGATGCCTCACGCCTGGACAAACTGGTGAGGAAGGCAGGCTCTATTGTTGGCATGGAGCTGGACAGTTTAACATCTGTGGCAGAGCGAAGGGCGCTCAGCAGGCTCCTATCAATTATGGAGAATCCACTGCATCCACTAAATAGTATCATCTCCAGACAGAAGAGCAGCTTCAGCGACAGACTGCTGTCACTGTCCTGCTCCACTGACAGATTGAGGAGATCGTTCCTCCCCCAAACTATGCGACTCTTTAATTCCACCCGGGGGGGTAAACGTTAATATTTAACGTTATACAAAGTTATTGTCTGTTTTTCACCTGCATTATTATCATTCTTTAATTTAATATTATTTATTGTATCAGTATGCTGCTGCTGGAGAATGTGAATTTCCCATTGGGATTAATAAAGTATCTATCTATTTATCTATCTATCTATCTAATTAGGCCTTGAGCTGTAGTCGAAATCGCCTTTCAGGCCTCCAGAGCTTTAATTGAAGTCGCCTTTCTCTTTGAATTTTTACGGCCGTAAATCCGCCGCCTCCCGCGATGTTGGTCTCGTAAGGTTTTTCGGGCAGCTGTGCAGAAGGCGACTGTGCATTCGGCTTCGGACGGACGTGAGTGAGTGAGTGAGGAGACTGGCGAATTATGTATTAAGATTAATGAATTCAGATGCTTTTAACAGAAATTATCCAAATATACTTTTAGATTAATGAATGACAACAGAAACACATACCTTTTGAGATGACCCAGCAGGAGAGGGCCACTATCAAACATCCGGTAACAGTTCATGATTGGGCACATTACTGGTTTTACATTTTGTTGTGGGACAGGTTGAGAAGAATTTCTGGATCTAGAATTGACCACACCAGGCTTTAAACCTGCAGATCATATAATTGATTAAACTTATGATCACAGGAGACTTAAAATGTAAAAACACAAACAGGACAAAATAAAGTTCAGATAGTGTGGAATCAACAATACAAGTTTAAAAAATGTGATGAGTCTCCTGTCAAAGGCCCTTTTGAAAATGCATGCAGGCTCTCCCAAGAACAAATTAAAAAGTATACTTAAAGGTCAAGGGGACATATGAGCTAAGCCAGAGTCAACTGGAGGGAAGATTAATACAGCATAGTGCTTACTGTATTATAATATTTGTTCATGGTGATAGATCATCAATACACTGAACACTGAGGATGCAACATTTACAGGAATATAGAAACAGTGCTTTTCTGGTGCCTGCATAACAACTCTCACAAATGGTGAACGACTATCACAATTCAATGCTGCTTTCTTTTCTTCTACATAAGCTAATGCTATAGTGCTGCTGGCTAAGCCTGTGACACAAAATGCTATCTTCATGATTTAGTTCAGCATTTGAGTTCACTTTGTCATTTACATTCTCAATGGGAACAAAGAGATTGATATGAAAAATGCAATTCAGAAACACTTGACAGAATGAAAGCAAGCACTCTGACAAAATGCAAAGTAAGACTGACTTTCTTTCCCCACTAGCTCACTAAAGTACTTGAAGGGCTGAACTTTGTTTTGTGCTACTGGAATCTTTCATTCTGTTGTGGCAAAAGAACTATGAGAGTTTTATGGAAAAGAAACTTTTTATTTTTTGCTGCATTGTTTACACATATTCTGAGCAATGACTGTCCCAGGTTTATCTCTGGAATACGTTAAACCAGTTCTGAGCTTCAACAAAGTTCTCCAAACAGAAGAAAATGGATCACAGAACGACCCCTCTAGAGGTGGGAGAACAGAAAAGCGATACAGTTGAGTACTGTAATATTCTTCATCCTTACATTGTATATCATCAGTACACTGACGGCAAGTATGAAGGTTTTTTTTTTTTATTTTATTATTTAATGCTACTGTGCTTATGTGAACAGTGCACCATCTGTAAGAATGTAAAAAAAGAATTATTGGTACACTCCTAAATACATTTCAGAAGACGGAAAAGCTGCAAAAAAATGTTAAATGTACTTTAATATACAAAACATTTAATCAAGTTGATAGCATTCCTATGAACATACCGCCTCATCTGAAATGGACACCCAAAGCTAAATTTAGACAATGTGCAGGTTAAGCATCTCTAATCTGAAATGCCTGGGACCAACAGTATTTTGGATATTTTTGGATTTTGGAATATTTGCATATACATAATGAGATATCTTGGAGATGGGACCCAAATCTAAACAAGAAAATTATTTACACTTCACATACACCTTATACACATATCCTGAAGTTAATTTTATATAATACTGTATTTAATCATTTTGTACATTAAACAAAGTTTGTGCACAGTAGCATCAGCAGAGTTTCTGTATCAGCTGTTAGACAACAGCAGGCCTTCTGTCTCCTCCTGCAATTTTGCGTTTTCATTAAAAAGTTACCGTACACAGAGAATAAGAAAAAAATACTAAGTAATCCATGTCAGTCTGGCAGAAACGATACACTGATTTTAACAAGGCATCAGAGTCTATGCTCCCTCTAAGCTGTTCCACGCAGTAATTTTGAATCGCGTGGCTCACTTCCTCTCCTGTGTGGAAGTGCCTCTATACGATAATCAGGCCTTTCACATATGGCTCCCAAAGCCCCAGCAGGGTTAACCCACTCGGAGTGTTGTTTGTGTATTGGTGTGCCCCCTGAAATTCAAGACGGGACTGAAGAAATCATGGTAAATACCAGCTCAAACGTTATTCACATCAATTCATTAGGTTAAGCAAATGAGGTCAGGTGTGCAAGTTTCCACTTGTGGCGTCACATCGGCAGTCAGAAAGTTTCACATTTTAGAAATTTGGTTTAGGGATACTCAACCTGTACAAACATGTGTCAAGTACCAAAATTGTGTGTTCCCTAGATGTACTGTTTAGATAGCCGAGACACCCAAAACCCACTTCCCATAACTGCAAAAAGATCTAACTGGGATGAACTTAGTCAAAGTTGTTTGTCATAAAGGGTAACGGGTAACGGACAGACACATTTTTGCCTTTAGGGATAGGATTTCAACTTTAACTTCTCTCAGATAAAATGGGATTAATATATTGTAATATACTGGAGAATAAACTGCCAATACATTATATCATAAAACATAAGAAAATCAAATTAGAACATTATGGCTCTGGGAATAATATCACGGGGTTCCTAGAAAATACAAAATCCAATATTTACCTGGCATTTTTAACCAGTGATCAACACATCGCCTGGCTTCCTCCTTCTCAGGGTGCTCTTGCATAAATTCTAACTCCTGTAAGCCATGTGCATGCTGGGAATCCATTTTTTCCTGAAAATAAGATGCAAATAAACAGACGAGTAATAAATTCCACACCCATATGCATGCAAATAGCATACAGGGCTGTGAAGTCGTATTTTACCTCAGTAAGTGTCCCTGTCAGTTTATAAGTTAAATAAGTGCTAACAGCTGTAGAGTACTTCATATACAGTTAATACAGACAATACACTTCAAATGAAATGCGGTAAGTACATATGCCAGCAATTTTTTTTACCAATTTTTTTTTTTATAACTGCTACTTCTGGTAATAGTGATGGGATATCAAGCTTTAAGTTGTGGTTACAAGTAAGCATGAAGAAATTAAAAAGACTAGATAGATAGATAGATAGATAGATAGATCTTTATTGTCATTGTCACTTTTACAAAGGAACAACGAAATTGAAGGTGCAATCAACTCAGTGTGAGGAATAAGGGTTAAAATGACAAAAAGACAGAATATAATAACAAACCGAATAGTAATAAATATACAAATTGCACTTGTTGAGCTAAGGTATATATTGCACATTGGAAGAATAATATAGAGCAGTTTTATTTTGAGTTCAGGGCCATGATTGCTTTCGGATAAAAGCTGTTTTTAAGGCGGTTTGTCCTAGTTTTCATAGCTCTGTATCTCTTGCCCGATGGCAAAAGCTGGAAGAGGCAATGACCGGGATGTGATGAGTCCTGCGAAATGTCTATTGCTTTTTTGCGGCTTCGGGAGGTGTAGATTTGTTCCAGAGTGGGGAGGGTACAGCCAATTGTTCTCTCCGCTATCCTGACGACCCTGTGTAGCGCTTTCTTTTCTGAGGAAGTGCAACTGCCGTACCACACACACAGTCCGTACGTGAGCACACTCTCAATGGAACAATGATAAAAAGCAAGGAGCAGATTTTTTGGGAGGTGGTTCTTTCTGAGAATTCTCAGAAAGTACAGTCTCTGCTGCGCCTTCTTTAGCAGCTCCTTGGTGTTGGCACTCCAGGTCAGGTCATCCTCCAGCTCCATACCCAGAAACCTGAACACCGGGACCCTCTCCACACAGGCCCCGCCAATGGTGAGTGGCTGGATGTCAGTTTTGTTTTTCCTAAAGTCAATAACAAGCTCCTTTGTTTTTTTGTTGTTGAGGAGCAGGTTATTGACTGTGCACCACTCTGACAGTCGCTCCACCTCGTCCCTGTATGCTAGCTCACCCTCCTTGCCCGAGATGAGTCCGACCTCCGTCGTGTCATCCGCAAACTTTATAATCTTGTTGCTATGGTGAGTGGGGACACAGTCATATGTGTAGAGGGTGTAGAGGAGCGGGCTGAGCACACAACCCTGCGGCGTCCCGGTGTTGAGGCTGAGAGCAGTGGATGTGTGGAGACCCAGCCTGACCCTCTGGGAGCGACCCGACAGGAAGTCCAGTATCCAACTGCAGGTGAGTGATGGAAGTCCCAGATCTGCCAGTTTGGACACCAGTCGTTGTGGGAGGATGGTGTTAAACGCCGAGCTGAAGTCTACAAAGAGCAGTCTGGCGTAACTCCCCTGCTGCTCCAGGTGGGTCAGGGCAGCATGAAGGGCTGTGGCCACAGCATCCTCCGTGGATCTCTTTGCTTTGTAAGCAAACTGAAATGGGTCCAGGTCTGCTGGCAGGCAGGCGATGATATGACTCCGCACCAGTTTCTCAAAGCACTTCATGATGACAGGTGTGAGTGCCACTGGGCGGAAATCATTCAGACTGTTCATGTTGGATTTTTTTGGCAGCGGAACAATGATTGAGGACTTGAGGCAGGATGGGACAGTGGCCTGGGACAGGGACTGGTTGAAAATCCTGGTGAAGATTCCGGCCAGTTGATCTGCACAGTCTTTCAGCACCCGTCCAGCCACACCGTCGGGTCCTGCAGCCTTCCTCGGGTTCACTTTCCTCATCACCCGCCTCACCTCACACACTTCCACTGTGAGTAAATTGCTGTTGTGAACAGGCTGTTGTGATGGAGCTGCTGTTGGTGTCGCCTCAAAGCGGGCAAAGAAGATGTTCAGCTCCTCTGCCAGAGAAGTGTCTCCCTCAGCAGCCAAGGAGTTGCTGGATTTGTAGCCGGTGATGTGCTGGACACCCTGCCACACCTGCCTGGTGTTGTTACTCCTCAGATGATCTTCTATCCTCCTTCTGTATGCTGCCTTGGCCTCTCGGATGCCTCTCTTCAGGTTCGCTCTGGCTACACTGTAAAGAGCCCCATCCCCAGACCTGAAAGCAGTATTCCTAGCTTTCAGCAGACTCTGGACATCCCTCGTCATCCAGGGCTTCCTGTTAGGATAAATCCTTATGCGTCTGTCCCTGGTGACGTTGTCCGTGCAGAACCTGATGTAATCCAGGACTGCAGTAGTGTGGTACTCCAAGTCTTGGTGATAGAAAACCTCCCAATCGGTTCTCTGGAAGCAGTCCTGCAACTGTTGGGAGGCCTCCTCGGGCCATATGGTAACAGTCCTGGTCATAATGGGAGCTTGTTTCCTGAGGGGAGTATATGCAGGGATTAGAAGCAGAGATGTATGATCAGACTGGCCAAGGTGTGCTAGGGGTTTAGCCCTATAGGCCTGTCTGATGTTTGTGTACAACTTGTCCAGTGTTTTTACTCCCCTGGTTGCACACTTTATGTGTTGATGGAATTGAGGGAGAACTGCTTTCAGATCTGCATGATTAAAGTCCCCAGAAATGATGTGAACAGCCTCAGGATACTTGCTCTGTTTACTGCTGATGGTGTCATGCAAGAGCCCCAGAGCCGAGTTAGCATTAGCATCAGGTGCTATGTACACAGCAGTTAGCAGTATAGCATTGAATTCACGGGGGAGGTATATGGGTCTGCATTTAATTGTCATAAACTCCACGTCTGGAGAGCAGTGTCTGGTGACTATGGTGGAATTTGTGCACCAGCTATTGACTAAAGGCACTAGAGGGAAAAAGACAATTGTGCATTCACACATCAAGGAATTCAGGTAGTTGACCAACTGAAATATCACAATTGAATGCTGATGACAATTAACCCATTTCAGCAAAAAATGGGTATCAAACTATTTTAGTCCTACTGTAATTAATGCATTCTGGAAAGTTTCTAGATGCCCAATTTTTTAGCTTGTTCCACAGTAACATACAATTAAATCAATGTGTATTGATCAAGCATCTTCCTAAATAAACTTTGTAAATGTAATTTACTATGTTCTTCCCTTAAAGTTTTTCTAAGATCATTTTGGTGTTCATTTTATTCAGTATTCTTGTTTCTATTTATACTTTTTTTATATATATTGACTTGTCACTTTGACACACTGTATTTTAATATAATTTTATTTTTTTTATTCAGTACTAGCTGTTCCTTGCGGCTCTGCCCGCATAGTAGTGAAACAGGACAAACTTTAAAAATCAATAAACAGGTATCGCTAGCTAAGCAGAGACAACATACGCTCCAACACATGGCCAGAGGTAGAGCGACTTGAACGAGGCTGACGCGTGAGTGAGGAGGAGCCCACCCACTTCACCCTCCCCTCAGCCCACAGCCTCTCTCCTGAATACATTGCTCCTGCAAGCAAACCATGATACTTAGCACAATGGGAGAAGGCGCAAAATCAACCGGAATGTTTAAGCAAATTATAGAAAAAAAACCCAAACTAAATCCGTTAAGTAGTTCATAGATAGATAGATAGACAGACAGACAGAATCACCTACCCACCTACCTCAGGTCATGACCATAATTCGTTCTAAAACTCTGGACGCAACCCAATTTGGTCATGACCCGAACATAATTTTCCCATAAGATTGTATGTAAATACAATTAATCCGTTCCAAACAGTACGAACTGTATGTAAATATATATATTTTTTAAGCACAAAAATAATTATACCATAGAATGCACAGTGTAATAGTAAACTAAATGTGAAAACATTGAAGAACACTGAGAAAACCTTGAACAACAGAGAAAACTAACATTGTAAGAGATCGCACTAGACCGTTATGAACCGCTCGCTGTAAACACTTTTTTTTTTTTTTTAAATGAGTTTTAAGCACAGGGGAAAAAAAATTAAATGCCATTTATGTTGTGAAACTTTTCGGCTTTAAATTCCTCACCTTCGCCACTCAAAGAAGGATTTTTTTTTCAGCAAATCGCCATGAATCTTCCTGGCTTTCTCACATATGATCAGCTCGCTTACGCTATCCCCTGCAAATTGCTTCTCGTTCAACTACACTAGCAACAGTTTTTCCACCTCTTCCAGCACTTGAGGCCTCTGCTTGGTTAACATTATAACTCCTTTTGCAACATCAGCTGCTTTGTTAGGCCCTATATACGCAAACAAAAGAAAATGGGAAACGGAGAATAGCAAATCATTGGCGCGTACGAACCCGTGTAGGGAAACTGGCCGCCAGTGTTTTTGTTTGCCACCAGAGCGTGTGGTCGTGAACAGATGGAAAATTTTGGCAAACTTTTTAATTGTAACCCGATTTGTACGTGTTCGGAAACATTCGTGACCAGAGGTTCTACTGTATATAGATAGTTAGACTAGGGGGCTCTGCCCCCTGCTCGCTTCGCTTGCCCACCCCTGGGTTTGGTTTACTGGATATACAATTTAAAGAGATTGTTATTTTCATGGGAATTGTTACATATGCATTATTTTCACTTTTACTTTAAAACTTTTGTAAAAACAATACTTTGCTTGTCCTTTATTTCTGGCCCCAGGCGTGGTTAAATCTGTTTCTCGCAGGACGTATAATGCTGCTCGTGTTGAGAGAGGGGAGTGGCTGAACGCACGCTAAGGAAATGCGGTTGGATCATCTGCTGGCTGCTTGTTGCTGCTGACGAGATGCGTATTCTGCTTGTCACGCTATGTGTCGATCATTTAAAAGCCTGTACAGCAGCTGGGCTTGGCTTTTCGCATGTTAAGGAGTAGCAATCAGATCATCTGCTGGCTTGATGCTGCATGCAAGCTGCATCTTCTGCTTGTTGCTTGTCATTGTTTTAAGAGCAGGGAGTACATGAAACATGTCTGCCACAAGCATTCCACCAACTGCTTGGTTAGATGTCTGTGAACTTGTTTAAAATGTTGTCTCAGTGCCTTGTCTCTTGGGGGGCGTCAAATTGTCTTCCGAGAAGATCATGTCTCGTCTCCCTAGTCTCCCTCCCAGGATTTTTTTTTTTTATAATAGAGAGATAGGATATCAACCTCAATCCTTCCCAAGTAATTCTTTCATGTTTTCTGATCTTCTTAAGAGATTATGTCACCTCTGGCCTCCTACTTATTCACTGCTGGCTCCAAACCCTCTTTATGAAGCATTGCCCATGTTTACAGAATTTGTCAGATTTGTGAATGCAGTGAATAAGGACTGAAATGTCACGCATAACTAATAAAACAAGCACTTAGGCACAAAATAACCTGGAGTATTCAAAAGCTGAGCAAACTCAAGTATAAAAATTGAATTTAAGCCATTAAACCCCTTACAACCTATTTTTCATTCGGCGTGATAATTTTACTGAATTATTGACACAGTCCTCAGTTTTCTTGATTACATGTAATTATTTACAGCTGTAAGGAATTCAAAGTATTAACATATGTAGTAATGCATAAAAACTGAAAGTCATTACAGAATTTTCATTTTAACATGCAAAAAAGTGTTAACCTAAAATAAATTTTCTACATAGTGACTGACCCTTTGCCAAAATGTATATTGAAATATTCATAGCAAAATAAGGGAAAATACTACGTTTGACAAAAGGGCCTATTACATTACTGATTTAACAAAAATACATTGTGACCAATGGGGCGGATGCCACCGAGACCCCAAACACAATTCCAAGACCACTGTCACAGGTTCAGACTGATGGGTTTACTCGAAGATTGTACCTTTACAGGCTTCTTCTTTTCAAAAGCACAATACAATTCCTCCCCTTCCACTACCTTCACTACTCCCGTGTAAGTGTTACTCTACCTCCCCTCCTGGCTCAGACTCTCTTGATTAGGTTGAGCATCTTCTTTTATGCCAGACCCAGAGGTTCTGGTGCCACACAATCACACCCAGGAAGAACCTATTTAAAGTATGGGAGTTCTCTCCACACATCTCACCTAAGGACCCCCATCAGGACTACAACTCCTACAATGCCCTGCTGGTGTACAAATGGGAGGGATGCTGCCACTTGGCGTACTAGGGAATTATATGACCTAAGAGGCAGTCCTTCTCTGTCCTTACATTATACCTTCCCAGACAGGAAAGGTACCAACCAAAATCCAGTTGAGGTCGCCTGTCCATTCAGATCTTTCCCTCATGGCCTTCAGTCCGGGTAAGGAACAATTCTCTCTTCTGGTTGGGATGCCAGTCCATCCACCCTGGCACCTACAACATCTACTTTAAAACTAATAGACCTTAAACTCCAAGGCACATAAACCAACAGTCCCTAGAAAACAACACTCAATTTGAAACCCAGCCAAGCCAGTTCAAGTACACCATACTAAAATTGGACTAATTTACAAATTCTATCATAATGTAATTCTAGTCCAGTATTACACAAAAACAATAAATACTTTTCTTGATATTGAAGTTTAAAAAGCATACGCTTTTCTGTGCTTGACACATATTTTATAAATGATTGTATTTTTTAAGGTACTGTATAAAAACCAACAAATATCGGATGACAATCCAGTCTGCATTCTTGCACAGGCACACAAAAGGTTTCTATTTCCAATTTCCTGTACACAAGTATTTAATAACAAAAAAATAATACGGTAAAGAGATTTTTTGATATCACTAAGAAAAAGCACACCAGGACAGAGCTACTATAGATAGAAATGAGGTAATCGGAGGGACTATGTATTATTATTTAATAAAGAACTGTTGATTTTATGCATTTGTTTTGTGCTGCCGTGTCTAAACACTCCCGTAAAGGTAATCATATCTGAAGGTGTGAGTTACGTCTTGAATCAGATATTTGGATTGGATGAGTAAAACTTACATCATCTGTAGCAGGTCAGACTACAGTTCTGCGAGTTACAACTTGCAGTTTGTGCAATGATAGTGAAACAACAAAGCAAGTTTTTTAAAGTCATGAAAATGTAGTCTGGAGCCAACTTACAGAAGTATCCTTAAATCTAAGAAAAAAAAATTAAAACATATAATGCATATCCATCCATCATCCAACCCGCTATATCCTAACTACAGGGTCATGGGGGTCTGCTGGAGCCAATCCCAGCCAACACAGGAGGCAAGGCAGGAAACAAACCCTGGGCAGGGAACACACACACACACACACACACACACACACACTAGGGACAATTTCGGATCGCCAATCCACCTAACCTGCATGTCTTTGGACTGTGGGAGGAAACCCACACAGACACGGGGAGAACATGCAAACTCCACGCAGGGAGGACCCGGGAAGCAAACCCGGGTCTCCTATTTGTGAGACAGCAGTGCTATCACTGCGCCGCCCTGAACAGTATGTAAAGTAAGGTATTCCTGGTTGGTAAATGGCCTATAGTCAAGGATGTTGAGCCTTTGTATGTTTAAATATATTCCTTACTTACCTTAAATGCTTTATTTTTCTGCTCCCTTTCCTTTTTCTCTACTTCTACATGCCGAGCAAGACGATCAAGAGTGCAAGTGACCCTTGCTTTCTGCCAATCCACATGGTCTTTTGGCCGAGGTCGACTCTGCAAGGGTAGATTTTTTTATTTCATTTTTTAAACACCACAAACACACTCCATAGACTGACACCACTTTTAAAATGTCTGAACACAAAGTAGAAAAAGTGACACACCCATTAAATAAAAGGTGTGTGCTCTTAATCATCATAGACGTTAAGCCAACAAACCTATTTGGCATTAAATGCCATCTTATAACAATGCATAGACTGATTATTGAAGCAAAAACTGACCAACGTTTCCACAAGATTAAAAAATACTTTAAACATTCTAGTGTGGAACACGACACAAAAGTACTGACTGGAGAAATGGCAGATCTTCATATGAAGGTGCTTTTACACTCAGAGTGTTTGCTTTGCGCTGAATCAGGAGATGATTAGTTACATTTATTTCCAATCTCTAGTTAGTTTGGTTACGTTTCACACAAGCAAACCAGAAGTAACAACAAGCACCCTGTTGGTGTGTTTTGGACTTCATTCATTGAGTAGAAACAGGTCAGGTTGGGGAGCATACACTGGTACAGCGCATTGCCTCACCCACTACAAGATGAAACAGCTCGGGATCCTGGTTTGCAACCCCCCAGGCAGACACGCAGTCCAGTCCAACCCTTCAGAAACGACCATTTATCTGCTGCAGCCAGGTGTTACATGGGCGTCCCCTTGGCCTGATCCAGCCCCTTGGGTCCTCAACAATGAGGATCTTTCAAGCCGGACCACCCTTGGGGAAATCACACCACATGGCTGTAAGTGCCATAACCGACGCTCCCTCACAATGCAGGTAATGCAGAAACAGGTCCCAAAAAAATCTCCATGAAGACTTGACTAGGGCTGCGCTTGTGAATGGCACATTTTCAATGATTCTGCAGTTTCTTTATGAAACATACGTAGCTCTATGAGCAGATATGAGCTATATGATAACACTGGTCAACAAGCATTTTGCTACTGGGATTCTTTCACCTGTATTTTAACAAATTTCACTTGCTGACTCCAAATCTGAAAACCGTTTTAATCCAGCACATCTCATTTTTTAATTATGATGTTCCAGGTCTTGGACAATTAGGGTGACTGGACAGTAAAGGCGATGCGTTTCAGCATTTGAGAAATAAGTTTTGTCTCAAGAAAAGTGAAGCCAAAATTAAAGGAAGGTGTTTTTGTTGGCCCTGAAATCCGTGAACTGATGCTTGACGAAGAGTTCAAAAGGAAACTGAAGCCAACTGAATCAGCACCCTCATTCGTGCAGGTTGTCCAGAATTTTCTCGACAGTCACAGAGCAGAAAATCATACTGAGCTTGTGGAGAATATGCTGAAAGTTATCAGCTTACGGGACCCAGAATGTCACTGAAGACGCATTTTTTACATTCTCATCTCGACTTTTTCCCACCAAATCTAAGTGATGTCAAAGACGAGCATGGGGAAAGATTTCATCAAGATACAAAAGGTGATGGAAAACCGTTATCAGGGAAAATTTACTCCGAGCATGATGGGTGACTACTGTTGCTTCATGCAAAGAGAGACAGATGTGCAGTACAAGCGCAAAAGCGAGTGCCTCTGACAATTTTTGAGCACACTCACCTCACTTTTATATTGAGGTAAATTGACATAAACATGTTTTAAAGATGTCTCTGGTATTGTCTTCTGGTTTGTTTTCAGAATAAACACATTCAAATAATTTTGGAGGGACAGAGTTCAAACTCTAGATATTGTGTTGCTATATTGATATTCAAAAGTGTCAAAACGGCAGTGATGTGTATCTCAAAAACCTGATGTGCTAGCTTAATTCTGATTTCATATATGAAATCAATGTAAAAATCTTAAAGAGCTGCTCTGAAGTTCCCAGTAGCAAACAAAAAATGTATTTTTTGTAGACCAGTGTAAGTAGATGAGCACATGAAAATGATGTGTTACTTTACATGCTACAGAAAGAATGCATGTCATCTAACCAACCTTATGGCAGGTGTGCCTAAGGGCATACAGTGACTTACTTCAATTTATTTAAGACAGTAGACATATCGGGTGAATTTCACTTCATTGTATGATGTTACCTATTTACTCTCCATTAGCATGAACACCACCTTGACTTAGGTTACCTCACATCACATGTCTGCTGTCTTTAGGCCTGTAAATATTTGTTAATAATGTTCACTTGGGAATGTTTGATTCACATTTACAACGTAGTTAACGTGCCAGCAGTCTGATCCCACTGAGAGGAAGCCCGACCTGTGTGTGTCACTTTAATTGCGATGAGGGATTTTGAATCACAGCATTCATTGCTCATCAACTCTGTATGTGGATGAATCGGGAGAATCAACACTTTTTAACATGGTTAAACAAGGCAGAATCAGGTGCTAGGATTGATCTGACTGATTCGTACTTGTCCAGGGTGCTTTATGTGAACTTCAATGCATGTGTGGGTTTATATTTCTTATGTGCGATAAGTGGTCTGTGGCGTTGCACAGGTGATAGATAGATAGATACTTTATTAATCCCAATGGGAAATTCACATTCTCCAGCAGCAGCATACTGATACAATAAATAATATTAAATTAAAGAACGATAATAATGCAGGTGAAAAACAGACAATAACTTTGTATAATGTTAAATGTTAACGTTTACCCCCCCGGGTGGAATTGAAGAGTCGCATAGTTTGGGGGAGGAACGATCTCCTCAGTCTGTCAGTGGAGCAGGACGGTGACAGCAGTCTGTCGCTGAAGCTGCTCCTCTGTCTGGAGATGATACTATTTAGTGGATGCAGTGGATTCTCCATAATTGACAGGAGTCTGCTCAGCGCCTGTCGCTCTGCCACAGATGTCAAACTGTCCAGCTCCATGCCAACAATAGAGCCTGCCTTCCTCACCAGTTTGTCCAGGCGTGAGGCGTCTTTCCTCTTAATGCTGCCTCCCCAGCACATCACTGCGTAGAAGAGGGCGCTTGCCACAACTGTCTGATTGAACATCTGCAGCATCTTATTGCAGATGTTGAAGGACACCAGCCTTCTAAGGAAGTATAGTCGGCTCTGTCCTTTCTTACACAGAGCATCAGTATTGGCAGTCCAGTCTAATTTATCATCCAGCTGCACTCCAAGATATTTATAGGTCTGCACCATCTGCACACAGTCACCTTTGATGATCACGGGGTCTATGAGTAAATAGTTGTGTCCTGTCAAATGCAGGCTCATCTCAGTTCATGACTATTGACGGTTATGGGTTGAAGAGAATCCCAGAAGTGACAAGGGAGTGTGAAGCTGACCCAGACGGTCACAAACGGTGTAAGCAGTGGGATGAGCCGTGGCAGAAAGAAAAGAAAAAAAGGAACAGCAACTGAGTTTGGTGCCACACTATTTTAAACAGACACACAGACTCATGCTGGAAGAGGACATTTTAGGATTTTTAAATTTTTAACGGACTATATTAATTGCTGACTTTATTGTCATTTTAAAGTCCTGGATCTTTTAATGTCTTGGTTTTTAGAATGGGGGACTTGGGTTTTGTTTTATTCAAGGGTTTGGTTTTATTGTGTAGTGGTAATGGCCATGCTGCGGACCTGGGACACTAATTGCACGGGGTTGGGAGGAAAGTGGAGCATTCCCATGCAACTGGTGGCCTAGATGGGGGAGGAGTGCGAGAAGTGGTCTGGGGCGTTGTACAGGTTTTAAATAAATAATTGGCTCCCATCAACTGCAGGTTTATCTCAGTTCATGACCATCAATGGTTATGGGTAGAAGAGGCTCCCAGAAGCGACAAGGGAGCTTAGAGCGACCCAAACCGTCACATACGGAGATTTCCTAATTACCAGTTTCATATAATACACAATACTTCCTAAACTTAGAATGCTCCCCTGTCGGACCACATTAATACCTCACATTAAACCTGTTTCAAGGTTCGTGTGCTACTGTACCAGAACAATGATTTAAAAAAGGGTCTTGGTACAGTGGTTTTGGTCCACACCAAATTATTAGCATGTTCACTTCTATCTAAGCCAGTGGTTCTCAAAATGTGCCCCCGCAAATGTTGCCATATATGGTGCAATTTCGCTATTTGTAGGGAATTTTTAAACTTGTAGCGGTGTATCGGCAGCAAAAAATATAGGAATAAATTTTATTAGGGTTTCAAAAAAACGTTAGGGGTGCGCGATTAAAACTGTTATGAAAACTCGGTTCACAAATACTTAAAGGTTGAGAAACACTAATCTAAGCAAACTGGACTATGGGAGATCAGTCCCGAGTTTGAAAAGAAAAAAAAAAAAGGAAAACATGCTCTAAAAGAACTATGTATGAAAATGTTTTTATTGTGTGCTTTGTTGTTAAGAAACAGCTGCAAAAGAAACTTACCACTTCAAATAATAATAAGGCACTGTGGCAGCCAATTTATTATATCATTATCATGTACATTTTTTCAGGGAGAGATTTGAAACCTTGCTACTATATAAAAATTGTACTCAAGGGAAGACAGTAAATGTACATGGTAGAGCTGATAATGTGTTGCATGATCTTTTTTCAGTAAATAGTATTTTTGAAATCAGCAGACATTACTCAATTTAGCAAGCCAGATGGCATTTTGTCTATTTTCAAATTTCAAGTGAGCACTGAGTGTAGTTTTATTTAAGCTCATGTCTTAAGTAGTGGCATTGGCAGAAGTCCTATTATTATGCCTAAAAGATTTTTTAGCAGTTTCTTGAATCAATTAGTATTACATTGTTGGCCAAATGACAAAAAAAAAAAAAAAAAACTGTCACATGAACTAACAAAGGAGATTTGTATTCCTTCAAATAATTAAATATGGATTAAAAATCTGGGGGCTACATATATGTACCTGCAGGACTGTGGAGTTGGAGACGGAAGCAATTACTGGGTGAGACAGAGCTGGAGGTGGCAGTTAAAGATGTTAAAATTTGCGCTGGTTGTGACGAGGATGGACAGGATTAGAAACGAGGACATTAGAGGGTCAGCTCAGGTTGGACGGGTTGGGAGACAAAGTCAGAGAGGCGAGATGCTGAGTATACTGGGAGAAGGGTGCTAAGGATAGAGCTGCCAGGCAAGGGGAAGAGAGGAAGGCCTAAGAGAAGGTTTATGGATGTGGGGAGAGAGGACATGAAGGTGATGGGTGTGACAGAACAAAATGTAGAGGACAGGAAGTTATGGAACAAGATGATCCGCTGAGGCGACCCCTAATGGGAGCAGCCGAAAGAAGAAGTCGTTGTCATATGATGTTTAATGTTACTCCCTGTTTGTAAGCAACAATACTCCTATAGCCTTTAAACTCAAACTTTAACAGGTTAGAGTTATAAAAAGTAACCTGATGATTCACACAGGCAGAGATGAACAGCCTTGTATCTTTAGTGCTTTCAATCAACACAGTACATATATTAGTCTAATTACAAAAAAGGGGAGCCAATTTGGAGATACCAGAAATTGAGGAGCTGGAGTTAGAGGAAGCAGAGTTGGAGTCGAAAGTTTTGTGTACCAACTCCACAGCGCTGCAGACCCGTATGAAGGACAGAACCTTAAGGGTTTTCACACAGATTGAATACGGTTTGCTTGTTAAGACTGATAAAGGTTCTATATTACCTAACCATCTAGGGGGGGGAAAGCAGAAGATACCACAACCCAACCCTTTTTACAATACTTTTTTTTTTTTTTTTATTTGCACATAAAGCTTCATTGTTATAAGGGCTGGATTTACAGTTTCTGATGGTGCAAAAACAGCACCACCACGTGGCCTTACAGTCTATATATTGAAAGACATGGCACCTGTATGTGACACCTACATATTTCAGTACATCTCAAATTCCTCACATAATCATTGCTTTCTTCCCTTAACAAAGTTAACAAAATTTGGACCAATCAACCTGCATTTTAAAGAATTCATTATCAGGATGGAGTGTCAACCTGTTTAGAGCTTGTTCCTGCCTGAAAGGGGTCCGATCTTACTTTCCATTTGAAGTAATTTACTGCATTTATCAAACTAGCCCTACATTAGGAATTTGACCAGATGTCTACTGCAGAAGCTCTGACATCTTGGGCACAGGACTTCTTGTGGGATCTCTTATCATTGGCTTTCTGCATCAATTCAGTCTCATACCTCAAGAGACTATCATCATCTACTTTCTGGTACTCCGACCTAAGGCGACCAACTGCCAAGTGCCAGTTTTGATGTTAAGAGAACGTCAATGAGGTCACACTTTTCGATATCATTGTAAGCAATGCGTTTGGGGACTACCTGTTGGCCGGCTGTGAGATGCCAGTATTCGGTTGTTCTTGGGTATCCCACCATTGGCCATGTGGGAAATGAGATCCAGCTAACGCATATGTTTGTGCTTGAGAAAGGTAAGGATGGAGGTGGTGTCTTCCCTCTCATGCACTGCACTGGCTGTAATCTTGTTTTTCTAAGTGATGTCGAATATATGCCTGAAGTAGTGCATGTTAAAGGACTAGAGATGCCGATTTTTGTTTTCCGTCCGGAATCCAACTCTTGCTGACACACAGCAATGTGCTCAGCATACAGGCCATACACACCCGGCGCCTAATTTATAAAACTTTGAGTGGATTTTAGCATAAAAAATATGCACATGCCAAAGAAATAAGAAGCTGCGTATGTTAAAAAAAATAAATAAATAAATTCAAATTTATAAAACCTGACACATGCAAATTTTTACGCAATGTACCTTTAAAAATTACAATCATCTGATAAGGAAGCTGCTCTTCCATGTGACATTTATCTGCTTTTAAGATTGTTTAGATTCATTTGTTTTTTCTTTCTTCTTTAATATTACTGCCTTATTTTTCTTTTCTTGTAACTTTCTCTTTGACATCTTGTAAAGGACTTTGAGCTACATGGTATGAAAATGTGCTATATAAATAAATGTTGTGTCATTAATGCTGATGTTTGCACACATATTTCAAGCCTCTTTTTGTGCATTCACAAGCATTATAAATGAGGCTTCTGGACTTTGGCATTCTCCATGAGCTTGCTGATGGCCCAAACTCTCTTTTTCAGTGTGGAAAATGTTGTAGCTGCCTTCCCAATATGCTTGTTGACCTCACTCCTGAGTCACAGGCTGTCTAATATCACTGAGCCCAGGTAAGTGAACTCAAGGATGACTTCCAGTTTATAGTTAATGATACTGATGGAAGGGTCGGCTTTAACTTCTTGGCCCCAAACCTACATCTTCCTCAGGTTAATAGTGAGGCAAACTCCCAATAAGCTTTCACGAAGTGTCAGCCAAGTGCGAGTGAGGACAACTACATCATCAGCAAAAAGGAACTCTCTGATGTGTTGCATCTGCACCTTGTCAGCTATATCTATTTCTGCTTAACAAAACTTACAATCCCTTATGGTCACACTCCAAGTAATATTTCACAGAAGTGAAAAATATCTTTTAACAGCATTAATTGGAACCTAAGGCATAACATTTTTAAAGAAAACTACAAAAAAAATCTTATTCATATAATTAGATAAGAACAACACTCACTTTCACAGAAAAAGATGTACTGGCTTCTGCTTCATTGTCGTCATCATCAATCAAATCAATATATTCCAGAACAGGTCTTTCAGTAGCTTCCTTTGGTAAAAGTAAGAAATAAAGAAACTGTATTTTACATTTCATAAAACTAATTATGCAGAAGGGTAAACAGTGGTAATTGTTATGTAAAGGAAAAGATTTTCAAAGCATGAAGAACACTACATGTACAATATGCTCAGCAAATAAAAAACTTGGTGTGCAGTTAAAAAAAAAAAAAAAGTCGATGACAATGATCAACTGCAAAAGTGCAAATGTTTTAAACGAAACGAGAAAAACTTGTTTTTTGTTCTTTTAATTATTGAATTTTGAACCATTAATTCACACAATAGGTAATAAAAAGTGGTACAGAACTTAGATACAGACTTAGACATGCCTTATGTAACCACTAGTATTTCAGCAGTGACATTAAGTTTATTGGATTAACAGAAAATATGCAATATGCATCATAATAAAATTAGACAGGTGCATAAATGTGGGCCCCCCAACAGAGATATGACATCAATACTTAGTTGAGCCTCCTTTTGTCCTCTAGACGCTGTCCTCCTATAGCCTCTGATGAGTGTCTGATTCTGGATGGAGGTATTGTTCACCATTCTTCATACCAAATCTCTCCAGTTCAGTTCAATTTGATGGACAGCCTGCTTCAAATCATCCCATAGATTTTGGATGATATTCAAGTCAGGGGACTGTGACGGCCATTCCACAACATTGTACTTCTCCCTCTGCATGAATGCCTTTGTAGATTTCCAACTGTGTTTTGGGTCATTGTCTTGTTGGAATAGCCAACCCCCCTGCGTAACTTCAACTTTGTGCCTGATGTTTGAACATTATCCTGACGAATTTGTTGATATTGGGTTGAATTCATCCGACCCTCGACTTTAACAAGGGCCCCAGTCCCTGAACTGGCCACACAGCCCCACAGCATGATGGAACCTCCACCAAATTTGACAGTAGGTAGCAGGTGTTTTTCTTGGAATGTGTTGTTCTTCCGCCATGCAAAGCACTTTTTGTTCTGACCAAATAACTCCATTTGTGTCTCATCAGTCCAAAGCACTTTGTTCCAAAATGAATCTGGCTTGTCTAAATGAGCATTGGCATACAACAAACAACTCTGTTTGTCGTGTGAGTTCAGAAAGGGCTTCTTTCACATCACCCTGCCATACAGATGTTCTTTGTGCAAATTGCACTGAATTGTAGAACGATGTACAGATACACCATCTGCAGCAAGATGTTCTTGCAGGTCTTTGGAGGTGATCTGTGGGTTGTCTGTAACCATTCTCACAATCCTGCTCATATGCCACTCCTGTATTTTTCTTGGCCTGCCAGACCTGCTGGGTTTAACAGCAACTGTGCCTGTGGCCTTCCTTTTCCTGATTCCATGTGTGTGTGTGTATATGCGTGTGAAAGAAAATGTAGAAAAAAAACACCCATTTTAAATTTACTTATAATAATTCAGCACAATCAAAATTTTTCAACTAAAAGGGAAAAAAAAATCTAATAATTACAATGACCAAGCCTATTGAAAACAAAAGCACAGCAGTGAAATATCCATAACTTAAAGGATTTGGGTGCAAAGAGCACCAAATAAGAACAAAATGTTATTTCTTTTTTTATGAAAGACTGGATGCACCTCAGTACACAGGATGCAGCTGGGTATACTGATGAGAATTTATGGAACAAAAAATATTCTAAAAAAAACAAAATTGCATGCCCAAGCAGCAGAGCTTGCCGTTTTCTCTGGGTGACTGTGAAAGGCAGGTTCTATATGGGTGGAGAGTGAAGTACAAAACAGTGTATAAGGGAAGTATGTCACGTTTAGTTACAAGCATCCTCCATGAGCTTTTAAAAAGTGACCACAGCTGCAATGTGGAGAGAAGGAGAACATCATAAAAAATCCATTAAGAAAGAGGACGGTGAAAGTAATTAAATCTCAGAAAGTGGAATAGCCTAAAGCTGGGATTTCCAACCAGTTGACTGCAGAGTTCTTGTTGGTCAAAAAATCTATACAAGTTGATTTCTATCCATCCGGCAGTTATACTCTATTGGTCATTTATAGCATTAATGTTTACGAGGCATCATCTATTGATGTTATTACATAATGCAAATAGTAATAAAAGTGCATTGAATTTTTCTTTCCAACAGATGAGACACTGCAAACATTATCACTGCTGCAGAGAATCCTAAACCAAATGCTGCACAAATGAGGCAACAGACCAGCTAACACTATAACTTAATAAAGGAAATTTGAATACAGAAACATGTAGCAAATAACAATGAATGAAAGAGGGAGCACTAGTCTTATTGGAGACCATTAAACATTCTGATGATTTGCCCTCATTAATGTAGGAAAATGAGAGCAGGAATAAAACATGCACATAAATAACAAACGTCATTAACAGCTATAAAATGGGCACACTGGCCTCCCAGGACCCAAGTTTGAGACCCCCCAGAACCAGATAAGTAGCCATTTCCCTCTTTACAACAGTCAATGGGCTCCAATGGAATTATGAAAACGAAAAAGGCTGACAGAGGAAGTACTATAATTTTTTTCTGTTTCAATTTTCCTTTATGTTTTGGTTGTATGCATGAAAATTTAAATCACACTAAAGCTTAGTTTAATTTATCACTATAAAAAGGCCACTCCTTATCTCTTTTAAGTGAAAGTGTAATAGGCAGGCATGAGACATTCACTTATCCCACAATACAATTCATATGGCAATTCAGGCTTCACAATATAATGTTCCTACAATATGAAGTTTTGATAAAAATGTACTGCATGTTTAATGTTTTTATTATTATTATTAGTCATTTATAAATCAAAACGATGCAAAGCAACTTCAAATCAAATACCTACGTTTTAAAATGTGTTTTTTGCAAGCATTTTTTATTAAAATACAACACTCAAATATTAACATAAAATAATTAAAAACTGCAGTAACATAAGAGATATTGCCTGTTAATTAACACATGCAAATAAGAATTTCTCCTGACAATAACAAACCTAATAACCTATACTATAAAGTTACTGCAGTGGAAAACCATTCAAATTTAAACATCTCGTTTTGTTTTCTGAGTGAACATAAAATATTGCCCCAACGATGGCTGACCTTTTATTTCCTGCTTGAAAGCCTTAACTACCTTGGCTGTGGTTCCTGACTGTATCTGCGTAGAATTTTAATGTTGCATTTACTTTAAAAAAAAAAAAAAAAAAAAAGACATGGTCAAAACTCTAAATGAAGTTGCGACCTTCCCACTGTGACAATACACCCTGTGACTGAAAACACACACTCAGTACAGTCATAGCAGAGACAGTTGTCTGATTTGACCAGAAAAACAAACACTGGGAGTTTGTCGGCTTTCTCCCTCCATCATACTACAGGACTGCTGTTACAAGACCAGCTGTGGTACGACTTCTCCTTGATGTAATCGAGTCCACTTTCTGAACCAGGGTCAGTGACAAATGTATCGAGGTCTCTAGCACTCATTCTCATGACTTGTGAGAGCTGCAGTTACTACAGCTTGCTGCTTCCAGTAGCATTTTAGCAATCATGAGAACTGCACCGATACTATGACAAGGTGGTGCTTCGGCGGGCCTAGCAGAGTTTGATTTGTCACAGTGGTGTGTTTATGAAATGATGCTGTGATTCACCACACTTGTCCAGGAACACAACTAAGTAAATGAAGTGTATGCGCAAAATGGTTAACCTGCACTGCAAGCTCACTTTCATATACTGTGATGTCCATGCTGTGTACCGATAACTTTTCACCTTTACATTATTATACAGATGATGAACAACAGATCTGTCAAAGTACATTAAGCTTGACCTGTTATATCTTCGTTCTAGTTTTTAGTCAAATTTGATCTGCTTTCAACAAAAGATGTTTGTTTGCCTTTTGTCTTTCATTTTAGTCTTGTTATAATATTATACCATGTACTACACACGTGGCCACATTTTGCAATGACAGGAGTTTGGATTATAAAATTAGATACAATTTATTTCATGCCTAGTAATAGGGGTCACATTTTTTAAACCGCTTTTAGTTTTCATTATTACTCCCTTTATGTCAGACACTTGAGATCAAAAATTCCAGGTTCTTCGCTTGTGTCGTTCAAATATTTCAAAACTATTTCTGAAAAAGATTAAATTTTCACGTGCATAAACATTATTAACAAAATAATAATAACAATAATTCTTTGCATTTATATAGTGCTTTTCTCACTACTCAAAGTGCTCATCAATTGCAGGTTAAGGACCTTGCTCAAGGGCCCAACAGAGCAGAGTCCCTGTTGGCATTTACGGGATTCGAACCGGCAACCTTCTGATTGCCAGTGCAGATTCCTAGCCTCAGAGCCACCACTCCTCCTCCAAAATTTCTCAGAAAAACAACTTAATATGTTTTTCCAAATCACTGAGGCGGGCATGGAAAGTCTCTATATTTTGCAGGGATATTGTACGAGGGCAATCCCAAAAGTAAGGTCTCCTATTTTTTTAGAAATACAAACAACCGTTTATTTTCTATAATGTTTACATCATTTTAAAGGTTAAAGACTTATTTGTTTTTCTACATAATCGCCATATCAGTCGATGCATTTTTGTAGACGCTGTGGTAGTTTTAGATTGCCCATGTCATACCAGCTCGCCGCCATGTTCTTCAGGAAGCGTTGAACCTCACCTTTCACCTCTTCATTGGAGCAGAATCGCCTTCCGAAAAATGTTCTTTCAACTTAGGGAACAGGTGATAGTCACTGGATGCCAAGTCCGGACTATAGGGTGGGTGATGAAGTTCCAACCGCTGATCTTTTTACGCCTGTTTTCCTCAACCTTCGCAACTGTCTCGTCGGAAATTGATGGTCTCCTGCGTGAACTTCGCACTTGGCGGTAGCATTCAACAGGAGCTCCATTTTCAAGGGCTGCCAAGCCAAGATTGAGTATCCCAGCGAAGCCGCACATGCTTGTTTGGGAGTGGAAGAAGCACCAATCACAACAGTGTGGCCAACAGCCGTACGAACAGTTTCTCTATGTCCCCACCGCTTTGGAGACCTTACTTTTTGGATTGCCCTCGTAAAATTCAGCAGGAATCTTATAAGGTAACATTTATATTTTTCAGTATATTACATATATACACAAACATTGGGGATTTATATATATATATATTAAATAAAAAAAAAAAAAAAAAAAACTTAGGACGAGACTGTAACAAGACGTGATCTTTTGATGAGAGACACTTTCACGTCCCGCGAGACGGGCAAGTCACGTCATACTTACAACCTTTGGAAGCAAGTCCTGTGATACACATGCAGAGCAGGTTAGAGATAATGAAAGTAGGAAAATTCTAAAGTCTCAAAAAAAGTAGAGCAAAGATCGCATTAGCACAAACAAATGGAAAATATCCATCCATCCATTTTCCAACCCGCTGAATCCGAACACAGGGTCACGAGGGTCTGCTGGAGCCAATCCCAGCCAACACAGGGCACAAGGCAGGAACCAATCCCGGGCAGGGTGCCAACCCACCGCAGGACACACACATACACACCCACACACCAAGCACACACTAGGGCCAATTTAGAATCGCCAATCCACCTAACCTGCATGTCTTTGGACTGTGGGAGGAAACCGGAGTGCCCGGAGGAAACCCACGCAGACACGGGGAGAACATGCAAACTCCACACAGGGAGGACCCGGGAAGCGAACCCGGGTCCCCAGGTCTCCCAACTGCGAGGCAGCAGCGCTACCCACTGCGCCACCGTTCTGCCCAAATGGAAAATATAACTCGGTAAAATAACGGAACGGCAAAAATAGATTGAAAAGTGTTTGAGGATGTCTGGGAGAGAAGAGAGACAGGGCAATGACTTTAAAATGTTCAAAGCGCCACACAGAATGCAGATGATGCTGCACAGGAGCAACAGCAAGCCAGCAGCTGATCGAGCAAAGTGGAGGTTAAAAAATTTTTTAAAAAATCCCCAATTAGGAGGGGTTTCGGAGGAGCAACCGCATCTAGTTGGGGTGGGGGCTTGGGTAGGCGAGCGAAGTGCAGATCACGCAGCATGGCAGCAGCAAGCCAGCAGCTGATTGAGCACAGAGAAGGAAATAAAAAAGGAATTTGTTTCCCATTGTATGGGGGTGAAGCTGTATATTTTATATATATATATATATATATATATATATATATCTATATATATATATATATATATATATATATATATATATATATATTGTGGCATATGGCCGGCCATTTATCCCAGCCAATACCCCCACACTGCCAGATGGAGCCCTCTCTGCGACGTGGAGAGGCCCCGAATTCCAGCAGGGCATCTTGGACCTTGGAGTTTTCCTTCACAGCCCTGCTGGATACCATGGGGGCCACCAGAGGACGCTGCAGGGAGGATCAAGGACTCGTATGTTCGATATAGCCCGGAAGTACTTCGTAGTTACGAGGAAGTAAGAGATAAAGTACTTCCAGGTTGAAAAAAAAGAAGAGTTTTAATCTGACCCGGAAGTGATAAGAATCACATGAGTGGGGGGAGGATCAGACGCACTTCCGGGTCAGGTACTATAAAAGGACTCTGGGAGATCCCAGCAGTGAGCCGAGTTGGGAGGAAGGGTGACTGAGCTGCTGGGAGGTGTGGAGGATTATTGTGAATTGTTGCATTGATTGTGATTATTGATTTATTATTAAGTATAGTGGTGGTGGAGGTGCTTGTGCACATTATTATAATAAAACCATTATTTGGACTTTTATCTGGTATCTGATCTGAGGGTTCAAGGGGACAACAGCGCCCCAATCTGTCACAATATATATATATATATATACAGTGGTGTGAAAAACTATTTGCCCCCTTCCTGATTTCTTATTCTTTTGCATGTTTGTCACACAAAATGTTTCTGATCATCAAACACATTTAACCATTAGTCAAATATAACACAAGTAAACACAAAATGCAGTTTTTCAATGATGGTGTTTATTATTTAGGGAGAAAAAAAATCCAAACCTACATGGCCCTGTGTGAAAAAGTAATTGCCCCCTTGTTAAAAAATAACCTAACTGTGGTGTATCACACCTGAGTTCAATTTCCGCAGCCACCCCCAGGCCTGATTATTGCCACACCTGTTTCAATCAAGAAATCACTTAAATAGGAGCTGCCTGACACAGAGAAGTAGACCAAAAGCACCTCAAAAGCTAGACATCATGCCAAGATCCAAAGAAATTCAGGAACAAATGAGAACAGAAGTAATTGAGATCTATCAGTCTGGTAAAGGTTATAAAGCCATTTCTAAAGCTTTGGGACTCCAGCGAACCACAGTGAGAGCTATTATCCACAAATGGCAAAAACATGGAACAGTGGTGAACCTTCCCAGGAGTGGCCGGCCGACCAAAATTACCCCAAGAGCGCAGAGACGACTCATCCGAGAGGTCACAAAAGACCCCAGGACAACGTCTAAAGAACTGCAGGCTTCACTTGCCTCAATTAAGGTCAGTGTTCACGACTCCACCATAAGAAAGAGACTGGGCAAAAACGGCCTGCATGGCAGATTTCCAAGACGCAAACCACTGTTAAGCAAAAAGAACATTAGGGCTCGTCTCAATTTTGCTAAGAAACATCTCAATGATTGCCAAGACTTTTGGGAAAATACCTTGTGGACTGATGAGTCAAAAGTTGAACTTTTTGGAAGGCAAATGTCCCGTTACATTTGGCGTAAAAGGAACACAGCATTTCAGAAAAAGAACATCATACCAACAGTAAAATATGGTGGTGGTAGTGTGATGGTCTGGGGTTGTTTTGCTGCTTCAGGACCTGGAAGGCTTGCTGTGATAGATGGAACCATGAATTCTACTGTCTACCAAAAAATCCTGAAGGAGAATGTCCGGCCATCTGTTCGTCAACTCAAGCTGAAGCGATCTTGGGTGCTGCAACAGGACAATGACCCAAAACACACCAGCAAATCCACCTCTGAATGGCTGAAGAAAAACAAAATGAAGACTTTGGAGTGGCCTAGTCAAAGTCCTGACCTGAATCCAATTGAGATGCTATGGCATGACCTTAAAAAGGCGGTTCATGCTAGAAAACCCTCAAATAAAGCTGAATTACAACAATTTTGCAAAGATGAGTGGGCCAAAATTCCTCCAGAGCGCTGTAAAAGACTCATTGCAAGTTATCGCAAACGCTTGATTGCAGTTATTGCTGCTAAGGGTGGCCCAACCAGTTATTAGGTTCAGGGGGCAATTACTTTTTCACACAGGGCCATGTAGGTTTGGATTTTTTTTTCTCCCTAAATAATAAAAACCACCATTTACAAACTGCATTTTGTGTTTACTTGTGTTATATTTGACTAATGGTTAAATGTGTTTGATGATCAGAAACATTTTGTGTGACAAACATGCAAAAGAATAAGAAATCAGGAAGGGGGCAAATAGTTTTTCACACCACTGTATATATATATATAGCTTTTTGTTTTCTTATTTTCTACTTCGTCTCATATGCAGAGATATTTAATAAATTTTCATTTAAAGGACTTGTTTCACTAGTTTCCATTTATGTTAATCGGTTTCAAACTATTATGTTTTCTTGTGGGTTCAAACAAATCTGTGTCTTTATGTGTGCTTTTTTGTATATGGTAATTTATTTACTTGCATTTAACCTGAGAACTTGTCACTGCACTCTGCACCTTAACTGAGATTGTTGAGCTTTATACTCGCATTTCATACATTCATTCGTTCATTTTGCAGCTTTCTAACATGGTAGAAACACTGAACAATGCGGCTTGTGTACAGTTTATTCCTACACAGGCATAGTTATCTTCTACAGCTAAACTAAATTGACTTTAAAGGTCTCCTGTGTTTAGGACATAAATTTACCTAAATAAAGCTGTGATTTCAGTTTTGGACCTGAAACAATATTTCATTTATGTATTGCTCTCTTAAAACAAAATGTACTTGAGCAATTTTCCTCAACAATAAAATGCTTCAAATATTTTACAGTGCTAATAACTATGCCTAATTATGTGATTTGTTGGTGTTATCGTGCCCAGACATTAGCAATTTCCTGGGCTGCTTTAACATGATAAGACATTCAGTTTATGTTAGTCTCCTGTGATGTCAAACAGCTTCTGACATGACACAATACATGCATCATCAATAAGATGTGAAGAGACTGCAGATTAAACAGGCCGGTTATCATGATCCCTGGTGCAAAAGGAAAACAACAAAGTTTCAGCATCAAGTCAACAAATCTTTGCTTACTTTCATTGTGGAGTTTGTTTTCAAGTATCATGTCAGAATGATACTAAAAATCCTTGTGTAGACAAAAACACTAAATACATTGCCAAAGGGTATAAGTAATCTAATTTATTGCTCACATAGCCATTTGTGCTTACTTTGCATTCTGAGCCACCCGGGAAGACACTGTGCTGACTGGAACATTTACTTGGGTTTCATCACTAGTTCCCTTATGTTTTCCTTTCTTTTAACATTTTAGAAAATTAGAATTAAAAGGCCAAATACTGCCTGGTAACATATGGAAAAAGACAGATTTTATAAAGAACATGCCTACGAAAAATCCTACAGAGATATATAACCTAGTAGTGGTATTAATCACTACACATTTTTACATCACTTTATTCATTTTCAGTTTTTTCTTATAAAACCTTAAAGATGAGTACCATCAAAATGACAAACACAAATCAAAATATACTAAGGTATGTGTGAAATATTTTAACAATTTATGCCTACCACAACAGTAGTTTTCTCTTTGAACTTTATGTTATTTGGTAAAAATTAAATAAAATGTACAAATGTAGTGTGAAATGTGACAATACATAAATAAAAATACAATGGTAAAAGTTTTTTTTGTTAATATGTTTAATTATCTCTTCATTTATTTATTTCAGTGACACCAAACACCCCATGAAATAAACCTTGGAACAAAGTCGGTTATTTTTACCTGTCAAAGTTAAGAGGCCGGGCTCTAGCGAGTACTGCGTTTTGATTGGTGAATTGCCAGCAGAGTACATTTAAACATCTAGCCCTCTAGTGCTACATTTACAGGCAGACACTTCAGATGGGGATTCCTGAGAATGTAATGAATTTGGAACGCCCTGGGTGAAAGTAGCACTACTTCTTGCACCTGTCTGCCAACCAATGCACATGTGGTTTGTTTGCCTCCCGTAGCTCATAGGCATGTGCAGAATTGCAGCTGTGCAGGTCTCCTCTACCGAGTAACTCCCTATTACTCAGCCTGGTGCATGAAGGAATCAGTACCCGAGTAATCAGTCTACATCAGTGGTTCCCAGATTTGGTCCTGGGGACCCCCTGTGGCTGCAGGTTTTTGTTCCAACCAGATTCACAATCGGTGATAATAATTGATAACAACTGATCTCATTTAATTATCTGGTCTTTTTAACTCTTCACTTATTCTGCATTCAGAAAAACACAACAGTAGGTTTTTACATTTATAATATATTTAGAAATATTTTTATTTTTTCTAAAGCTGTAAATGCTTAACTCTCTCTTGTTGTATTCCTATTATTTTCCCCTTTTTCTATGTAGTTTGCTCCCTTTATTTAACCCTAATAGTGACAATTAACAGCCAGCATAGCAGACACCCGGGATGATGAAAGCAGCAACGACTTCAGTGTCAGACCCACTAATTAGTAAAGAATCAATTAAATAACCAGAACACCTGGAAAAGCAGAATTAAAATTAATACTGTTAACAACTTAAAAAATACATATACCCATATAACTGCTTATTACATTTTAATAAAAAATCTACAAAACTTAGTTTGTAATTTCTACATTGACTTAAAAACACAGAAACTAAGAAATAGTGACTCATTTAATTAGGCTAAGAGTCCAGTGAAAAATGGAAGCTGGTTAGAACAAAAACCTGCAGCCACAGGGGGTACCCCAGGACCGAGTTTGGGAACCACTGATCTACAGGTTTTCCCTCAACTGCACCAAAGGATTCCAATTACTCTGGTAAACTGGAATGTCCATCATTAATAAACTGTACAACACTAATGCAGAGATTACACTGTATTGAAAAATATATCAAGAACAACGGAAGTGTGCAATGTATTCTGAGGTGTAGAAATCATTCCTACTTTAACTGATAAAGTCCACCTGAACTTAGGATACTATTAATTCTTCCTCTTTCTGGGTTACTGTTTTTCATTCAACAGAATATAAGTTGGAGAAATTCTGCATTATTAAAACTGTTAATAAAAGTCTGAGCTGTGCTCTACCTTCTAAACACCACTTCCTACCTGAAGCTCTTCTACATGAACAGACCATGCTGACTGCTCTTCATTCACATTCTCTTCTCTTTGATCCTGTGTGAAACACTCTGCAAGATTAATCTATTCACAAAATTGATACTGAGACAGTGTAATACATGCTGTAAATGATATTTTCACAACTATTTCATGACTATCGGAAAAAAAAAAAAACATGAAAATACTGTGCATTTTTATCATCTAAGCAGGAAACATTTAACTTATCAGTTTACCAAAATTACAATGTATTTAAATTAAAAGTGAAGTTTACAAGTAAAATACAGGTAAAATTCTGTTACAACGAACTGAAAGGGACTTACAGAATCTCATTACTACGAAATATTTTTTATTTGTCACTATTGTGCTTTCTTTAACTTGCATCCAGACGTTTGCAATCATTTCAATAGCTTCTTTTGCGTTAATTTTAATCTTCTCCTTTCTACAAGCTATGCTAACGAGAATTTTTCTCAGCATTTCCTTGTGATAATTCACTTTCAGGGTGCGAATGATGCCCAAATCCAATGGCTGAAGCACTGCTGTACAATTGGATGGGAGGAATTCAACGCGAACATTATCTGAATGTGGACGCATGCTGTGAGCTGCTCAGTTATCAATCAGAAGCCAAATCATTCTTTTTCTTCCTCTTCTTCATATTGTGATGTTTCTGAACTCATTGGGATACCAACAGGAACGACACGCTGAAGTGCGTCCTGAAGTGCAATTGCCTTGTCTGTGGAAGACTGTTTCTCTATTGCCGGGGCAGGGCAACAGCAGGCTCACAGCGGTTCAGTGACGTGCCACAGAAGTGAATCCTAAAAGATCGGGGTCGAGCTATAAGTCCATGTCCTATACCCCAAAACACGAGGCTGAGATTCAGTACTTTAGCAACACCAGCTTTATTCAGCTTGAAACAGGAACAGCAGAGTTATTTATTGTAGAGCGATCTGCCGCTCTCCTATACAGAGACACAGCAGTCAGGCAGGGTCGCGGCCAGGTAATCCTGTGCCCTGCATTTTACAATGTGCCTTGCATCACCCATCAAGATCTTTTCAGTTTGCTTTGGTGGCGAAGAAAAAAAAAAAAAAGTACAATATTTATGTTTGGGGATCGTTGTGCACAACTGAGCTGCGACCACAGAACTAACTGCTCTGCGGATGAATCGTTCAGGCATTTCAAGGTTCACTTCGTTGAAATGAAAGTATCTGCTGAATTCTATAGACTCGTGTCTCATTTGAGGAAACTATCGGGACCATAAAAATACTTCGTTGTAATGAAAATTTCATTGTAAAGATATTCGTTGTCACGGAATTTGACCTGTATTATAAGCATACTGTATGCATGCCAAGCCAGCCTTTCTCAGAGCCTTGTAACTTGTCAACAGCTCTAACCTGTGACTTAATAAAGTAGCTGGCACACTAGAACTGTGGTGTACTGTCCAAGGCACTGGAATTCAAACCACAGGGCTGCCATTTTCAGTTCCCAGCAGCACAACCACTGTATGAACAAATCATTTAATAATACTGGGTTAAAAGATGCACAAATAAAATACATTCATAACTGTAGTGTATCCCATAGAGGTTTTAAGTTGGCATGGATAAAAGGTGCCAGTTAAATATATCAAGAATAATAAAATCATACTGATGTAGCTCCCTATTGTTAGCTTATTATTTTTTTAATAACCTGCAGCTACTGAAAATAATAAATGATTTTTTATAATGGGTGCAGTCATTCTGCGAGTAGGTAGTGAGCTCCACTATGTCTTCACTTCTCTAGGACATCAACTGGCATGCAACATGAAGCCCTAGGATCTTTGCTGCTTTTCAGTCAGGATATCTTTTGGCCTATAACTTCAAACTGAATAAATAGGAGTGAAAATAATGTAAAAATCTCAATATATTTCAGATGTTTTTCTTTGCCAGGTTTAGGTTTCTTAAAACTTTGAGTCTACTCTAATTAAAAATGCTTCTAGATGTGTTAGACAAGAACAAAAATGACAAAAAAATAATATTCATAAACAAAATAGCCCTATCCAAGGCAATTACAGAACCAGAATACTGTATATTACAGTTGTTAACATAGAACTGTGTTTATTCCAGTAGCTAACACATTTACGTTTCTTGTTCTTGGTTATACAACAAGTTGGGACTAGAACTAGAACTTAAGTCTACATTTTTCACCTTTTCTTATGTCATCCTCAGGTCAAATATGACCCAGTTTTGTATTTGCAATCAGTAAAACGCACCTTACACTTTATCTGCTCAGGTTATAACAACAGAACAAAAAAATGGAAACATTCCATCATTTAAAAATTTGTTTTTCTTGCCATATCCTTCATGTCAGTTTTGATCCACCTATAGTTTAGTGAATTTTACTCTACATTTACGGATGTTATTCAAAACTCTTAAAAACAACATACATGTCATATTTTCAGCTCAGAAACTGAAACATCATTAAAAATCAATGGCACATTTTTGTGAAGCTGCCAGGGCTTTCGGGTCAATTACGACTGACAGTTTAATGGATTTTACTCTACATTTAGGATACCTTAATTATTTACAATCCATTAAACATCTTAAATGTTATCCGCACTAAAACATAGCAAAACTACAGGTTAATATAGTCAGTCAGTATATAAAATAGGATTTGGGTGGAGACCCTTGCTGTCCAGGGAACCTAAAAAGGTGTCTTAGAATGAGGTCAAAACAGACCCTTAAGATAAAACATTCAGTCAGAATTCAAAGACATCTTAAGAGTTAAAGGAATGCTTCATCTAAACATGATATATATTACAACCTAAACTGTAGTTTTAACATTTTAATCTAAAGTTTTCATGCAGAATGACAGAAAAAAGATTATGTTATAAAAGAACCAATCAGGCTACTTGTGCTGTATAATAGCAAAAAACGTGAAAAACATCAATGGAAATACGAAAGAAACTCCTCACATTACTTGTGCTGTATAATCTTCATGTCCATTATCCAGTCATGCAAAAAGCATGTATTTTTTGCTAAAATATAATGAATAGCTACATTTGGGGGGAAAAATGAACATTTTAAACAGGAAAACACATTTCCCACAATACTGTGGTTTTGAACTGAAGACCCAGCTCTCCCCCTCATTCATTGGTCGAGAATCCGGTCTTCAACACGAGATTAAATATTTTCTTCTGCTGTCACTATAAACTTCAAAGATCAAGTAACAGAACCAAAGAAATATAATTTTTCGGTGGAGTGTTCCTTTAAACGCTAATACTCTAACCACCACATGGCACTTCTAACAATGTAAAACCAATTTCTACACTGTTACACTTCATTTGATAATTTCCCATAGGGATTAATAAAGTATAACAAATCCATCCATCCATCCATTTTCCAACCCGCTGAATCCAAACACAGGGTCACGGGGGTCTGCTGGAGCCAATCCCAGCCAACACAGGGCACACGGCAGGAACCAATCCCAGGCAGGGTGCCAACCCACCACAGAGTATAACAAATCAAATATCAAAATGTAACCAAAATAAAAAATTCATAAGTACTGTACATTGTCCAAATGTTGTTGTATTTTAACAAACTGTGCATCAGACACCCCCTCAAGTAAAACGATAAATCAGTAGTTCATCTTGAAGTGGTGACTATGTGCATCCAAAGGTTTACTCTATACATTAAAGAATTGCTCCACATAAAAATATTGATTTATATGTTAGCTGCGCAATGTAATTTGTACTGGTGGCCGAGTATTTCTTGAATTAAAGACAGGATTCTTGACCAACAAATAAGGTGAGAGGTGGATCTTCAGTACAAATCATTCCCACAAGGCTTTAGTTTCCTGTTTATAATGTTTGATTATTCTAAAAGAATATATTTAATATTTTTGCAGGTTTTGAGTATACAACTCGATAACACGGACACGTGGATTAGGCATCATGAGTAACAGGACATTTTTTTCTTTATTGTATGGACGTTTTTGAAATTGTTTGCCACTGTACTGCATTGGTCACTATTGGCTTTTTTTTTTTTTACTCTCCGTTCTGAATGAAAACAAGAGATTTAAAAAAATATCCAGCCAACACTACAAACTACAGATAACATATAAAACATATGATCTTTGGAGGGAGATTTTATTTTTTCTCCTGCTTGACTGGAGTGTTTATTAATTTATTTTCTGTCCTCCTGGTCATCTGACTGTATTGTCTTACTCATCTATAGAGACATACAAAATAATATTGTATATAAGGATGCTGCTTTTCTACTAATTATAGATCTATTATATAAACATGGATGGGTTTGTTAATTTTGTTACTTATTCATTATTAAATTTTACCTAATTGTGTTTGTTTTTTTTTCTTGTAACCATCTCTTTGACAACTTGCAAAGAAAGCACTTCAAGCAAAAATCTATGTGGGAAAAACGTGCTATAGAAAGAAAAGCTGTTGGTTTTATTCCTTTAACTACCCAAGCCCATCAAGGTTTGTAAAGTTATTTTATCCAAATTCCATGCAGCCTCTGGCACTGGGCATGAACCTGAAAAATTGTGCCAGTCTATTTGTTGCAGGGGTTCCTACATATCCACTCATCTATTGTCTAATCTGCTTATTTTATTAACAAGATAGCATGCAGACCAATTATTGTGGTAACCTATTAAATTTTTATTTGCAGACTCGCACAATGAAATGTTTGCATGATGCATTAAAACGTTTTTAAAAAAGCTGTCCAATTTTGCGCATTAACGAAAGTCGCATATCATAAATACTGACTACTAGTGAACGTTAAATACTTTTTTTAAGCAAAAACACTGGTGACAAATTTACAATTATTTTTAAACGGTTATCATTGATAAATGCACTACATTAAGGTTCTATTCCAGGACGAACATATGAACTTTAAATCTAGGGCTCAAAATGGATCACTCTAAAATGGAGGGCTCTGCTTAAAACATAACCAAAAGTTTAACACTTTTTACATTTCATTAACCTCGAAGTTGTGGCATCACCACTCACCCCAACGAACTCGACTTCATCATCGCTACAGCCTCCCGTCTCCTCATTCGCCTCACAATCTGCACCGCAGCCTTCCGACATCTCCGTGGAATTTCAGCGATCCTGAATGAAGAGAAATGGAAAGTGTGTGAATTGTCGTTGATAAAGATAAGTGAAGGAGAAAACACGAGGTATCCTGCCAGCGAAGGGGCCTTCTGGACACTGGCACAGCATGCAGCTCCGTAGTCCAGTTTAAATTATCAAATCGACACACAAGTAGCTGATACCAGGATTTAGTTTGGTGTTGCAAACTGATGCTCAGAGCCAAAGCACAACAATCAAGGCCCTCCATTTGCAAAACAGTGCTTAATCATGCAGAACCGGAGCACGACAGCGTCTCAACCCAGGTCCGTATGATATAAGTCATAAACGTCGTCACGTAACGGAACGACTTTGTATACAGCAAATAAATTAACTGACTTCAGAAGAAGCATTAGTACCTTCCGCTCTTCTCATCCGGCAACTGCTTACTAGTTTTCGCGCGATTCCAACACATTCAAACACGCGTGATTTCACAAAACCACGTGCGTGTGGCGCAGAGACCGTTGGGAAATGTAGTTTCCAACGTGCTTCAACCTTCGAGGGTCTATAAAGTGCAAGTTAGGATTTTGTTTATTCATTGTCAGTGTTGGTTATAAATGACCTTCAGATATTTCATGTTTGGCTCAAACAGTGACGTGCGGTGAGGCACGGACACTTTCAGAGTCAGATTTACAAATTTATGAACTAAAAAGAGTAGCTTATTCACTAATCAATTGGCAGCCATCATGCACATTGACTACTCGTTATGTTTCATATCTCATTCTTTACACACACGCAGGTAAGGCGCGTATTTGGCTAAGAAGAACGTTACATTTCTAGCAGCGAGAGAGAGCGCATTTGCTCCTCACCCTCCATGTGTTCTAAATTTGCCATCGCGATTCCACAATTCAGGGCGGCACGGTGGCGCAGTGGGTAGCGCTGCTGCCTAGCAGTTGGGAGACCTGGGGACCCGGGTTCGCTTCCCGGGTCCTCCCTGCGTGGAGTTTGCATGTTCTCCCCGTGTCTACGTGGGTTTCCTCCGGGCGCTCCGGTTTCCTCCTACAGTTCAAAGACATGCAGGTTAGGTGGATTGGCGATTCTTAATTGGCCCTAGTGTGTGCTTGGTGTGTGGGTGTGTTTGTGTGTGTCCTGCAGTGGGTTGGCACCCTGCCCAGGATTGGTTCCCTGCCTTGTGCCCTGTGTTGGCTGGGTTTGGCTCCAGCAGACCCCCGTGACCCTGTGTTCGGATTCAGCGGGTTGGAAAATGGATGGATGGATGGATTCCACAATTCATACTCATTAATACAAATGAAAGTACAGAGTGGTGTACAAAAAAAAACGGATTTCAAGTTTGACCATGATTGAAATTTTTAGTTGTTTTTTTAAAAGCTTTTAATTCTAATGCTTTAATCAATTTTAATATAGACTGTTCAAAAAAAGGATAACAAGAAAAACAAAAGAATATTTTATTTAAGGTCAAAATTTAGTTATTAAATATTGGATTGTTTTTTTCTTAGTCTGATCCCATTTTTTATAAAATTGAAAACCGTTGATGGTCTTACCTTTATTTGTAAACTAGCAAAATACCCGCGCTTCGCAGCGGAGACGTAGTGTGTGAAAGAGGTTATGTAAACATATATATACATATACATATATACATATCTACATATACACATATCTACATATACATATATACATATTCGGTGACTAAGTGCATTGTAACACGGGCTGTGATTGTTACATGGGAGGGAGACGACAAATCACAGCTTCCCGCTTTCTAATCGGGCCTGTGATTGGTGCTTTGACTGATGCCTAGATCCCACAGTATCTCCCCTTAGGAGAGGCGTTAGGCAAGTGTCATTGAATAGCGGCGCTGCAAGTTTAGTTTCTTTTCAATAAAGTCAGGCGTTAGGCAAGTGTCATTGAATAGCGGCACGTCATTGAATAGCGGCACTGCAAGTTTAGTTTTTTGAACAGGTTTGATTCATCGAAGTGATCACTCGTGCTGTGTTCAGTCAGTCACTCGCTCGCTTCTTATTGTTTCGCTGCCTTCTCAATTGTGTAATGAATGTTTTCTTCAGCGCTCTTTGTGGCTGTTCCTTGTTTTCAGTTCACATGATTACGTAGGAGGCGTGATGACGCGATACGCGACTCCGCCTCCCACGGCCATCGAGCTGCACTCCATTACAGTATATGGACAAAAAAGAGGTTCCAGTTATGACCATTACATGTACAATTTCGAAATGAAACCTGCCTAACTTTTGTAAGTAAGCTGTAAGGAATGAGCCTTCAACCTACACGGGAAGTTGGAGAATTAGTGATGAGTGAGTGAGTGAGTGAGTCCGTGAGGGCTTTGCCTTTTATTATTATAGATGAAGGCCATGCGCCTATCCTTCCCCACGAAAATCTCCGTCACTTTCTTGTAAAAGTCCTCCTTATTTTCCTGTAGTTTTAAAAAGTCTTAATCTTCCATTTTGGCAGGCAGTTCGAATAAAAAATAACAATAACCGGCCCGCTGCAGTGCACGTGACTTTCTGATGTCACTGACTTATCGGTGCCTCTGCGTAGAAGAACAGGAGCAACGAGCACCTGTTAGGCTCACATGCGCCCCCTTCAGGGCGCCACGGTACTGTCCGCCCTTTCCTTGTGCCTTTTCACTGCGGATTTATGTTTGATCAGCAAGACTAAATATGTCACACACATTCATTAAAGATATTAGCCAGACTGTGGAAAGTCAGGGTGTATAATAAACGTGTCTGCACACATTATATTGGCGACATACAGAGAGACAGCGACAGGCACACGACAATCGCAGGCATCAACCCCGTGAGTGTGTGAGGAGAGCGCAGTCCGACGTGAGGTGAGGCTTGCGTTTCTCCCCTGTATTTGAACAGGAAATGTGCCAATTCAGTGATTTTGATTATAAAAATGATGAAAATTAGTGGAATCACACAGAAAACAAAATTATATGTTATCATTATTATTTTTTTTCTTTTCAAGATGACACCTGGCTCCCCTGACTGCACTTCCCTGGGCTCAAAATATACCTCAGTAAAATACTGTATGGAACAACTTCGGTGTTCATAAGAATTACTTATGAATGCTTTGGATTCGCTTCATTTCTTTTCTGACTCATTGGTACGATAAAACCCCCAATATGATATACTGTTTGACCCGTCTTAATGTCTGCTCACACAAAAGTTTTTGGGGGTTCTCCCCAATTTTAGACTCTAAAGACCAGAAAAAAGCCCTTATTTTTAGGCTATATTTGGTCCAAATTTGGTGCCGGAAACGACACCCTTATGATAAACCAATAGGTGTCTTCAGCGAAAATGATCAGGAGGGGTTTGAAGTTGTGTAGGCCACATCAACCAACCCCTTAGGAGTTTCACCCATAACGGTATACGAGGGGTCAAACTTACTCCTTCTCACAGGGGGAACAGTGGATCCTGATAAAACTTTGTGGGTACTGGTGACCCATGAGAAGAGTGATTGAGGGGAACTGGAAGAGAAGAAATTGAAAAGTGGGTTTCACAAAGAGTGTGTATGTAAGCAGAAAAGATGTGATAAAGGGTGAGTATGAAAACACTTTGAAACTTTATTTCTGTGCTTCCACCGCCTTTCATTCTATCCAAGTTTTATCTGAAGTAGCATCAGTAACCGTGACTCTGCTGTATTTTCTTTTTCTTTGGATGTCCTTGTTTTTCTGATTATTCTGCTCCGTCCTTGGGTTCTGCTCTTGGATTCCACTTTGGGACATGTGTGCTTGGAATCCTTCCACTTACATTTAGATGTATGTGCTAAGCAGATGCTTTTATCCAAAGTGGCTTACAAAAGAGGTCAACATAACTGAGTACACATCAGTCTGGGATTACAGGACGACGTTACAAAATTGAGCAGCACAAGTGAAGAGTTCAGGACAAAATCCAAGCGCGTTACACTTCCTAGTGTAACAGTAGATGGCGCTATACCAGCGCTTGACCCGACACACAGACACTGACAACACGTCTATAAAACACCAAGAAGCTGTTTAATTTCTTTTGCCTTCTTGTACAGTGCCCAAAGCACCTCCACCACAATCAACAAATACACAAAATAATATTCAGTTCTCTCCTCCACACCTCCCAGCAAGCTCTGTCCACTACCTCCCAACTCCAGCTCGTCTTGCTAGGTTCCCATCAGTCCTTTAAGTAGTCTTTGACCTGGAAGTGCTTCTGTCCTTCCGACCACATGACTGGCTGGCATTTCCGGGTCTAATGAAAAATTGAGGTTTTCTTCAGCCCGGGCTATAAGGAAAGAATATGTCCTCAGGTCCTTCAACAGCTCCTCCTAGTGGCACCCACGGCATCCAACAGGGCTGAGAAATTGAACTCCATGTTCCAGGATGCCCTGCAGGAATCTGGGGCACCACTACGCTGCAGGGGAGCTGCCATCTAACATTTTGGGGGAAGCAGTGTCGGCAAGTAGCTCCTTCCATTCCAGGGATGTCCCCAGGGCTGGATTAACCATTAGGCAAAATAATCATGTGCTTAGGGCATCAAGAGAAGGGGGGCACCACAGAAATTTTCCATTGTTGGATTTACCATGGACCATATAGTGCAAAATTGAACTAGGTTCCATGAAAAGGGGCTGCCACAGTAAATGGAAAAAATGACATATATATATATTTATAAATATAATAATAATAAAAATAATAATAAAATAGTAATAATAGAGGCTAATGATATACAGTATATTAATCTTGGGAATACAAGAAAATTAGAATCTGGTAACTGCCGCACTGTCCACTGAGGCTCAAGTGATTGTTCTTGTATTCGTCATGTTGGCTGTCCCGGTCAGTCGTCCACTGAGAGTGAGTACAGGTCATATATATGAGGGCCCAAAATCTTTTAAGTGCTTGGGGCCTCTAAAGGATTTAATCCAGCCCAGGGACGTCCCAGCTGGGTTGAGCTGGCGGCCGTCCATCACACTAGGTTTCAAAACTCCAACTTCTAATATCAGTTAGACAGAAGTTCACCAAACAAGAGAGTCTTCAAATGCTTCCTAAACACAGAGAGGGAGTCAGATTTCCAAATTGAGGTGGGCAGCTCGTTCCACTAGCCAGGATCTACACATGAAAAGAGTCTGGACTGAGATTTAATAGCACACGGAGGTGGCCTCACCAGACACCATTTAATAGCAGACCAGAGTGGTCGAGAAGGAGCACAGGACCTCTGAAATGTATGGACGCTGACCCATTGACTACTCTATTGGCAATACCTGGCACTACAGAAAGCCAGTGCAGTGATCTGGAAAGAGGAGTGACATGTGCCCACCTCAGCTAATTAAACACCAGATGTGCCACTACATTTTGAATCAATTGCAGCTGCTTGGTGACACCTGCCAATCCAGGTGTGACAAGACCAAAAGCCTGGACAAGGAGTTGTGCTGCATACTCTGTCCGATACGATCTGATCTTGTGGATATTCTATTGAGTGCAGGGTCATTTCTGGGCATAAGGCTATCTACTCAAGGCCCTAGGGTGCCCTCTAGTTATCGGGGTGCATTACTGCAGCCCTTCTGTAGAGATTCCTTTCTCTATTTTGTTTAGAAACACTTGTCTGGACCGGACTGTAACACAAATACATGTTTATGGTGTACACCTCAGTGGCTCCTGCACTGTCTACTCTATGTACAGAACAATTTGTGTACTGCAGTGTGCCAGGCATCTAGTGTGACATGTGGCCTTGTCACTACCTGTCCCCCACACACATGACCATGAGACAGAGCCACCTCAACTTCGGCAGTTAGGACTCACCCACTGGTCTTCCTATGTGACACACAGCCTGCAAGATGGATGCCTTCACCAAATTTGACAGTAGGTAGCAGGTGTTTTTCTTGGAATGCGGTGTTCTTCTTCCGCCATGCAAAGCACTTTTTGTTCTGACCAAATAACTCAATTTTTGTCTCATCAGTCCAAAGCACTTTGTTCCAAAATGAATCAGGCTTGTCTAGATGAGCATTGGCATACAACAAGCAACTCTGTTTGTGGCGTGAGTGCAGAAAGGGCTTCTTTCTCATCACCCTGCCATACAGATGTTCTTTGTGCAAATTGCTCTGAATTGTAGAACAATGTACAGATACACCATCTGCAGCAAGATGTTCTTGCAGGTCTTTGGAGGTGATCTGTGGGTTGTCTGTCACCATTCTCACAATCCTGCACATATGCCGCTCCTGTATTTTTCTTGGCCTGCCAGACCTGCTGGTTTAACAGCAACTGTGCCTGTGGCCTTCCATTTCCTGATTCCATTCCTTACAGTTACAGAAACTGACAGTTTAAACCTCTGAGATGGCTTTTTGTAGCCTTCCCCTAAACCAGGAGACTCAACAATCTTTGTTTTCAGATCTTTGGAGAGTTGCTTTGAGGATCCCATGCTGTCACTCTTCAGAGGAGAGTCAAAGGGAAGGAAGCACAACTTGTAATTGACCTCCTTAAATACCTTTATATCTCATGATGGGACACACCTGTCAATGAAGTTCAAGGCTTAATGAGCTCATCACACCAACCAATCAGCATTGAGCAGTGACAGGCATTCAAATCAGCACAATGACAAGGGGACCCACATTTGTGCACAGCCAGTTTTTCACATTTGATTTAAATTCATACAACTAAATACTGTGTCACTAAAAATCTTTGTTCTGAAAACACCGCAGTACTCAGATGTTCCTAGGAAATGAAAGACAGACCACTGTTATCTTTATTGTTGAAAGGAGAGTCAATTATTATGTAGGCTGGGAGGGGGTCCCAAACTTTTCCATATGACTGTTTATATATATACATAAAAGGGATATTCAAAAAAGTTTCTGCATTTTTATATTTTTGTCGGAAATGGTGAAGGCAGGAGGAGTAGTCATTGGCTGTGACTGAGAGTGTCATGTGACTAGTTCTGTCTGGCAAGCCGGCTGCCCTTGTAGTTTAGTATAAGAGTTGTCACCCTGTGGTGAAGACGGCTTATAAATTGCACCAAAGAGGAGCAGCATCCTGTCATACACTTTTTGTGTTCAGAAGGTGTGCAGGGAGCACAAATTAATCTCCGTATGTGTGCTCAGTTTGGGGATAAAGTTCTCTCTCGTAGAGTCGTCTATGAGTGGATTGAAATGCTCGAAAATGGCCGTACTGCTGTGACGGATGCAAAGTACTCTGGACGTCCAGCTACAGCCACGTGATGATGATGTGATCAGTGGCTATGAACTGAACCAAAAACATTTTTTGCTGATGGCATTAAAAAGTTGGTACAACGCTGGGAAAATTGCATCACAAAGGAAGGTGACTATGTAGAAAAGTGATATACAGTAATCCCTCGCTATATCACGCTTCGCCTTTCGCGGCTTCACTCCATCGCGGATTTTATATGTAAGCATATTTAAATATATATCGCGGATTTTTCGCTGCTTCGCGGGTTTCTGCGGACACTGGGTCTTTTAATTTCTGGTACATGCTTCCTCAGTTGGTTTGCCCAGTTGATTTCATACAAGGGACGCTATTGGCAGATGGCTGAGAAGCTACCCAACTTACTTTTCTCTGTCTCTCTTGCGCTGACTTTCTCTGATCCTGACGTAGGGGGATTGAGCAGGGGGGCTGTTCGCACACCTAGACGATACGGACGCTCGTCTAAAAATGCTGAAAGATTATCTTCACGTTGCTATCTTTTGTGCAGCTGCTTCCTGAAACGACATGCTGCACGGTGCTTCACATACTTAAAAGCTCGAAGGGCTCGTATTGATTTTTTTATCTGTCTCTCTCTCTCTCTCTCCCCCTGCTCCTGACGGAGGGGGTGTGAGCTGCCGCCTTCAACAGCTTTGTGCCGCGGGTGCTTCGCATACTTAAACCAAACAGCCATATTGATTTGTTTGCTTTCCTCTCTCTTTCTGACAGTCTCTGCTCCTGAAGCGCACTCCTTTGAAGACGAAGATATGTTTGCATTCTGTTAATTGTGAGACGGAACTGTCATCTCTGTCTTGTCATGGAGCACAGTTTAAACTTTTGAAAAAGAGACAAATGTTTGTTTGCAGTGTTTGAATAACGTTCCTGTCTCTCTACAACCTCCTGTGTTTCTGCGCAAATCTGTGACCCAAGCATGACAATATAAAAATAACCATATAAACATATGGTTTCTACTTCGCGGATATTCTTATTTCGCGGGTGGCTCTGGAACGCAACCCCCGCGATGGAGGAGGGATTACTTGTAATTTGTTTTTGAAATTCTTAATAAATAGAGTTAAAAATAAGTGCAGAAACTTTTTGAATGTTCCTTGTATATTTACAGGTAGACTATGGGGCTCTGCCCCCTACTCACTTTGCTTGCCCACCCCCAGGTTTGGTTTACTGGATATACAATTTAAAGAGATTGTTATTTTTGATTTATTTATTTATTTATTTATTTTTTAAGTTTATTGATTTGTAATCATTCCATACAAATAGATCAATTTTTACAAAAAAAAAATTAGAATTGAAAAGAAATTAACCCCCACCCCTGAGAAAGAGAGCATGGCCAATGGAATAAAACTTAAAAATAGTAAAAATGAATAAATTGATGAGTTTAATAGGCGGCTACAGATAAATGGAGAAGAGAACGTAATGGGGAGAGAATCTACATCCTCAGTGCTTTAAGAGCTTATTCTAAAATGTTATTGATCAGATCCTGCCAGGTTTTGAAAAAGGTCTGCACAGATCCTCTAAGTGAGAATTTGATTTTTTCCAATTTTAAATAATATAAAACATCAGTCACCCACTGACTTAAAAGAGGAGAATTAGGATTCTTCCAGTTTAGCAAAATAAGAGATTGTTGTTGTTGTGATGTAAGACTTTGCATATAACTTGATAAATATTTTTGTATGTGTTTATTTGTAATTTAGGAAAAGCGATGTGATTTAGTGGTACATTAGTGAGTGCTTACCCCCCCCCCCCCTTTAGGAATGGGTTTCTCTGAATTTTACGATAGAGTTGGGGGAGGGTGGGTGTGTTTTAAATCAGTTTGGCGAGTGTTTCTCTTATAGATAGATAGATAGATAGATAGATAGATAGATAGATAGATAGATAGATAGATAGATAGATAGATAGATAGATAGATAGAAAAGGCACTATATGAAAGATGGATAGATAGATAGATAGATAGATAGATAGATAGATAGATAGATAGATAGATAGATAGATAGATAGATAGATAGATAGATAGATAGATAGATAGATAGATAGATAGATAGATAGATATGAAAGGCACTATACATTAGATAGATAGATAGATAGAGCCTGCCTTCCTCACCAGTTTGTCCAGGCGTGAGGTGTCCCTCTTCTTAATGCTGCCTCCCCAGCACACCACTGCGTAGAAGAGGGCGCTCGCCACAACCATCTGATAGAACATCTGCAGCATCTTATTGCAGATGTTAAAGGACGCCAGCCTTCTAAGGAAGTATAGTCAGCTCTGTCCTTTCTTACACAGAGCATCAGTATTGGCAGTCCAGTCTAATTTATCATCCAGTTGCACTCCCAGGTATTTATAGGTCTGCACCCTCTGCACACAGTCTACCTCTGATGATCACGGGCTCCATGAGGGGTCTGGGCCTCCTAAAATCCACCACCAGCTCCTTGGTTTTGCTGGTGTTCAGGTGTAGGTGGTTTGAGTCGCACCATTTAACAAAGTCCTTGATTAGGTTCCTATACTCCTCCTCCTGCCCACTCCTGATGCAGCCCACGATAGCAGTGTCATCAGTGAACTTTTGCACGTGGCAGGACTCCGAGTTGTATTAGAAGTCCTTAGTGGCCTGGAACCCCTGCAGATTTGATTTTTTTCTCCAGCCATCTGGAGTTTTTTTTGTTTTGTTTTTTCTGTCCTCCCTGGCCATCGGACCTTACTTTTTTTCTATGTTAATTAGTGTCCCCTTATTCTAATTTTTATTTATTTTGTCTTTTTTCTCTTTCTTCATCATGTAAAGCACTTTGGGCTGCATTATTTGTATGAAAATGTGCTATATAAATAAATGTTGTTGTTATTATTAGTCATTTGTACTAAAATATAAGTAATATGATATTTATAAACTGTTACTAATGTTCCCCTATTCTGCTTCTTTTCTCAGTATCCTCATGTGGCACTTGGTGCCACTGGTTTACTGCCCAGTTGTTTGCCTGCCAATGGAGAAGTCGTCTCAGATAAAGGAACACTGGAATCAATGGGTAGGAGGGTCTTTTCATCTGATTGGCCGGCCCAACCCTGACTCAGCTGTAGAATGGCCAATGGGGGGACGCGACTTGTTGGCCGAGGTCTCCAGGACTCTGATGGTTTCTGGCTTGTCTGAGTCCTTTGCTACAATCAAGCCGTATTTCTACAATCAGCTGATGGACAGATATTGTCTTTTATTCTTTCTACATTGTTTTTGATATATTTGAACAAATCTGTATCCTCATATGTGATTGCTGTATATTTAATGAGTGGTAGAATTTATTCTTGATTTGTATTGGTGGTCTGCGCCCGCAGTAATGGTGAGGAGCGCCATGCAAGAACAAAGCAGTTTGTACTGTTGTCTTGTATTTCTGATGTGGCCATTGCCCATCTAGTTGTGTTTTACTTTCTGTGTATCATTTACCACTTTTTGCTTTCTCGAATACGAAGAATAAGGAAAGTATTGTAATCGTCCAATCGTCCATTTCAAGATTTTGATGAATCTCAACGTTTTACACCTTCCTGAGTCGGAAAATTCCATTTTTGGAAAATACCGTATATACTCGTGTATAAGTCGGGTCTTGAAACTTGAAAAAGCAATCATAAAATCAGACTTATACGCCCATTCAAAAATACGACACTTACATTTTTTTTTCCACATCTTCTTGCCTCCTCCAATCTCACGTCAGTTTCTCAGACACATTGAATTTTGTTGCAGCAACACAGTTACCAATTTCTTTCGCCACTTCAACGACATTTAATTTAAAACCAGCTTCATAGTTTCTTCTGATCGAATGCTCCATCGTAGATAAGGGAGGCTATGACTATAAAGGTGTATGAGGGTGTGAGATACAAAAAACACAAATCAATGCAAACGTCGGGTATTACCGTGTGGTCACAATACATAGAATAAAAAGGCCGTGTGCTCCGTGGTTCCTCTCTCAGGTGGGCATTAGCATATCGTAATCTCTTGGACCAATAGCGTGTCAACTTATACGACCAACATTATAAAATACCAGCAATTATACAGTAAAATCAAACCCCGACTTATCCGCGGGTGAACTTAAACGCGAGTGTATACGGTATGTCTGTGTGTGTGTATGTAAACATGATAACCTGAGTTCACTTTCACTTCAGTCAACCAAATGTTGCATACAAGTATTCGGTACAAAACGTAGATTTCTATCAACTTTTGGGCTATTTCCGCTAACCGGAAGTGGTACTTTACCTTTTATTCATGCAGCTGCATTCTTGAGGTCACTGTGCCCCCTGGGAACGCTCCAAGCTTTAGAAATGGTCGTATCCCCTGGCCCTGATCTTTGCCTCATCACAATATATTGTCATGACCAAAAGTTTGGAGAATGACCCAAGTGTTGGTTTTCACCAAGTCTGCTGCTTCAGTGTTTTTAGATCTTTGTGTCAGATGTTTCTCTGGGATACTGAAGTAGACTTACAAACATTTCATGAGTTTCAAAGGCTTTTTATTGACAATGACATTAAGTGTCCATATTTGCAGTGTTTTGGCCCTTCTTTCTTTTTCAAGACCTCTGCAATTCACCCAGGCAGGCTGGCAATCAACTTCTAGGCCAAATCTTGACAGATGGCAGCCCGTAATCAATGCTTGGCATTTGACAGAATTGCTGGGTTTTTGTTTGTCCACCCGCCTCTTGACCACAAGTTCTCAATGGGATTAAAGGTCTGGGGACTTTCCTGGCCATGGACCCCAAATTTTGATGATTTGTTCCCTGAGCCACTCATTTCCCACTTTTGCCTTATGACCCGGTGCTCCATCATGTTGGTCACCAAACTGTTGTTGGATGGTTGGGAGAAGTTGCTTTCAGAGGATGTTTTGGTGCCATTCTTTATTCATGGCTGTGTTCCTAGGCCAAATTGGGAATGAGTCCACTGCCTTGGCTGACATGAATGGTCTCAGGAGGCTTTACTGTTGGCCTGACACTGGACTGATGGTAGCGCCACTCACCTCTTCTTTTTTCCGGATGCCCTCAAACAATCTGAAAGGGGATTCATCTGAGAAAATGACTTGACCCCAGCAGTCCCCAGCAGTCCAATCCCAGAATACCAGTCTGTCCCTGATGTTTTTCTTGGCTTCTTTGCTGCCCTTCTTTATGCCCCACCAGGCCATCCTCCAAAAGTCTTCGCCTCACTCACACCTGCCTGCTGCCATCCTTGAGCCAGCTCTGCCCTGGTGGTGCCCTCCGATCCCGAGCCATGAATCGACCTTAGGAGACAGCCCTGGCGCTTGCTGGACTTTTTTGGGCTCCCTGAAGTCTTCTTCACCTTGCTATTGTAAATCCATCAGCATGACACAGTGACCTGCAGCCTCGTCCTCATCGACACTCTCACCCGTGTGAACGAGAGGATCACTGAAATGACGTCAGCAGGTCCTTTGGTGGCAGGGCTGGCATGCAGTGTTTCTTTTTGGCAATAAGTTAATTTTCATGGCAGAGAAGGACTTTGCAATTCATTACAATTCATCTGATCACTCGTTAGAACATTCTGGAGTCGATGCAAATGGCCATCATAATAACTGAGGCAGCAAACTTTGTGAAAATTCATACTTGTGTCATTCTCAAAACTTTTGGCCACAATTGTAATCATGGAGGTCTGCAGAGAGTTCTTTGGACTTCATGGCTTGTTTTTTGTCCTGACGTTGTGGACCTTCCACACTCAGATGCACTTGTGCCTTTCTCAGTGATGTCCAGCCAATCCAGGTGGCCACAGGTGGACTCCTATCAAGTTCTAGAAACATCTCAAGGAGAATTAAAGCAAACAGGAAGCACCTGAACACACGCTGAAGGACCACAGCAAAGGATCTGAATATCCTTATGAATGGGAGATTTCGGTTTCTAATTTTTAATACATTTGCACTCCTTTCAGTTTGTCATTTTGGGATATTGAATGTAGAGTTATGAGCAAAAATGGCAAATTTATCCATTTACAGTTAAATTGATAACACAATAAAGCATGCAGAAAGTCAAAGGATCTAAATGTTTTCTAAATCCAATTTACATTAAAGGTCCAGCCTGGGAAAACCCATCAGACCTGGACAAAATAAAAAAATAAAACATTTGGGAACAATTTTAAAGCATCTTGACGTCCAAAAGCTGCTATTTTTTTAATTACTGTACATTATCATGAATGTCAACCCCGGTGGGCCTAAAGCCTATTTCTGACATTCACGTCAATGCATCTTTCAGTCAGAGTCAAGTTTAAAAGTTCTATGTGGGCGAAGTGAGGACCTGAACACGGCGGGGGGGAAGGGGGGGCTTTGGAGTGGGTGTTAATGTGTGTGGACGTGAACCCACTTTACATTTTTAATAATTCAGCACCTGATTGTGGAACTGTCTGCTGCTCTACTTAGAGAATAAATCGTCGAGTCTAAGATTTCAATCTGCCTTTAGGATAATGCAACCAGCTCCACAGAAATAATAAGATTAATAATACGCCTTGTTATCTGTTTGTGTACAGAAATATAATAAACTCCTGCGTTCATCTTACTCTTCTTCATATTTTTGTGAGGCTCTCACTCCCTGATGTTCTAGTTGTATAACCCAGCCTTTTATGAGGCCAAAATCATTACGTCCTCCCTGGAGGCAAACGCAAATGGCTTCGAAGCTAATGAAGTCTCAGAGAAGAAGGCGAGTGGAGCGCCACATGTCACACTTTTTGGATTTCTCTCGGAAGCAAAACTAACTATTGTTCAGAGATTTAAATTAAAATGTTATTACTTCTCTGGTTCTTTACTGCAGATTTAATGGCCATATGTCCTTGTGGAATCTGCCTATTTAAAATGATGTATTTGTTCAGTCCTGGGATGGATAAAGTTTACTTTTTAAAAATGTTTTAATACTTCTAAAGGTGAAATATTTCTATAGTTTGGGTAAATATTTGGGATTATTAAATATATTTGAACACACATCATCTGTTTGTGACTAACAGCAACTTTCTATCTTAGATAGATAGATAGATAGATAGATAGATAGATAGATAGATAGATAGATAGATAGATAGATAGATAGATAGATAGATAGATAGATGTGAAAGGCACTATATAATAGATAGATAGATAGATAGATAGATAGATAGATAGATAGATAGATAGATAGATAGATAGATAGATAGATAGATAGATAGATGTGAAAGGCACTATATAATAGATAGATAGATAGATAGATAGATAGATAGATAGATAGATAGATAGATAGATAGATAGATAGATAGATAGATAGATAGATAGATAGATGTGAAAGACACTATATAATAGATAGATAGATAGATAGATAGATAGATAGATAGATAGATAGATAGATAGATAGATAGATAGATAGATGTGAAAGGCACTATATAATAGATAGATAGATAGATAGATAGATAGATAGATAGATAGATAGATAGATAGATAGATAGATAGATAGATAGATAGATATGAAAGGCACTGTATAATAGATAGATAGATAGATAGATAGATAGATAGATAGATAGATAGATAGATAGATAGATAGATAGATAGATAGATAGATAGATAGATAGATGTGAAAGGCACTATATAATAGATAGATAGATAGATAGATAGATAGATAGATAGATAGATAGATAGATAGATAGATAGATGTGAAAGGCACTATATAATAGATAGATAGATAGATAGATAGATAGATAGATAGATAGATAGATAGATAGATAGATAGATAGATAGATAGATAGATAGATAGATAGATCCCCAAACCCATCTAATCCAAATTACAGTTAGGGGAGCCCATCATATCATGACAGAGGTGTGTAAAACATATTGGATGGGAAGGCAGTGTATACAGAGGTAACATTCTGAATCTATTTAATCCAATTCAGGTTCCCAAGGAAGTCAATCAATCCAGGCAGCACACCCAGTATGTTTGTGGTATACTCTTGATAGTTTTGCTGGTTTAATATGGCTTGGAAGGTTTTTTTTTTTTTTACATGTATTCTACTTTGGGATATTATACACTTCGAGAGGTGCTATATGAGAATTTAGGTTGCTTTCTTTGTATGATGTTTTTACGCACTTAAACTAGAGTAACGCTAGCCGACAATAGCAATAGATCGCTTCGCCGAGCCTTTGATTTTTCTGAAGGAAGTCTGCCTGTTAAGCACATTGGAGCAGCTGTCGATTTTTTCGCTGAGGAGAGAGCGGTGGCTGCTGCAGCGCCAGGCTTTGCCACCTTTAAACGCGCAGCTCACTGCAGCACCGGGCTGAGTCGCTGCACGCAGAGGCTGCTCTGTCCGCGGTCCTGAACACGCGCTCGCCTCTCTCTCTCTCTCTCTCTCTATTTCTCTATCTATTCTCTCTCTCTCTCTCTCTCTCTCTTTTCACTCTCCCTCTCTTGCGCTGAGTCATGGATGTCCAAACGCCGATGCCTGCATCTCGAGGGTGAATTTGCGGATTATCTGGAGAGCCCCTTCCATCATCTCTCATATGTTAACGAGGCAGATTGGTGCTGTACGTATTTTCCCTGGCTGAGCCTTAGTCCGCAGATCGGTTAGCGGTGACGCAGCGCAGTCTGTCCTACATGTCGTCTTATCATGATTGCTGCGGCTTTCCTGGTGTTGCTGAGACCTTACAGCATCCAGTGTGTTCTGCTACTGCTGCTTCTATTGCTGGGCACTATCGCTACAATTTTATTTTTCTGTTGCTGGCATCGCAGGCTTCGTAAGGGGAAGCATCCTATTAAATCGGTATTTTCAGGTCGCTCACGAAGTCGAGGTGAGTATAAAATACTTTCATTTCCATGCAGTGACATTTTAGTCTGCAAGCCCACACCATAGATGTGCTTGACGGGGTTGAAATGTTTGAATATTTTACTTGTTTCTGATGTAGCACCGAACTGCACGCCCTGCGTGTTCCGTAGCCGGTGCAAGTCTGCGCACTTTCCGGCTGCAGGCAGGCAGAAAACGATAGTGCAAGCAACCGACACTGCGACAGGAATTTCACCTTTCTTGCCTTTGCCTATTAAGCATTTCATGTTTGAATGAATTTTTCATTTACTGTTCTTGTGTGAGATTAATCTATTCATCCATCACGCTGCTCACCACGTATGTACTATAAAATGGGATTCTTGAACCTGTGCCCAGTGTTTATATAATCTGACGAGAAGCACGTGCTTCACGACAGATTCTTTTCAATGTTTGTCTTTTTTTCTAGAAGCTGGTTTCCGATCTCATCATTTCCGATATGAGGTAAATATTTTTTTATTTTATTTTACTATCAAGGTCACAACTACACAGTAACGACCCTTAAAGTAACTCAAGAGGTAAATTTGCTAGAAAAGCGATTAGCACGGACTCCACTGAACGAATGCGCATCACTTCCACCCTATGATGGATTCTGTTCTTTTCTTTTTGAAGGGATACAGACACAGCCCGAGACACGTCAGGAGGGTCGCCAAGCCTCGAGTTTCAGAAGAGACTCAGCCTCTGGTAGAAATCCCGGAGAGCGAGCAAGAAACCCCCGTGAGGAAGCGCAAAGTCAAGAAGAGGGTGCAGCCGGAATTCTACCACTCTGTGCAAGTCACTCCGACTCGTAGACCCGTAGGTATCCTCCGCGACCCTCAAACACGGCGCCGTCTAAAGTGCTTCTGCATGATATTGTGCTGTCCGAATCGGGAATACTAACTGATGACGTGTCGCTCGCCAGAGTTTAGATAGATAGATAGATAGATAGATAGATAGATAGATAGATAGATAGATAGATAGATAGATAGATAGATAGATAGATAGATAGATAGATAGATAGATAGATAGATAGATAGATAGAGTGAAAGGCACTATATAAGTGATAGATAGATAGATAGATAGATAGATAGATAGATAGATAGATAGATAGATAGATAGATAGAGTGAAAGGCACTATATAAGTGATAGATAGATAGATAGATAGATAGATAGATAGATAGATAGATAGATAGATAGATAGATAGATAGATAGATAGATAGAATTTAATTTTAGTTAAGTAGGCAGGATAGATAGACAGAAATGAAAGGCACTATATAATAGATAGATAGATAGATAGATAGATAGATAGATAGATAGATAGATAGATAGATAGATAGATAGATAGATAGATAGATAGATAGAGTGAAAGGCACTATATAAGTGATAGATAGATAGATAGATAGATAGATAGATAGATAGATAGATAGAGTGAAAGGCACTATATAAGTGATAGATAGATAGATAGATAGATAGATAGATAGATAGATAGATAGATAGATAGATAGATAGATAGATAGATAGATAGAATTTAATTTTAGTAAAGTAGGCAGGATAGATAGATAGATATGAAAGGCACTATATAATAGATAGATAGATAGATAGATAGATAGATAGATAGATAGATAGATAGATAGATAGATAGATAGATAGATAGATAGATAGAGTGAAAGGCACTATATAAGTGATAGATAGATAGATAGATAGATAGATAGATAGATAGATAGATAGATAGATAGATAGATAGATAGATAGATAGATAGATAGAGTGAAAGGCACTATATAAGTGATAGATAGATAGATAGATAGATAGATAGATAGATAGATAGATAGATAGATAGAGTGAAAGGCACTATGTGATAGATAGATAGATAGATAGATAGATAGATAGATAGATAGATAGATAGATAGATAGATAGATAGATAGATAGATAGAAATTGGTATAGTTGGCAAGATAGATAGATAGATAGATAGATAGATAGATAGATAGATAGATAGATAGAGTGAAAGGCACTATATGATAGATAGATAGATAGATAGATAGATAGATAGATAGATAGATAGATAGATAGATAGATAGAGTGAAAGGCACTATATAAGTGATAGATAGATAGATAGATAGATAGATAGATAGAAATTGGTATAGTTGGCAAGATAGATAGATAGATAGATAGATAGATAGATAGATAGATAGATAGATAGATAGAGTGAAAGGCACTATATAAGTGATAGATAGATAGATAGATAGATAGATAGATAGATAGATAGATAGAGTGAAAGGCACTATATAAGTGATAGATAGATAGATAGATAGATAGATAGATAGATAGATAGATAGATAGAATTTAATTTTAGTTAAGTAGGCAGGATAGATAGACAGAAATGAAAGGCACTATATAATAGATAGATAGATAGATAGATAGATAGATAGATAGATAGATAGATAGATAGATAGATAGATAGATAGATAGAGTGAAAGGCACTATATAAGTGATAGATAGATAGATAGATAGATAGATAGATAGATAGATAGATAGATAGAGTGAAAGGCACTATATAAGTGATAGATAGATAGATAGATAGATAGATAGATAGATAGATAGATAGATAGATAGATAGATAGATAGATAGATAGATAGAATTTAATTTTAGTAAAGTAGGCAGGATAGATAGATAGATATGAAAGGCACTATATAATAGATAGATAGATAGATAGATAGATAGATAGATAGATAGATAGATAGATAGATAGATAGATAGAGTGAAAGGCACTATATAAGTGATAGATAGATAGATAGATAGATAGATAGATAGATAGATAGATAGATAGATAGATAGATAGATAGATAGATAGATAGATAGAGTGAAAGGCACTATATAAGTGATAGATAGATAGATAGATAGATAGATAGATAGATAGATAGATAGATAGATAGATAGATAGAGTGAAAGGCACTATATAAGTGATAGATAGATAGATAGATAGATAGATAGATAGATAGATAGATAGATAGATAGATAGATAGATAGATAGATAGATAGAGTGAAAGGCACTATATAAGTGATAGATAGATAGATAGATAGATAGATAGATAGATAGATAGATAGATAGATAGATAGATAGATAGATAGAGTGAAAGGCACTATATAAGTGATAGATAGATAGATAGATAGATAGATAGATAGATAGATAGATAGATAGATAGATAGATAGATAGATAGATAGATACTTTATTAATCCCAATGGGAAATTCACAGGGAATATATATATGTGTGAGTGAATCGCGTGATGGGATGGGGAAAATGAAAAGCTTTTCAGAAGCAGGAATTAAAACTAGGCTTGTAGGTATGAAATGTCTCCAAAAACATTTCTAAAAGAAATACTCTACTACTCTATAGTCACTTTCAAAGTGCAGATATATGTCAAAGTGTTTTATTAAAATTTAATTCAAAAATATGGATTGCATTGAAAATACCAGAAAACAAAATTAGGAACAATAAAAGAATCCTTAATAAAAGGTAAGTTAAGTGAAAGAAAAAATGGAAAGTGATGGGAAATTAACACTGAATTACTTTGATTGTGTGTCCGCTTCTGGTTAAATTTTATATCAGATTTTTCATAACATCTTTGCGTGAAATCCCATTCTCCCCTTCACCTCTTTAAAATACAATGGCACATAAATTATTTTCTTGTTAATATGGCATGGAAATCAGAGAATTAAGAAGCTTTATTTAATCCTTTTAACTCTGTCTCATTTATGCCCGTTTTCTGATACCTTCATTTAACTGGTTTTCAGATTGTCATCCTTCACTCAATATTATAATATTCATGTTCTCCCCTGAAAATCAAGGTCAGAATTTTTACACCTGTTGTGCACATACTGTATGTTGCGGCAAAATAAGTTATTAATTTGATAATAGATTTACCAAAAAATGCACTTTGAATTTTATTCTTATCTTATCTATTATATAGTGTCTTTCAAATCTATCTATCTATCTATCTATCTATCTATCTATCTATCTATCTATCTATCTATCTATTATATAGTGCCTTTCATATCTATCTATCTATCTATCTATTATATAGTGCCTTTCATATCTATCTATCTATCTATTATATAGTGCCTTTCACATCTATCTATCTATCTATCTATCTATCTATTATATAGTGCTTTTCATATCTATCTATCTATCTATCTATTATATAGTGCCTTTCATATCTATCTATCTATCTATCTATCTATCTATCTATCTATCTATTATATAGTGCCTTTCACATCTATCTATCTATCTATCTATTATATAGTGCTTTTCATATCTATCTATCTATCTATCATATAGTGCCTTTCATATCTGTCAATTATATAGTGCCTTTCATATCTATCTATCTATCTATCTATTATATAGTGCCTTTCATATCTATCTATCTATCTATCTATTATACAGTACCTTTCATATCTATCTATGTATCTATCTACCTATCTAATCTAGATATTGTTTTGTGTTACAGTAATTTGTCAGTTTTTGAGGGCAAAAAACAAAAGCATTGCAATACGGTATCAGAGTATGTAATAGAGCATTTTAATGTAAAAACACTGGTCTTTAATTACAGCAAATTAATAATTTTTTGCAGTTTTGAAAAACATTCTGCATTATTGTTCACTCCTGCCAGCGGGTTCAAAACAATGGTACTGAGTTTAAAGGGTTAATTACTATGAAATATTTATTAAAATTGAGAGACTTTTCTAGTTTGGTCTTCCAATGTCCTGTTATTATTAATTATATATATTTACTGTACACTCTTAAAAACAAAGGTGCCAAAGTGGTTCTTCATAGGCAAACCAAGATTCCCAAAAGAGCCATCCATATGAAGGCTTGACATGAATATAAAAACACGAGAACATAAGACGTGTGACAAACGGCAGGAGACCCGCCAGCCCATCAAGGCCGTGTGTTTAGCTCATAGCTCAGCTCTCCCAGCATCTCCTCCAGATCCTTCATAAAGGTTGTCAGGGCTTCTGCTTCAACTCCACGTGTCGGTTGTTTGTTTCAGAGTTTAAGCGCTCGCTGAGTGAAGATGTGCTTCTGGCTTCAGTTTTAAAAGATCTCATCTTCATTCTTTACACACACGCAGATAAGGCGCATATTTGGCTAAGAACGAACGTGACATTTCTAGCTGAGAGAGAGCGCAGAGAGAGCGCATTTGCTCCTCACCTTCCATGTGTTCTAAATTTGCCGTTGTGATTCCACAATTCAAACTCATTCAATACAAATGAAAGTAGAGTGACCTTAATTGAGATATTTAGTTGTTTTTCAAAGCTTTTAATTCTGATGCTTTACAGTAATTAATTTTAATACAGACTGTTCAACAAAAGGAAAACAAGAAAAACAAAAGAATATTTTAGTCAGTCAGTCAGTCAGTCAGTCATTTACCAACCCGCTATATCCAAACACAGGGTCACGGCGGTCTGCTGGAGTCAATTGCAGCCAGCACAGGGCGCAAAATTTAGTTTTTTTTTTTAAATATTGGATTGTTTTTTTTTCTTAATCTGGTCCCACTTTTTATAAAATTGAAAACCGTTGCTGGTCTTACCTTTATTTGTAAATGAAGCCCATGCGCCTATCCTTCTCCACAATAATCTTCGGCACTTTCTTGTAAAATTCTTCCTTATTTTCCTGTAGTTTTAAAATCCTTAAATCTTCCTTTTTGGCAGTCAGTCGGAACAGAAAATAACAATAAACGGCCCGCTGCAGTGCACTTGACTTTCTGATGTCGCTGACTTATCGGCGCCTCTGCGTAGAACAGAAGCAACGAGCACCTGTTAGGCTCACATGCGCCCCCTTCAGGACGGTACGGTACTGTCTGCCTCACTCTGTGCCTTTGCACTGCGGTTTTATGTTTGATCAGGAAGACTAAATATGTCATCCACATTCATTAAAGATATTAGTCAGACTGTGGAAAGTCAGGGTGTATAATAAACGTGTCTGCACACATTATATTGGCGACATACAGATAGACAGCGACAGGCACGCGACAATTGTAAGCATCAACCCCGTGAGTGTGTGAGGAGAGCGCAGTCCGAGGGGAGGTGAGACTCGTCGCTGCAGCACCTCGCGTTTCTCCTCTGTATTTGAACAAGAAATACGCCAGTTCAGCGATTTTGACTATAGAAATGATCAAAATTATTGGAATCATACAGAAACAAGTTTATAGCACACGCCCTGTGATGCTCTGCGGGTGTCCAAATGGGGACTGTACCAGAGGAACATTATCACCTTGTGTTTTGGGGGATAAACTGCCCCACTCTTCTACAATGAATGTTGACTTCTAGCTTTGAGTTTCTTCACATGAAATAGACGAGACCTCCTGTCAGACGACAGAGAAAGTGACATAAGTAATCAGGAGTCCTCGGTGACATAAGAGGAGAATGTTTCACCAACAGTATTAGAAGCCTGTCGTTGCGTCCTTTCCCACGTGGCAAATGCCGTTTCTTGTGATTATGAGATGCCATTTTATAGACATTTTCCTAGAATGGTAACAAAGGTGTCACATCTATGATGTCACATCAATTACTGTCTAATATTGCCACCTGCTAATTTTCTTTTGAGGTTATGGATGGGATTAAAATATTTCCTTCTGTTTAGACGCCCACCTTTATTTCATTCATTCTAGAAGCTGCCTACTTGAAATATGACTCATGTGCTTATAAGGCAGTACAAAAAATTGTAAGAAATACCATTCAGAGATGACCACATCTGTGACTCATTCCAAACAATTTTCATGACCCTAATCTAATAATAACAATAGAAATCCAATGCAAATCACCTTAATACTGTAAAAGGACAAGCGTGTATGTGTGTGTCTGTGTATCCATCCAATTGCTATGTCTCTGTTATATTCTATTTGGTATGGGATTTTTAAAAGCATTGTTAATGTTTGTGATGCACCATCTGTTGGAATGATAGACATGTAGCAATGCATATGTCTCTGTTATATGCCATTTGGTTTGGGATTTGTAAAAGCAGTGTTAATGTTTGTGATGCACCATCTGTTGGAATGATAGACACATAGCAATGCATATATCTCTGTTTTGTTCCATTTGGTATGGGATTTTTAAACACAGTGCTAATGTTTGTGATGCACCATCTGTTGGAATGATAGACACATAGCAATGCATATATCTCTGTTATGCTCCATGTGGTATGGGATTTGTAAACGCAATGCTAATGTTTGTGATGCACCATCTGTTGGAATGATAGACGCGTAGCAATGCATATGTCTCTGTTATATGCCATTTGGTATGGGATTTGTAAACGCAGTGCTAATGTTTGTGATGCACCATCTGTTGGAATGATAGACACGTAGCAATGCATATGTCACTGTTATATGCCATTTGTTATGGGATTTGTAAAAGCAGTACTAATGTTTGTGATGCACCATCTGTTGGAATGAAAAATGCAATGCATGTTGCTACTACATTCCAATAGATGGTGTACTGCAAACGTTAATGCTGAATATACCAAGGTCTACATTTCACATTTCTTTATTACTACGATTGATTCGATTTTAACATTTCTTAGATGGTTAGTACATCCATCCATCCATTTTCCAACCCGCTGAATCCGAACACAGGGTCACGGGGGTCTGCTGGAGCCAATCCCAGCCAACACAGGGCACAAGGCAGGAACCAATCCCGGGCAGGGTGCCAACCCACCGCAGATGGTTAGTACAGCTAGTGTGAAATAATCCAATAATTATAAAAATCAAGTCAGGCTTCTCATTATAATAGAGTAATTATCCTTTGTAAAAGAGGACAAAACAAAGATACAGAGTTGAGGTGACACTGTGACCCTGAATAATTTAAAGGCTGAATAAATGCAGGTTTTCATTAACAGGAGACGTAACTAAGGATGCGAGTCTTAGATCAGACTATCTAAGATGGCAACACTTCTGGTTAAAGGCCAGCCAGGCAGGAAGAGGAGGGTCCAAGGGGGCTGGACACTGGAAGTGATGTCACATGTGGGCAGGTCTGTAGAGGGAGAAAGAGAAGAAGCATTAAAATACAGCGCCATGCTGTGGATTGCCAAGGCATTGCCACCACCAGAGCCATGCCCACTGTCTGCCAGGTGTATGTGTGACACCATTTATTCTCAGCTTTGTCTAATAGGTTTTTTTTGGGAGATATTTCAATGGTAGCCAGTTCATCATAATCAGGTGCTTGCTTGTTGGACCTTTGCAGTTCAAAATCACCGCCCCTAGTCTGAGCTCCGCCTTCAGGAGGAGTTTGATTGGTTTAGAAATGTGACAATCAGTGAGCCGGCTAATTGTTCCCGCCCACTGTTACCCAAAACTCACTCATGGCTGGCTGCAGATGTGTATATGGTACGTCTGCTTCAGAGAGAGGCTATCAGTCCACCGACTATACAAGATGGCAGGTGACCCTCTGCTGTGTTCTTGGCAGTAGAACTGGTCACTACGAGGTCCTGTGGACGTTGCCCTCAATTCTCATGAAGGAGACACGTGGCAAAAGTCTTATTTTCTGAGGGGGTGTGTGTGCCTTCCTGTCACCCATTGATGACGTGTCTCATTTGTGGACCAACACAAATAGCCTCTTTGGTGTTGGCATCAGTTATTTGTGAAAACATCTCTCTAAAATATCGAAAATCCTTCATCGCTTTCACAAACTTTTTCATCAGTCCAATGCAAAAGTAAAGAGATGATAACAATAAAGAGTTGAAGTACCAGGCTAAACACCACAAGTAACTGAATTGCAAACACACAATAATTTTGGAGACGTCTTTTCAGATGTGAGTTCGGGATACAACTGACAAAAATGAGTTTTAGTCCTCCTGGCAGGAAGAGGCGGGTTCAGGTGGACAGACACTGGAAGTGACATCAGAGGTGTCCTAGCTGTCAATCATCTGGTCTACAGAGGAGGAGGAGGAGGGGGTTGAGAGGGAGGATGAAATAAAGCATTAGGACACAGCGCCCACCCCTGGAGAGGCAGTTGAATTACAGTCAGTAGACTTAAATAGAAAGAGAAGACTTTCGGTTTATGTGCCATTTTTTGTGCCCTGAAACCAAACACTTACAGGGTGGTCAGCTCTTTATACTGTAATGAGACTCTTTAGCACAGCAAATGAAACAACAGGACTTGGTATATTGGAGCTGCATTCCTAAAAGCAGATGTAGTCGGTGTACTGTATACATATGCTTTATAATATGACATAAAAATAGGTGATTGCAGTGAGTGGTGCATGATAGAACAATTTAAAAGCGACTTTTGTGATCGGCAGGCTCAGATCTATAAGATACACCCAAATGTGTTCAGAAAGTGTGGACGCTAGGTGGCCCCTTTAAACCCAACAGACACCCGGTCAAAGCACTAAGAAGTTCTTTCATTTCTTTTCCTTCTTGAACAGTGCCCTCCAAACACCTCAACCATCCATCCATCCATTTTCCAACCCGCTGAATCCGAACACAGGGTCACGGGGGTCTGCTGGAGCCAATCCCAGCCAACACAGGGCACAAGGCAGGAATCAATCCCAGGCAGGGTGCCAACCCACCGCAGGACACACACAAACACACCCACACACCAAGCACACACTAGGGCCAGTTTAGAATCGCCAATCCACCTAACCTGCATGTCTTTGGACTGTGGGAGGAAACCCACGCAGACACGGGGAGAACATGCAAACTCCACGCAGGGAGGACCCGGGAAGCGAACCATGGTCTCCTAACTGCGAGGCAGCAGCGCTACCCACTGCGCCACCGTGCTGCCCATCTCAACCACAATAACACAAATCTCTCCGGATGAGAGACTTTTGGGAATGAAGTCCCGCGAGACAGAGACCCTAACATGAAACTCTTTCAAGTCACACCCTGCTTACAACTGTTTTCAAATGAGACCGCGGTCATCTCACCTCTCAGTCGTGTGAATGCTTTTGTCAGACACACTTCCTGCGCTCCCAGCTCTTATAAATGTTATCATGTATACGTTCTAGATGACCCGTCAAGGACTAAGTGAAGAAGAAAGAGCAGGGACAAACATTTGAAAAAGTCGGTTTATTTATTAGAGAGAAAGAAACTCACAGGCAGTTATACGTTGCGTTGTCACGATGTAAGTCCAAACACGGAATCAAAATTCAATGCGATCTTGAAGAAAAGTTAATTCCAAATATTCTTTTGACTGAAGTTTTAAAGTAAAAGTTGAAAGTAATGCATAAATTGCACCTTCAATTTCGTTGTTCCTTTGTAAAAGTGACAATGACAATAAAGATCTATCTATCTATCTATCTATCTATCTATCTATCTATCTATCTATCTATCTATCTATCTATCTATCTATCTATCTATCTATCTATCTATCTATCTATTATATAGTGCCTTTCACTCTATCTATCTATCTATCTATCTATCTATCTATCTATCTATCTATCTATCTATCTATCTATCTATCTATCTATCTATCTATCTATCTATCTATCTATCTATCTATCTATCTATATGTAACAATTCCCATGAAAATAACAATCTCTTTAAATTGTATATCCGGTTAAGCAAACCTGGGGGTGGGCGAGCAAGCGAAGTGATCAGGGGGCGGAGCCTCCTAGTAAATCAATATAATAATCACAATTCTCCCAGGGCCGTTCTTAGCAGTTTGGGGGCCCTACGCGGTTCAGAAATACAATACAATACAATATACATACAGTAATGTGCAGGCCCCTGATGTGCAGGCCCCGGATGGGGGGGGGGGGTGCCAAGGGGGGCTTGAGCACAGGAAGGTGTTCTAATAAAAGGCCTTAGATGACCAGTAGGCCTACATGTACGCTTGTGTGTATGCAGAGTGGTACAATATTGATTTTGTTCTGGATCTGGTAATATTGGGATATTTCATGATTTTATGGGGATCTCTCTGAATGAATCCGAAACAAATCTCTAAAATTAATGTCTGCTATAGTGCATTTGTCAAAGTTACGACGGCGTGACAATATTATTAGGGATTTAGGTGAAGACTGCAGTTTGGATAATAAATTACCATTGTTAATAAGACTAAGAGATGCACTGAACTGAATTTCCTGGGACTGGCACAGACGGCTGCAGTGCCAGGGGCATGACAGGGGGTCCAGGCCCACAGCCCGACAAAAAAAAAAAAAAAAAATTGTAAGTCGGGGCCGGGCCGGGGGGCCCCCCTCACGGTCCCTGCTCTCTCTTCTCTATCTCCTCCGCATCTCCCTACAAGCTTTGTACACCTCCACCCGACTCTGGCTCCCTTGCTGGGTTCACAGCAGTCCTTTATAAATGGTCTGACCTGGAAGTGCTGCTGTCCTTCTGTCCATGTGACTTGCCAGGTCAGATGGAGAACTTGATTTTTTTTTACTTCTGGGCTTTCGTCCCCATGACTTGGTAATACTTCCATGCTATGGATAAGACATCACTCCCCCGGTTCTCTTGCAGCATCCCCTGGCGGTACCCATGGTATCCAGCAGGGCTGTGGTATTAAACTACATGTCCCATGGTGCCCTGCAGGAATCCAGGGTACCACTACACAGCAGGGAAGCTCCCATCTTGTGGGATGTAGTGTCCCAAAGGGGTTGCCTCCCCCCCCCCTTCCTTTCTGTGGGTGTCCCTGCCGAGTTGAGCTGCTGGCCGTCTGTTACAACAGCAAAGTCTTGGTAGTCCAGTGTGTGTCCAGTAGGGGGCGCCACTGAGGCACAAACCTCACTCATGAAGGAGACACGTGACAAGCACCTCAGTTTCGGAGGGTGCCTCTTTTGTTGCCTATCAGGTTGTCTTCCAGCCATTTTAGGGATTATAGGCCCACTGGTGAGGACGCAGGCTTTTATTCGCTTCAAGGCCTTCACGTGCTGCTTGCGGCTGCTCTCTTTAATTTTCCATTATGCTTGAGGCCCCATGTGATATCCTTCTGATAAAGCTTCTCTCTTTCTTTTTATTTTCAGTAAAGAGTGCTGAGTTATGCAATTCTGAGTCAATCAATGCCTATTTCACATCCCTGTTCTGGAATGAGAGTGCAGCAAACCCAGGAGATTTGCAGTATTTTGTGCTATTCCTGGTTTGATTGGTTCCAGATGTAATTTTTGTGCTATGTACGTATGCTTATAATGACACAAAAATAGGCGATTACAATACATGGTATATGACAGGAAGATTTAAAGGTGGTTTTTGTGATCTGCAGGCTCAAATGCATAATACAGTAGACCCCCGTGAAGTCATGGGTTCAGGGTTTGCGGACTCAGTCGTTCGCGGATTTTTCCTTAGAACCTAACTATTAATTGTTAGCGGAAAGCGCAAATATCCTCCACAATTTTTTATGGCTTTTTTCGTGGCAATACTGTGCTGAAGAGAGAACAGGAAGCAACCGCTGAGGGAAACGCGGTTTGGGATGGTGAAAGTAGCCAATCCGAGAGCGTTATTCATTTCTCCTTGCTGCTGACTGACTGCTGCCCTGTGACGCGTCTCCAGCTGAGTGTCCTCGTGTTTTCCATTTTGTTATTCTTAAACGCACACGATGTCGCCGAAACGCCCTGTGCCTTCTAAGGCTTCTGGCACTGAGCCTAAGCGCCAGAAAAAGTTTAAAAAACACTCCAGGAGAAGGTTGAACTACTGGATTTGCTCCGGGAAGTAAAAAGTTATGCTGCAGTAGTGCGCCATTATAGCATTAATGAAAGCACCGCACGCTACATAAAGAAGAACAAGGCAGTGATCTGGAGTACAGTATCTGTAAATTTCTGTGATGGTGCCAAAAAGGTAACGACCGTAAGGAATAAAAATATTGTCAGGATGGAATCTGCCTTGGCATTGTGGATCACCGAGTGCAGGAAGAAGAACATCCCCTTGGACGGTAACATCATCCGTGAGAGAGCACGGAAATTGTACCAGCAGTTCGTTACAGGAGACAATGTAGCAACTTCCCATCACAATGTTCCTGAAACCAATAAAGAAAAGCCAACAGGAAACCCCACCAGAAGAAGACCACCCATCCAAAGATACGACTCTCCTCCTGAAGCGCCTGAAGAAGAGGTGCCACCCGAGGAGTTTTAAATCCTTTCATCGTACTGCACAGCTAGCTAGCTAGCTAGCTAGCTAGCTAGATAGATAGATAGATAGATAGATAGATAGATAGATAGATAGATAGATAGATAGATAGATAGATAGATAGATAGATAGATAGATAGATAGATACTTTATTAATCCCAAGGGGAAATTCACTACATCATCATCATCGGAAAACAGAGCACCCGGAGGAAACCCAAGTGGTTTAAGAAATAATAGGAAAGGCCTATTTTTCCATCCATCCATTATTCAACCCGCTATATCCTAACTACAGGGTTTGCTGGAGCCAATCCCAGCCAACACAGGGCGCAAGGCAGGAAACAAACCCCAGGCAGGGCGCCAGCCCACCGCAGGACCTTAAATATCTTTTTTCTAAGACTGACCTTAACATCAGGGCCCTATAAGGGGTCTCATTAACATAAGGGACCCTATAGGGGATCTTATTAACATAAGGGTTAGGTTTAGGGTAGGGGATACCAGCCTAGACTGGCTCCACACTGCTTCACTGACCCTATAATTATTCATAATTAAATCTTAATGATTCAATCGTCTTATGAAATAGACATATAACACGGCCCTTTATGTATATATTTTTTTTATTCCAAAAAGCCATAATTAAAAATAGTCAGATATTTTAATGTATAGTCGTCACCGTTTATAACAATGCATGACTTTAGTGTGCTTATAAAGCTCGCATGTGAAAGGTTAAGAACCCTGACATGCAAGAATTGTAACATTTCCCAGATTTAGAGTCTCTGGCTACACAGACTACGTATTTCTCCGACTTACCTTACTGGACTAGCTAGAAAAAGAACACGAGAGATGAAGTAAGTGAGGTAAACTCAGTTTCAGAAAAACACTTCAATGCACCAAAAGGTTGGACAAATGACCCCTTAACATGTTCACTGTGCATACAGGACTGAGGGAGGGAGATGTGCTGAATGCCCTTTTCAAAGTCCTTTGACTCATGGGATCAATTTCCTGTCCCATGTGAAATAAAGATAGTTCTCTTAATGTTTTCAAGAGGGAAGGCCTCTTTTTGCTGTGCGGGACCCGGTCAGGCTCGGTGTGAGCACTTCTAGCGCTTAGAAGTCCTAGTGCTTCACTGAGAATGAGCCATAATCATTTAAATTTGTCAGTCAGTCAGTCATTATCCAACCTGCTATGTCCTATCTACAGGGTCGCGGGGGTGTGCCACAGGTGGGACTCCAGTCGAGTTCTAGAAACATCTCAAGGAGAATGAAAGCAGACAGGAGGCACCTGACCACAATCTGGAGTGCTGCAGCAAAAGGGTCTTCAAGGAAGAAGAGATTTCAGTTTGTGATCTTTAAGAAATTTGCCAAACTTTCTGAAAACATGTTGCCACTTTGTCATTATGGGTTATGGAGTGTAGACTGGGGGGCAAAAATAAGCATTTCAAATGAAATCAGTCAGTCATTGTCCAACCTGCTCTATCCTAACACAGGGTCGTGGGGGTGTGCTGGAGCCAATCCCAGCCAGCACAGGGCGCATGGCAGGAACAAATCCTGGGCAGGGCACCAGCCCACCGCAGGGCACACACACACACGCACAAGCACACACACTAGGGACAATTTAGGGTCGCCAGTGCACCTAACCTGCATGTCTTTGGATGGTGGGAGGAAGCCCACGCAGACATGGGGAGAACATGCAAACTCCAAGCAGGGAGGTCCCGGGAAGCGAACCCAGGTCTCCTTACCACTGTGCCACCATGCTGCCACGTCCCAAATATTCAATATCCAAATCATGATAAAAAAAAAAAAAACAGTCCAGAAGGTCGAAAATCCCGAAAACACAACAAGCATAAGGAGAAATATGAAAAGACTCACCAACTCTAGGGTATCCGTCAATAAGGGCGCGCACATAAAGGCGAGCTTCAAAAGGGCGACCTCAATTGAGCGCCGAATAACTGCGCGCGTAAATAAAGGTGAGCTTCAAAAGGGTGACGTCAATTGGGCGCAGCGAATAAAGGCAAACGCAACAAAATTACAGAAAATGTATTAGATAAAGGCAATGATTGAACGTATAAAAAGGTGAAAGCAAGAATATTAAAACATCCAATTAATTAATGCATGAACTTCTAACGAACTACTTCTAACAAACTATTTCTAAAGCTCTCTATATTTCGTTGTTTTCAAAATTACAGAAAATTCGATTAAGGCAGGGCGGCACGGTGGCGCAGTGGGTAGCGCTGCTGCCTTGCAGTTGGGAGATCTGCGGACCTGGGTTCGATTCCCGGGTCCTCCCTGCGTGGAGTTTGCATGTTCTCCCCGTGTCTGCGTGGGTTTCCTCCGGGCGCTCCGGTTTCCTCCCACAGTCCAAAGACATGCAGGTTAGGTGGATTGGCCATTCTAAATTGGCCCTAGTGTGTGCTTGGTGTGTTTGTGTGTGTCCTGCGGTGGGTTGGCACCCTGCCCAGGATTGGTTCCTGCCTTGTGCCCTGTGTTGGCTGGGATTGGCTCCAGCAGACCCCCGTGACCCTGTGTTCGGATTCAGCGGGTTGGAAAATGGATAGATGGATGGATAGATTAAGGCAATGACAGAATGTATAAAAAGGTGAAAGCAAGTTACACTTGAAGCTGAATGCCACGTAGATATTCGAGATGCGGTCTATTAGCATAATCAAGGACAATTAATTTAATTCGCTCCGAAGGTCATCCTTTTGAAGTGCTCCTTTATTTGCGCGCGCATTTATTCGGCGCTCAATTGAGTTCGTCCTTTTGAAGATCGCTTTTATTGATGTGCGCTTTTATTCTCCGTGCCCAATTGAGGTCGCCCTTTTGAAGGTCGCCTTTTTGTGCGCGCCCTTATTAAATAGAACCACTCCCTAGCGCAGACACGGGGAGAACATGCAAACTCCACACAGGGAGGGCCCGGGAAGTGAACCCAGGTCTCCTAATGCCACCGTGCCGCCCCAATTAAATTTGTTCATATTGAATTAAAATTATTTTCGAAACAGGGCTCTCCTAGATAGGTACACTCTTTGGATTGGATGCTCCCCCCCCCCCCCCCAACAGATATGGATACCCGGAGCTGTTGCTCCCTCGGTACTGATCCCCCCCACCACCATCTTTGTGCACCACTGTGACAGCAGCATATCTTCACTTCAAAAATCAATTTTAAAAAATATATAGTGACAATCCAGATGCCAGATCACATCTAATCTGAATATGAATTTGTTAAAAAAACAAAACAAAAAAAAAACTTTATAAAGAAGGGGTGGGGGGGGGGGGGGGGGGTAGAGCGTCAGTAAAACTGCTCTATTGTTCTGAGTGAACAGTTTCCCTCAGCTGGTTTCTCTTATTAAAATGAAATGCAAACCATTGCTATAAAAACAACAACAACACCTTTGTCACGCAGGCTTTTATCTTCTTCTCACCTTTCTTCCGTAACTGATTGCCTGATATTAACATTCCATCTGGAAACAAAAAAAAAAACGAAAATCTGTAAATATCGCCACTCGGTGGTCCATGAGCCCGCGGTCACCGTGGTAACCCAGAGCTACACATGCACTCCGTGCTGCCGGCCGAGCTTCAGGACACCCCGGCGTCATAACAGGAATAAGCTGACTGGAAAGATAAGCAGCTTAGCCCAATGGCAACTGATTTTGTTGTTTTTGTGCCCCTCTCGTTTTTTGAGATTGAGGCGAAGCACCACTAGTGAGTATCATCAGCATGTGTTCTCCAAATAAAATAAACTGATATTTCTGTTGTATAGTGCCATTCACAGTAAACACACTGCAAACATTTTCCGGACACTCCTTTGTGTCTTTCTTCACGCCATTTGCAGGGAGCACAGACACTTTACACAGTGGAGGCTTGGAGATGTTTAAGGGAGATGGCAGTCGAGTTTCTAATTGGATTGTTTAACAAGATCTTGAAAAAGAGAGGAGATGCCTGAGGTGTGGAGAAGGAGTACGCGAGGACCGATTTTCAAGAACAAGGGAGATGTGCAGGGCTGCGGTAACCACAGGGGGATAAAGCTGATCAGCCTCACCAATGGAGATACGGCAAGCGGTGGTGGAGGGCCGGGCTGAGAGGAGAGGAGAGGAGAATTCCTACAGATGTGATGTTTGCTTTAAGAGTGTTGATGGAGAAGTGCAGAGAAGGTCAGAAGGAATTGTATTGTGTGTTTGTGTACTTGGAGAAAGTGTGGTGCCAAGAGAGGAGTTATGGTACTGAATGAGGAAGTCGGGAGTAGCAGAAAAGTATGTGAGAGTGGCACAGGATATGTATGAGGACAGAGTGACGGTAGGAATGACAGCCTGGTTCAAGGTGACACTGGGATGACATCAAGGATCTGCGCTTGAACCCTTTCCTGTTTGCCTGGTCAGACCCAGCCAGTACTTGTAGGTGGCACACGGTATGTACGGGCATCCTGGCAAGCTGGCGGGTAGATAGCTTACCCAGATGAGAGACCCTGAGTAGACAGAAAGGTATCATGGCCGAGAGAGGGAAGGATGATGCACCCAGACTAGACTTTCCTAATAGTGGGACAGACATCCCAGCCAGAGAAGAAGATGGTTCTTCACCCGAGCGGGAAGCCCCAAAACAAATGGACAGGCGTCCCAACTGGACATGTGCATAGCATTCCCTGGTCAGGATAAAAGAGGACAGGGAAGGACAGTCTCTGGGAGGTTTGTATTCCCTCCAGTTGCTATATTGGCGCGCATTCAGGAACCGGCAGGAAATGCTGGGAGTTGTAGTCCGGAAGTACATCCCTGTTGGGGTCTGTGGGTGACTCAACAGAGTGCTGCAGGGAGATGTACTCCTTGTTCCGTGGGATTTCCATGTGAGCTGGAAGTACTTCCAACGGGCAACAGCCCTGGCACTGCAAGTACCCCTGGGTCCTCAATAAAAGGGTCCGCACTCTTTTGTCCAAGCAAGTCAGAGCTGGGAGGAAGGAAGGCAACACTCAACTGGAGGAGGGCAGTGCATTGGTGAGAGGGAGAAAGAGAGAAAGGAGAGATAACTTGTGCTTTTGTATCATTTGTGAGGTATCTGTAATAAAACATCCATTTATCTTGCTGTGTTTATGTTGGGGTTTGGGGCTCTCTGGTGCCCCCTAGCTTTCACAGCATCTTGGAAAAGCTTGGGTTGCTGCTGGAAGAGGTGTTGGTGAGCCCAGCAGGGAAGGCTTACCCTGTGGTTTGTATGTGGATCCCAATGTCCCCGGTGCAGTGACAAGAACACTGGGCTGTAACAATGATGCCGTCCTTCAGATATGACATAAAACCCAAGTCCTGACTCTCTGTGGTCATAAAAGATCCCTGGGTACCCTTTGTAAAGAGCAGGGTGATTCCTGATCTCCTGGCTAAATTGCCCACCACGGCCTAATCGTTCTGCCCCCCTAATTATCCCTTGTCTCTGTTTTTCACAGGGGGTGCTTGCCCTGTGGTCGGTCTATCTATCTATCTATCTATCTATCTATCTATCTATCTATCTATCTATCTATCTATCTATCTATCTATCTATCTATCTATCTATCTATTATATAGCACCTTTCCTATCTATCTATCTATCTATCTATCTATCTATCTATCTATCTATCTATCTATCTATCTATCTATCTATCTATCTATCTATCTATCTATCTATCTATCTATCTATTATATAGCACCTTTCCTATCTATCTATCTATCTATCTATCTATCTATCTATCTATCTATCTATCTATCTATCTATCTATCTATCTATCTATCTATTATATAGCACCTTTCTTATCTATCTATCTATCTATCTATCTATCTATCTATCTATCTATCTATCTATCTATCTATCTATCTATCTATCTATCTATCTATCTATCTATCTGTTGTATAGCACCTTTCCTATCTATCTATCTATCTATCTATCTATCTATCTATCTATCTATCTATCTATCTATCTATCTATCTATCTATCTATCTATCTATCTATCTATCTATCTATCTATCTATCTATCTGTTGTATAGCACCTTTCCTATCTATCTATCTATCTATCTATCTATCTATCTATCTATCTATCTATCTATCTATCTATCTATCTATCTATCTATCTATCTCCATCCCCTTGCTCCATTGTTAGGCCTCACTCATCGGTAACATTACAATGGTGCAGGGTTCAAGGGCTCCCAGACGGACGATGGCAGTATGCAGCGAACCCGCATCGTCACACGTTGGCATTATTTTGTTTGTTCGTGTACGCTAGCACGTCGTAATGAAACTGCATTTTTACAACCAGGCTGTGAGGTGGTAGCAGCAGCACCAACTGCTGTGCCACCATGCTCTTCTCTCCCATCCCACCACCACCATAACTCCATATGCACCTTCCTGAAGGGTCTAACAGGGTCCCCCTTGACACCAACTTTAACCTGGCGGTGTGGGTGCCTCCCTGGTGGGCCTTTGTCTTTGCCGACTGTCATTGCCATGCTCAGTAACAGTAGGAGACACAAACCTGGTCAGTAATTGTTGGCCTGACCACCCCCACATCATCCCACCTTGGTACATATTCCGAAACAGCCCCCCTCACCCAACACACACACACACAGCAGCCACATTTTTCTTTTTGTCTCAGATGGTTTCTCAGCAGCAGACATAAAGTGGGTGGCTCTGAACTTACGGGGTCATGAAGGACCCTCGGAGATGGATGGCCGGCAGAACTCGTGTTGATGGCCCCAGCGCTCCTCCTTGACTTTTCACCTCCTTCCTTCTCACCTCCTCCTTCCTTGTAGGGCCATCCAGATAAGACACACTACTTTGTAAACCAAATATTTCACCCTGAGGGTCCCAGTTGTTTTTTTCCCCCTTGTATGTTACAGTTTGCACACTAGTGGCACCTGCAGGCTGAGAGTAAGTATTACAATCCTCCCACCCTTTGACCGATCTGAACCAAATCAGGGGGTGACTAAGTGTTATTCAAGGAGATGGTGATGAGACACGTTGGTCAAAACTCGATTGTTCCCATTTTTGTGGCAGCGTGTTGCAGCCGTCAGATTTGACGTGAGTGTTATAAGACGTTAGGGGTCACTGTTGCCCGTTTCAACCCAACAGACAGACACACTGAACACAGGGTAAAATCACCAGGAAGGTCTTTAATTCTTTTTCTTCTTGTAATAGTGCTCAAAAGCACCTCCGCCACCATACACAGGCAAAAGCTATAATAACAATACCAGAAATCCACACAATTCTCTCCCCTACACTTGCCAGCGAGCTCCGTCTTCTACCTCACAACTCCAGCTAGCTTGCTGGGTCTCCATCAGTCCTTTATATAGCCCTTGACCCAGAAGTGCTTCTCCTCTTTCGGTCACGTGACTTGCCAGTACTTCCGGGTCAGATGGAGAACCTGCTTTTCCTTCAGCCTGGAAGTACTTCGGGGCTTCCTTCCCCGTGACTCGATAGTACTTCTGGGCTATGGGAAAGATGCGAGTCCCCTGGCAGCGTCTCCGGGCGGCACCCCTGGTATCCAGCAGGGCTGAGAAGCTGAACTCCAAATCCCATGGTGCACTGCGGGAATCCGGGGCAACGCTATGCTGCAGGGAACTTGCCATCTGGTGTCTTGGGGGAGGCAATGTCCCCTTAGTTGCTGCCTTCCCCCATCCTTCTCTTCCTTGGGCGTCCCAGCCGGGTTGAGCAGCCAGATGTCCGCCGCAGTGTATATTAAAAAAAATAATTCAATTCACAAGGTCAGCTATCCAATAATGTCTTGGTTTAGTGTTTTTAGTATAGTGCAGGGGAAACAGAATTTACAGATCACTCCTTTGTGTGTCTATTAGCGTTGCCCAAGCTGTCCTAACCATTTTGGAATTGGGGTTATCTCATCACGGGCGTTTCTTTACAAATTCTTTGCAGAACCTTTTATCAATCCATCTTTATTTTTGTCCAGTGCCTTTGCCTTTTTTTACATTGTGAACATTACAACAAAGTCCTCTGTGGATGTGTTGTTTCTTTATCACAGGATGCCGATATCTCACAACTCTCATGAGAAGCAGAAAACATTCCCTCATTATTTTGTATAGCGCCTTTCATACAAGAGGCATCTGCTTTGAAAATGCCCCCGGTGCCCATTTTGTCCCGCTGCCTGGATGAGACGCTGCTTTCATTTTTCATGAAACCGAAGATCGGCTGCCAGCTTTGTGCTGAGCACTCAGTGGCTCTAAGATTACATCACCGCTGCCGCCTCGGACAGAAAAATAAATTAATGGGATTGGAGCCTAGGAATGGCTGTGCTAATCAATACGTTTACATGAATAATTTAGGCTTGGTGCGCATAGATATATATCATGTATTTCAGACTGCAGGGGACACTCATGAGCAGACCTCGAATCCAAACCCACCCTCAACGCGTTAAACTCTTAAATGTCCGCCTATACGCACCGCGGCTGCAGAACGTAGTCAGCCCCTTCACTTTCTGCACACTTTATGGTGTTGTTGATTTTATTTGGGGGCGGCACGGTGGCACAGTGGTAGCGCTGCTGCCTCGCAGTAAGGAGACTTGCGTTTGCTTCCCAGGTCTTCCCTTCGTGTCTGCGTGGGTTTCCTCCCACTGTCCAAAGACGTGCAGTATTGCAGCATTGTCACCAAGTTTAGTGCAACAAATTCTTGTTGTAAATCACCCGCTAGAAAGTCATCTCTGCATTTATTCTTAAAATCTCTGTGCATAAAATGGAATGTCTGTCTGTCTGTCTGACTGTTCCATATACAATCCTGCACCCTTTGACCCATCTGGACCAAATTTGGCATGGTTGTTCTCTAGGACCATACACACAAGACAGACTACTTTGGAAGCCAAAATTTTGATCCTTGGGGTTCCAGTAGGTCCCCCTCCCATTGTGGGCTACAGTTTGCCACTAGTGCCACCTGGTGGCATAGAGTAAGTATTGCAATCCTACATCCTATGACCCATCTGGATCAAATTTGGCATAGTTACTCTGTAGGGCCATTCAGATAAGACACACTACTTTGTAAACCAAATATTTCACCCTGAGGGTCCCAGTTGTTTTTTTTCCCCTTGTACGTTACAGTTTGCACACTAGTGGCACCTGCTGGCTGAGAGTAAATATTACAATCTTCCCACCCTTTGACCGATCTGAACCAAATCAGGGGGTGACCAAGTGTTATTCAAAAAGATGGTGATGAGACACGTTGGCCAACACTCAATTGTTCCCATTTTTGTGGCAGCGTGCCGCAGCCATCAGATCTGATGTGAGTGTTGTAAGACGCTAGGGGTCGCTGTTGCCCCTTTCAACCCAACAGACCCAACCTAACCTATGCAGGTTAGGTGCATTGGCAGTCCTAAATTGTCCCAAGTGTGTGCTTAGTGTGTGCCCTGCGGTGGGTGGGCGCCCTGCCCGGGGTTTGTTTCCTGCTTTGTGCCCTGTGCTGGCTGCGATTAGCTCGAGCGGACCCCTATGACCCTGTGTTAGGATATAGCAGGTTGGACAATGACTGACTGACTGACTGACTGACTGATTTCATTTGAAATGCTTATTTTTGCCCCTCAGTCTACACTCCATAACCCAAAATGACAAAGTGGCAACACATTTTTAGAAAGTTTGGCAAATTTCTTAAAGATCACAAACTGAAATCTCTCCTTCCTTGAAGACCTTTTTGCTGCAGCACTCCAGATTGTGGTCAGGTGCCTCCTGTCTGCTTTCATTCTCCTTGAGATGTTTCTAGAACTTGATTGGAGTCCCACCTGTGGCTCATTGAACTGGCTGGACATTTAGAAAGGCACACTTGTCCCGGTATACAGAAGGTCCCATAATTTGTACTGTAGACTGGGACACAAAGCCGTGAGGTCCAAGGAACTCTCTGCAGACCTCTGCGACCAAACTGTGGTAAGGTACAGATCAGGGCAAAGGCAATCATACCATTTCTAAGGCTTTGGATGTTCCAAGTACCACAGCACACTCAAGAACTTTGAAGTGGAAGAAGTTAGGAACTACCAGAACTCTTCTGAGAATTGACCAAACTGAGTATATGGGCAATAAGGACCTTGGTTAGGGAGTTGACTAGGACCACACATGGTCAATCTAACACAGCTTCAGAAGTCCACTGCTGAGATAGAAGAATCTGTCAGAAGATCAAACATAATAGCAGAGTGTCTAAATGAAAGTAAAAGGCAAGTGACAGTCTGCTTGGACTTTCAGAGCCCAAGGGAAGAGATTTTCTGGTCTGATGAGACAGACATTCCTGTGTATAGCAGGTCCCATAATTCACACTTCAGGTCAGGACAAAAACCAAGCCATGAAGTCCAAAGAACTCTCTGTAGACCTCTGTGACCAAACTGTGGTGAGGTACAGATCAGGGCAAAGGGGTCAAACCATTTGTAAAGCTTTGAATTTTCCAAGCAGTACACCACCCTCAAGAATTTTGAAATGGAAGAAGTTAGGATTCACCAGGACTCTTCTGAGAATTAGCCAAACTGAGTAAATGGGCAATTAGGACCTTGGTTAAGGAGGTGACCAGGACCACAGATGGTCACTCTAACACAGCTTCAGAAGCCCACTGCTGAGACAGGACCACCTGTCAGAAGATCAACCATCTCAGCAGCACTCTATCAATCAGGCATTGATAGCAGAGTGTCTAGAAGAAAGTAAAAGGAATGTGATGGCCTGCGTGGACTTTCAGAGCCTGAAGGAAAAGATTTTCTGATCTGATGAGACAGAAGTTTTACTCCATGAGCAGAACTTCATCCACTGTCCCTGTGTATAGAAGATCTCATAATTTACACTTCAGGTCAGGACAAAAACCAAGCCATGAAGTCCAAGGAACTCTCTGTAGACTTCTGTGACCAAACTGTGGTGAGATAAAGATCAGGACAAAGGGGATCAAACCATTTGTAGGGCTTTGAATGTTCCAAGCAGCACAGCACCCTCAAGAACTTTGAACTGGAAGACATTAGGAAGCACCAGGACTCCTCTGAGAATTGGCCAAACTAAGTATAAGGGCAATTAGGACCTGGGTTAGGGAGGTGACCAGAAATGCTCACTCTAGCACAGGTTCAGAAATCCACTGCTGAGATAGGAGAACCTGTCAGAAGATCAATGATCTCAGCAGCACTCTATCAATCAGGCATTGATGGCAGAGTGTCTAGAAGAAAGTAAAAAGCATGTGACTGCCGGCTTGGACTTTCAGAGCCTGATGGAAAAGATTTTCTGGTCTGATGAGACAGACTTTGTACTACTTGAGCAGAACTTTAAACATATTCGCTGTGTATAGCAGGTCTCATAATTCACACTGCAGGTCGGGACTAGAAGCCATGAAGTCCAAGGAACTCTCTATAGACCTCTGTGATCAAACTGTGGTGAGGTACAGATCAGGGCAAAGGCGATCATACCATTTCTAATGCTTTGGATGTTCCAAGTAGCACAGCACACTCAAGAACTTTGAAATGGAAGAAGTTAGGAACTACCAGGACTCTTCAGAGAATTGGCCAAATTGAGTATATAGGCAATTAGGACCTTGGTTAGGGAGTTGACCAGGACCACACATGGTGACTCTAACACTGCTTCAGAAGTCCACTGCTGAGATAGGAGAACCTGTCAGAAGGACAGACATCTCAGCAGCATTCTATCAATCAGACACTGATGGCAGAGTATCTCGATGAAAGTAAAAGGCACAATTTGGCTCAAAAACGAATGAGCACATCGTCATCTTATAACAGGCTGAGATACAGAGTTTGGTATTTTTCCGTCCAGCCGTTTTAGCTCTTGACCATTTTCAAGAAACTGTGACACACAGACAGACACAGACAGACACACACCCAGCATCGAGATATCAATGTTTTCAGTATCAGCTGACCCTAAAATGTTGAGATCTGTCAAAAACCCAGAGGTCGAAATTTTTGACAAATCTAAAGCTTTTGAAAAAAGCAGGACAGGTTATGGTGGGGCAGGGCGCAAAGTAAATGACAGCCCACTTGGAGTTTGCCAAACAGCATTTAGAAGGACTCTGAGGGCAAATGCAAGAACTGTGAAATGGAAGAAGTTTGGAATTACCAGGGGCCTCATGTATAAACGGTGCGTATGCACATAAATGTTACGTACGAATGTTTCAAATCACGATGTATAAAACCTAAACTTGGTGTAAAGCCACGCACATTTCCACGGTACCTCATAACCTGGTGTACGCAAGTTCTCCGCTTGGTTCTGCAGACTGGCGGCACCCAGCATCAAAGCTGTGTGGTTACCCTTTCTTTTTTATATCCATATCCCTGATGCGTCTTTATCATATGCACTGACACTAACCTCATATTGTTTATTAGTTTAATGCATCTGATTGTAATTAACCTGTAACAATATAATGGTCCAGGGAATAGCCAAAGTATTCCAAATACCATAACTGCTTTAGCGTTGTTACTCTCACTGCACCTTCTTCTTCTTCTTTCAGCTGCTCCCGTTAGGGGTTGCCACAGCGGATCATCTTTTTCCATATTACTCTCACTGCACCACAGTATTTATATCACTGTATCTGAGTGGGGAATCACAGCTCTACAGCAGAGAATTATTGGTATACAGCATCAAGCACATGGTGCCTCAGCCATGCACACAGTCTATTTGAACTGCCGTCATACGAGAAACGCTTCAGAGCCTTTCCTGTACAGACCTCGCGGTTCAGAAACAGTTTCATCCCAAGAATTCTAAACGCACTCAATCAGCCATCAAGTGCTCCTTGTAGAACTGTTTGTACTTATAAGTACAATGACCTCACTGTAAACTTGCGATACAGTTATAATATTACACAAACTGAGCCACTTTATAAAGCGAGTATTTACATAATATGACGATATCAATTTCAAGATGAAATGCAGCAAAATATGTTTATTATATTATACAGATAAAACTTTCACTTCATTTAAATAATCTATATTGTTAATAAGTAAACATGTGAGGACACGGTGTTGCTACGCTAGCGAGGATCTGGCGCTCCATTCTCGGATTTTTCCTGCCTCGCGCTGTATTCGCGCGACACTGAATGTATAGAATAATTAAACACGTACTACGAAGATATTTCAATGTTCCTTAAAAGTTTTGAAGAATTGGCGTTCTAAGCTTACAGATGGCTTAACATCTATTATCATCTAGATCTGATTGTGTGGCGATTGGGTATTTGGAGAAAGAAAAGTAAGGACAGGAATTGGGGGTTAGTACGTTTGACAGAGACAGTACTGCTGCAATAAAGTATTTCGTTGGAGGTCGCGCACGGCACAGCAAGCATCTTGCGTGAGACATGAACAAGCACTGTGCCACCATGTTCCCATGTTTAATAACATGCTTTAACTCCTATCATCATGAAAATGATATCCCGTATACATCTCAGTATTTTAATTATTCAGAGAGCTGTAATATCATGAATGTAATGGATTCTGTGTCCTGTCGGAAGAAGAGAAAGCCCGGAAGCACGTAGTGATTCACACACATAGAGCACATAGAAGATCAAATACAAAACAAACCATTTAACGTGTACTTTAGTTACAATGGGATTTGAGAACCTAGTAAAATAAACGATTTTAAGATGAAGTTTATGATGTTCTACTTTAATGACAAAATAAGCTACGTGATTAAAGTGGAAATTTCGAGATTAAAGTTGACATTTCGTGCTTTTCTCCCCACTGTGTGCCTATTTTTTTTTTCTCTGTACCCTAACAAGCTTTCATATGACACTGGGCTATGACTCCCCTTTTCATGGCGACTTTGATATCTGACAACTTCTTCTTTATTTCGGGCACTGTGCGACTTTGTGAACTTGAGCTTTCAAGTTTTTCCGACACCCTATGTCACTCGATCAACTTCCTTTTGTTGATTATATCACTGTTTAAACCAACAAATAGTACGTTTTTCTTTGCCTCCACTTGGTATTCGCTGAAATTCTTCTATTTACCCCCGTGCATTTGCCATTGCGTTTTCACAGAAGGCTGAGCTTAATGGCTATTCATATTGATTTGCATATTCAAAGAAGCGTAATTCCAGGAGGAGAGGGGCGGGACGATAAGCGTGTGCACATGCGTTACTTTTCACGCTGACCAGGAAGAACGTGGAAGTTGGTGTTCGCACAGATTTATGCATCTGGATTTTTCTGTGCATACGCACATTTCCGTTTTTGTCTGTACACCATGTTATAGTGTGAATTCTACGCATGGCGTTATACATGAGGCCCCTGGACTCTTCTTAGAGTTGGCCACCCAGCCAAACTGAGTCACCAGGCAAGAAGAGCCTTGGTCAGGGAGGTGACCAAAAACCCCAATGGTCACTGCAACAGAGCTTCAGATGTCCTCTGCTGAAATGGGAGAACCTGTGAGAAGGATGACCATCTAAGCGGCACTCCATCAATTAAGCGTTTATGGTAGAGGGGCTAGTTGGGAGCCACTCTTGAGTAGAAGGCATATGATGGCATTTAAAGGACTTGAAGAGCAGGAGGAAAAAAGATTCTCTGATCTGATGAGAAAAATAATGGAACTCTTTGGGCAGAACTCCAAGCACACATCTAGTGAGGACCAGGAACTCCCATCACTTGTCTAATACCCTCCCTATGGTGGAGCATGAGGGTAGCAGCATCATGATATGGGGCTACAGGAACAAGGAGACTGATCAGAATTGAGGGAAGGATGAATGAAGCCAAATACAGAGAGAACCTTGAAGGAAACCTGCTCTAGAGTGCATGCCACCTCAGACTGGGGGTGACTGCCCACCTTTCACCATAATAATGACCTGAAGCACACAGCTGGAGTGGAAAGTCTCTGAGCGTCCTTTTGTGGGCCTGGCATGTGTGGAGACACCTTGAAGGTGGCAGTTTGAGGACACAGCCAATCGAGTCTAACCGAGCTTGAGAGGATCTGCCATTAAGAGTAGGAGAAACTGCCTGAATGCAGGTGTGCAAAGCTTGTAGAGACCCCTCCAAGAAGACTCAAAGGGGCTTCTAACAAAATGCTTCTAAGGATGCAAACCTTTCTGAAACGATGTTTTGACTTTGTCATTATGGGTTACTGCGTGACGACTGATGGGCACAAATGGCAAATGAAATCTTCAAGACAGTAAAGTGTGCAGAAAGTGAAGGACTCTGAAGACTTTATAAATCCACTCTGGTTAATTTGGAAAAGAGATTTTTTTATGTGCACAATGGGATATCTTTATTTGGAGAAATCAATAGAGAGCCTGGAAACACTGAGGTATTGGGAATGCTTTCTATTTGTAAAGGAATGTAAGAGGACAAACGAACCCAGGGGGAAAACAGGAAAATGAATAAGATGCAGCAACGTATGCAGAGAAGCCCACCTGACCAGCCAGCACGCAATCAGTCTGGATAAGCAAAAGAAATCAGAGTAAGCAGTGAAAAAAGGAGTGAAAAAGTCAGGGATGCATTGAAACAGACGGTGGGCACAGTCAGACAGATGCTAAGGATTGAGACCCCCACTGCACGCCCACTGACGTGTGAAATACTGGAAGAGCTGAGTAACAGTTTACTGTCAGACATGCGTGAAAAGGGTTTACTTTATGGCATGGCGGTTGCTCCATTAGTGTGGTGCTGTAAAAAGGACCTGACAGAAAGGCTTCAAAACTGGAGAGAAGGTTCAAAGTGGGCGATTAGATGAGCAAGGAGGGCAAAATGTCCAAGGAGAACTGGCACTCAGGAGAGAAGTTGAAGATGTAACAAGGTGAACTCTTGGTCCAACTCATTCTTTAGGTGGGACTTGGGGAGATGAAGGATTTTCATGGATGACACGATGGTTAGCACTGCTCCTTCACAGCACCGGTGGCCAGTGTTCATGTGTCATATCTTCAGTGCATATTTGGACTTTCTTCACTTTCTTCACATTTTGTTACGTTGCAGTCTTGTGCTAAAATCATTTCAATTAATTTTTTTTGCCCTCATCAAACAACCCTTAATACCCCAGTAGAATTTTAGAAATTTCTGGAAATGTATTAAAATGATCAAAGACAGGTAACAGAATACATTTGAAAATTTTTAAGTTCTGATATCTCTTACCTTAACATCTATCCTCAGCGTTCCTCCTACGCCTCTCCTCTGGGACCCTCGTGTGTCTCAGCCTCTCTTGCCTGAAGTTTCCTTTCTTGATCACATGTGACTGAGCAACCAAAGCACAACTGACCAATCAGATTGCTTGGAGGGACCAGACACACACACACACAGAAGCATTTTCCATCCATCCATCCATTATCCAACCTGCTATATCCTAACTACAGGGTCTACGGGGGTCTGCTGGAGCCAATCCCAGCGAACACAGGGCGCAAGGCAGGAAACAAACCCTGGGCAGGGCGCCAGCCCACTGCAGGGCACGCACACACACACCAACCACGCACCTAACCTGCATGTCTTTGGACTGTGGGAGGAAACCAGAGTACCCGGAAGAAACCCATGCAGACACGGGGAGAACAAACTCCACGCAGGGAGGACCTGGGAAGCAAACCTGGGTCTCCTAACTGTGAGGCAGCAGCGCTACCCACTGCACCACCGTGCCGCCCAGAAGCATTTTATTATATATATATTTATTGTGGTGACTGGCCCTGACACAGACAGGCGGACATGGTAGGTACAAAACCCAACACACGTTTATTCATCTCCAACTATTATTTACAGTGCACACAACCCAGTACCCCGTACCAAACACCCACAGTCCAGGTCTCTCTCAATGCCTCTCCTCCTGACCCCCTCTACTCCTCTCCTCCAGGCTTTGTCCTCTTCCACCCAACTCCAGCTGCCGAATGGAGGGAGGCGGCCCCTTTAATGCTCACCCAGACATGCTCCACGTGCCTCCCGATGAACTTCTGCCAGAACTTCCTGGTGTGGCGGAAGTACCGACTGCACAGCCGGTAAGCACTCCGGGTGTCCCTGGTCTTCTTCCCCCCAGCACTTCCGGGTGTGGCAGAAATGCTGAGAGCCAGGGCTCCTCAGGCATCGGGGCGCCCCCTGGTGGTGACCACGGGCCCCTATAGGGTTGAGCTTCCTAGTTCCTTTCCCGTGGTCCCCATAGCTACCAGGGCAGTCGCCCCCTCGTGATCTGGAGTAGGCATAGTCCTTCTTCTGGTCCTTTCGGGCATCCCGGCTGAGTACCACCCCCAGCCACTTGCCACAATATATACATATATATAGATACATAGATATAGATATTTAAATTTAAATGATTTGAGGCATAAGGCTGCAACATAACAAAATTGTTTAGAAACTGAAAGGGTCTCACTGATTCCACTGTGGTCACTGGTGTCAGGCTGGAGAAATTGCACTTTTCCCCATGTCAGATTGGTTTCATTCCACATCCCAAATACCAGAATGATTGGCTTGGTGTGATTGAATGTGGATCTTGGTTTGTGCCCTTTAGTTAAACGGGCTCGGCCTCTGACTGAACAGATGGTCCAGATGGTACCCCCCTATCCCCTATGATCCTAAAATTGTGTTCAGAGAGCTCAGTGAATGGATGAATAAATGTAAATACACTAATATGAAACCATGTCCATGCCCACCTTAATAAAAGGGCAAATGTCTCCGTCCAGGTTACTAGATCTCTGATATCCAACAGATGGTGCATCCCAAGTATTAGCACTGCAGTTACTAATCCTGTACCAAATGGTATGTAGTAAAGACAACGCCAACCAGATGGACACTCTGCACTGCAAATGTTAACGTTGAGGTCTCCGTTGATTACTTAGATTTTACCTGGACATTGGTGGGTAGCACAAATAGTATTTGATAGAAGTTAATGCTTTTTTTTATTAAGGTACAATTAAATTATTGAATAATATACTGTATATATATATATTTTACAGTTTTATAATATGCTAACTACAGCACGCGTTGAAGTCAGGTAATGCAATTATTTAAAAATATTTCCTATCTCTTGCCCTACCTTCAATGCCTTTCCTTTGGTATTCATGTGTATTATGAATGTCCCATCACGGACACTCCCTTCTCTTGAACATGTTCCCATAAAACCGGCTTCTCAGGCTCTTTTCGTTATTTCCGAAACATCCTTTTTGCCTCCTGCTGGTTTTATACTTCCCATCTTGGAAGGCAACCCTGTCACTGTATGTCTTATGCCATTATTAAACTCTTTTCACTGTCACTCCATCTCTTACGTGCGTTTCCGTGAAGCCGGCTTCTCAGACTCTTTTCGTTATTTCCGAGGCACATTTCTCGCATTGGATTGGCTCCAGCAGACCCCCGTGACCCTGTGTTTTGATATAGTGGGTTGAAAAATGACTGACTGTTTGGTTTAATACTTTCCATCTTTGAAGTCGGCTCTCTCTGGGTGAACCTCTTTCTGTCTCTTAAGCCTGTTCCCGTGAAGCCAGCTTCTCAAACTCTTGTTGTTATTTCCGAGGCGCCTTTATCGCCTCCTTTTCGGTTGTGTACTTCCCGACTCTCTCAGAGTGCACCTTTACTTCCCTCCTCATATGTTTGACGTTCGCACTTCCTCTGTTGTTGCTCCACCAGAGCCAAAGTGACCAATCACACTAAAGCCAAAGTGACCAATCAGATTGCGCTTACTGTTCTGATTATATAGTAGCTCATTCACATACAGTATGACTGTAAGGCTCCATTTTCAGTCGGCTTTATTCCAATGTCCTATATCAGGAGTCGCCAACTCCGGTCCTGGAGGACCACTGTGGTTGCAAGTTTTCATTCTAACCCTTTTTTTAAAGTGCCCTATTTGTGCTGCTAATTAACTTCTTCTGAATTCACTTTAATTGACTTGTTTTTTAAAATTCGTTCCCCTGAATTTCTTCATCGTTCCTCTGAGTTGCTTCATTTCTTTCCTTAAATGGCACCCAAACAGAAATGAAATGTGAAATGAGGGAGCTGACAGAAGACCAACTAAGTCAGGGCCTCAAACTCCAACCAATTTCACTCCAACCAGCTGCTCAATGAGGTGCCATGTCTTGTCGTTTATTAAACTTGTTCTTTAATTCTGTGGCTTGTTGCTGCTCTCGTTGTGCAATAGCAGACATTTCTGAAATTGTGGATTTCCTCTTTTCTAAGAGCACTGGCAGAATGTTTTGGGGGTCCGGAGCAGATCAACATTCCTGAGACCCTCCCCTTTCTTTATTTTCAGATATTGTATGATGGACACCAGTTGTTTTGGCTCAGTTTGTATCTCATTATTGTTTGGCTACTAATTAAGGAAGAAGAAACAAGTAAGGGGTCTGAGTCTTCAAGAACAAGTCAATTAAAATTAATTCAAAAGAAGTTCATTAGCAGCAAAAACAGGTCACTAATTAAGAAAAGGGTTAGAATGAAAACCTGCAACCATGGTGGTCCTCCAGGACCGCAGCTGGCGACCCTTGTCCTATATGGTAACCTGTTCTTGCTCATCCTTAAGTAATCATACTTTAAGGCTAATTTGTTATTAGAGAAATATTTTCTAATTGTATTAAAAATTGTAAACTACCAGCCCACCTAAACTTCAATTCTGATTTTAAAAATTCCCAAAATGAAACCAGAAACTGATTTGGTTCTTGAAAAAGCTCCTAAGAAACAATCCGCAAACTTGGACATTGACCTGTGACACTAGTTTAAATATCGTCGTGGCAATGACATCACGTGACGCAGCTTCTGGGGGGCAGGTCCCTGACAACAGACAACCTCTATTATGCTTCAGCCGGCATTCCCTAATTCCCCCCCCCGCCCCAAACCCCCGTAATTCAATTCCTTGTTTTATGTCCTATTTGTTCATTTTTATGTTTTGGTTACTTTTGTTGATTATCTGCTTTGTTTTCTATGCCTGTTTTATGTGCCTTGGGTCTTGTGGGTGGTTCTCTAAGAGGCGGGGCCACCTGCCCATCACTACCAGGGACTGCCCTCAACCCCATAATGGTGGAGGGTTTCCCTCAGTTCCTGACAGTTCATTTGAATGCGCTAGGGAGTTGGTGAGTCTTTTCATATCTCTGCTTATGCTTGTTGTGTTTTCGGGATTTTCGACCTTCTGGACTGTTTTTTCATGCCAAGGATTGAGACCCCCCACTGCACGCCCATTGACGTGTGAAATACTGGAAGAGCTGAGTAACAGTTTACTGTCAGACATGCATGAAAAGGGTTTACTTTATGGCATGGCGGTTGCTCCATTAGTGTGGTGCTGTAAAAAGGACAGCATGATTTTTATCATGATTTGGATATTGAATATTTGGGACGTGGCAGCATGGTGGCGCAGTGGTAAGGAGACCTGGGTTTGCTTCCCGGGTCCTCCCTGCTTGGAGTTTGCATGTTCTCCCCATGTCTGTGTGGGTTTCCTCCCACCATCCAAAGACATGCAGGTTAGGTGTATTGGCGATCGTAAATTGTCTCTAGTGTGTGCTTGGTGTGTGGGTGTGTGTGTGCCCAATGGTGGGCTGGCACCCTGCCCGGGAATTGTTCCTGCCTTGTGCCCTGTGCTATCTGGGATTGGCTCCAGCAGACCCCCGTGACCCTGTGTTAGGATACAGCGGGTTGGAAAATGGATGGATGGATGGATATTTGGGACGTTATACTTTCAGTCCTTGATGGGGATTCCATCAACGAGCGTCTTTTGCCTTTACTAATGTCTCTTCACTGGCGGAACTTCTCTCAAGCACGATCCCGTAAATCCTGTTTCTCAGACTCTGTTGTTATTTTTGAGATTGTCTTTGCTCGGAACTCCTTTTTGCATTTTTGTACTCCACTGAGCTTCATATAATTTCAAAGCATTTTCATTCAGAATAAATCACTGATTTTATAAAGATTCTACGTGGCCCTCTGTGTAACTAGCCAGGGTTTTGGGATGGAATTTCCCCCCTCCAGTGGCCATTTTTTGGAACTGTTTGGAACGTATGTGCTTGGAAATTCTCGAATGTCATCTGGGCAATGGGCACATAAAATAGTGATGCCCATAGTCAAAACAAAACTATTTGCTATTGCACACCCAGTGCCCCCAAACTATCTATCTATATACACTCACAGGCCACTTTATTAGGTACACCTTGCTAGTACTAGGCTGGGTCCCCTTTTCCTTTGAGAATTGCCATAATCCTTCCTGGCACAGATACAGCAAGGTGCTGGAAGCATTCCTCAGGGATTTGGGTCCATACTGACATGATAGCATCATGCAGTTGCTGCTGATTTCTCAGCTGCACATCCATAATGTGAATCTCCCATTCCACCACATCCCAAAGGTTCTCTATTGGATTTAGATCTGGTGACTGTGGTGGAGGCCATTTGAGTCGAGTGAACTCCTTGTCAAGTTCAAGAAACCAGTTTGAGATGATGTGAGCTTTGTGACATGGCGTGTTATCCTGCAGGGAGTAGCCATCAGAAGATGGTAGTCATAAATGGATGGACATGGTCAGCAGCAACACTCAGGTGGGCTGTGGCATATAAACGAATGATGATCAGTTAGTACTAAGGACCCCAAAGTGTGACAAGAAAATATCCCCCACGCCATTACACCACCACCACCTGAAACATTGATACAAGGTAGCATGGATCCATGCTTTCATGTTGTGACACCAAATTCTGACCCCACCCTCTGAATGTTGCAACAGAAATGGAGACTCATCAGACCAGGTGATGTTTTTCCAATCTTCTATTGTCCAGTTTTGGTGAACCTGTGTGAATTGTAGCCTTAGTTGCCTGTTTTTAGCTGACAGGAATGGCACCCGGTGTGGTCTCCTGCTGTCATAGCCCACCTGCTTCAAGGTTTGATGTGTTGTGTGTTCAGAGCTGCTCTTCTGCTGACCTCACTTGTAACAAGTACTTATTGGAGTTCCTGTTGCCTTTCTGCCCAGTCTGGCCATTCACCTCTGATTTTCGGCATCAACAAGGCATTTTTACCCAGAGAACTGCCACCCACTGGATATTTAACCTTTTTTAGACCATTCTCTGTAATCCCTCGAGATGATTGTGTGTGAAAATCCCAGTAGATGAGCAGTTTCTGAAATACTCAGACCAGCCTGTCTGGCACCAACAAACACAACACGTTCAAAGTCACTTCAATCCCTTTTCTTGGTTCAACTTGACTGAAATGGCTGCCATGTGATTGGCTGATTAGATATTTCTGTTAACAAGCATTTGAGCAGGTGTACCTAATAAAATGGCCGGTGAGTGTCTATCTATCTATCTATCTATCTATCTATCTATCTATCTATCTATCTATCTATCTATCTATCTATCTATCTATCTATCTATCTATCTATTATATAGTGCCTTATCTATCTATCTATCTATCTATCTATCTATCTATCTATCTATCTATCTAGCTATCTATCTATCTATCTATCTATCTATCTATCTATCTGTAATATAGTGCCTTTTCTATCTATCTATCTATCTATCTATCTATCTATCTATCTATCTATCTATCTATCTATCTATCTATCTATCTATCTATTATATAGTGCCTTATCTATCTATCTATCTATCTATCTATCTATCTATCTATCTATCTATCTATCTATCTATCTATCTATCTATTATATAGTGCCTTTTCTATCTATCTATCTATCTATCTATCTATCTATCTATCTATCTATCTATCTATCTATCTATCTGTAATATAGTGCCTTTTCTATCTATCTATCTATCTATCTATCTATCTATCTATCTATCTATCTATCTATCTGTCTATCTATCTATCTGTAATATAGTGCCTTTTCTATCTATCTATCTATCTATCTATCTATCTATCTATCTATCTATCTATCTATCTATCTATCTATTATATAGTGCCATTTCTATCTATCTATCTATCTATCTATCTATCTATCTATCTATCTATCTATCTATCTATCTATCTATCTATCTATCTATCTATCTGTCATATAGTGCCTTTTATCTATCTATCTATGTATTATATAGTGCCATTTCTATCTATCTATCTATCTATCTATCTGTCATATAGTGCCTTTTTATCTATCTATCTATCTATCTATCTATCTATCTATCTATCTATCTATCTATCTATCTATCTATCTATCTATTATATAGTGCCATTTCTATCTATCTATCTATCTGTCATATAGTGCCTTTTTATCTATCTATCTATCTATCTATCTATCTATCTATCTATCTATCTATCTATCTATTATATAGTGCCTTTTCTATCTATCTATCTATCTATCTATCTATCTATCTATCTATCTATCTATCTATCTATCTATCTATCTATCTATCTATCTATTATATAGTGCCTTTTCTATCTATCTATCTATCTATCTATCTATCTATCTATCTATCTATCTATCTATCTATCTATCTATCTATTATATAGTGCCTTTTCTATCTATCTATCTATCTATCTATTATATAGTGCCTTTTCTATCTATATACACTATGGATAGTTTTTTCTTTGTTTACTTTACTATTACATCATGAGGACAAAGTAACTGTAAGATGCTATAGTTATCTGCTCTGCTTGTTGCTATCATTATTATTATTTTAAATGTCAGTGTAACATTGTGTTTATGTCATTGTGTCTTATCAATGTAACAAAAATAAATTGATCATTTAATATTTAAACATATATATTGGTGTTATATTAATATATCCAGTGTTAAAATATTGTTTGTGATGTTGTTACATTGATGATGATGATAATTATTATCATCATCATCATCCTCCTCATCATCATAAGGAGAAGAGGCCGGGATATTCCCTCTGCTAAAACAACGCCTCTCGCTCCGTCCCCACTGTTCCTGCTGTGCTACTACAGACGAGAAAAGCGGCGCGCATTGTTCCCGAATGTCACGGGACCAGCAGCGTGACGGCGCCCGCATCCCAATCCGATCCTCCGTCGTATTCTGTCGAGCCGGCTGGCTGGCTGCGCGGTGTCGCGCCGGGGTGTTCGTTCGCTTTGCATATCCATATTAGAGCGAGGGAGGAGGAGGAAGAGGAAGGGGATGAGGAAGGGAGGAGCGGCATGTGAACCTGTCAGCACGTAAAGGGAGAGCAGAGCCGCATATGTGCCTTGTTCGCGTCCAGCGGTGACGGCGGTGCCCAGCTGTTTGTAGAGGCACATCCCGATCCTCGCTGATCCATCTGCTCGTCTGTACCCCCGCCCCCCTAGAGAGATTTCTCATCAATTGGTGACTGCATACGAAGTGGAATACGAGAGTGTCAGAAGACAGCCGTCGTCTTGCGGTTGTAGTTTCACTATGAGGCGTGAAAAGACAATTTAATATCTTGTAGAATTGAATTTCTTCTGTGAAAAAAGAAGAAGAAACGCCAAGCGACATGGATACGCTGGTGAGTGCGTTTCGTTGTAGGCCTGACGGGGGAGCCACACACAATCGGTTTGGGCAGCCGCCGCTTCTGCTTCATTACTTTTGCTTTTATTGTTAAGCTGGCCGGGATCACTGCTGTCTGTGCGCAGGCCACATAGCTTCCGCATTACCTCAATGTATTTGTCTGCTCTTTCTTTTATTTTTCTGCACTACCACAAATGGTGAGGAGATCCACGAAGGTGTGTGAGTTCTGATTTCTCCATCCATGCCCTAATCTCTGAGGCGTAATCCCTTCTCTTCTCTCCTCTCCTCCACAGAGTTCTGGGTCCGGGAACGCTTCCCATCGCTGTTCCATGTCCTCGTCTGCGGATTTTTCTGACGACGATGATTTTAGTCAGAAATCTGGATCTATCTCGCCGGCTCCGGGAGACACTTTACCGTGGAACCTACCGAGACATGAGAGATCAAAAAGGAAGATTCAGGGAGGATCGGTGCTGGACCCGGCGGAGAGAGCCGTGCTCAGGATTGCCGGTAAGGCGTCATCCAATCTAGGCTGAAAAAAAATCGAATTCGTTTTAAAAAAAGGAGATTTGAATGTCAGCTAGAAGGTTATGTTGGCGAAATGAATGTCCTCAGATTGTCTGGCAAATTGCTGCGCTGGGTATGTGAAGGTAATGGTGCCGTCTAACGCATTATAATGATTAATCTTCAGAATGCTTACTCGATTTCTCATTATAATGCATTCCATTAGGCGTTGAGGGAGTGTCGCTTTCTTGGATGTGTGCAATGACGGGAAAATGTTGTAAAATGTGAACACACGCGGGTTCAAGGGGACGCGTCTGCCTCGTGTGCTCTAACGCCGCTCATTACCGCTGCCTCTGATTTATGGGGGGGAATTAAAATCTGGCAGCAACACAATGAATGACAACCCGGCGAATTTGATCGTCTTGTTCCGATTTGCTGCTTGTACTGGAATCTGCTTTTAACTGCACCGGCTTGGATGGCGGGGCTGAACCCTGATCACAGAAAAGCTTTGGTTTTCAGGTTTGATTGTGATAAACGATTAGATATTGTTAAGGTGTTTTGCACGACACGTCATTAAAGGGTTCAAACTAAGATACGCTGCTTTTTTTCTCTTGGCTGCGAAGCGGATTGTGTGTGTGTAAGTGTGAGACTGCAATCTCATGTTTGCGTGAAACCAGCCTTGCAAGGTTTACATTGGTTTATTGTGCGGTTTGCCAGACTGGAGGGGTGGTGGCTCGCGCGGTCAAACATCCCCCCGGTGTCGCACAAATGACACTTTTTTTCGGCCCCCTTTACCGATTGAGAAGAGTAGGGCAGCCAATAGCAGCAATTCCAAAGAGTGCAACAGAGTGCGACACCCCGGCTCTGGCGCCTCGAGGTATCTCCGGGCGAGATTGATTTCAGGGGGTTATTGCTTAATGCGATTGGATCAAAGCCATTTAACGTGGTTAATCAAATACCTGCATTTAGCAAAAAGGGGGCGCGCTACCCGTGTTGTGTAACATATGGGATGCATGTGCCACACATGTGCGCTGAGCCGGACACGTGCAATTCATAGAAACCACCGTCTGTTTTATCAAAACTCTATAGACAGACAGTTATGAAAGGCACTATATATACTAGATGGCGACGATTAGACAGATACGTTTGGAATGGAATGTGCATGGTGGGGGCAGGCGCTGTTACTTGTTACGTACGGATCCTGCGTACAGAAAAAAAAAGGCTGGCTCGGTAGCAAAGAGCCGCTTCCGCTCGGATTTCCGAAAAGTTCCTGACTCCCTGACTCCCCTGTTACCCGGAGGCGGTACCTCGGCGTCCACATCCGCATTCACTTCATTGTTGCCGCGGCATTCAGCTGTCTGCCCTCCGCCACATACCACTCTCTTCACGCCCGGTGACACCCAGTCGCTCCCGAACAGCTGAAAGAAACCGTGAAGTGAACTCAGCGCGTAATCGCGACCCATGTAGACAACGTGACCGACCCATGTAGATAGATAGATAGATAGATAGATAGATAGATAGATAGATAGATAGATAGATAGATAGATAGATAGATAGATAGATAGATACTTTATTAATCCTAATGGGAAATTCACAAGGCTTACTGTTAGAAATACTTGTTACCACTAATATCGTGGTTAATGAACTGATTTGCTTTTTGAAGGCTGTTGCTAAAACCATCTGGAGTAAAACAATCGAAAATACAGAATTCATTTATTGGAGTCTGGGGTGCTCGGTGTCCGAGAGTGTGAGCTTATTGTCATAGCTACGTAATGTTAAAAACATTAATATTAATGATAGATCAGTAACGTAACGTGTTACGATTTGTAAACGCACCGATGACCGTCTGGTAATGTGTCAGGTCATACCGTATGTTGTCTCAATAAGTACCCGTCTAATCTATCTATCTATCTATCTATCTATCTATCTATCTATCTATCTATCTATCTATCTATCTATCTATCTATTATATAGTGCCTTTCACGTCTATCTATCTATCTATCTATCTATCTATCTATCTATCTATCTATCTATCTATCTATCTATCTATCTATTATATAGTGCCTTTCACATCTATCTATCTATCTATCTATCTATCTATCTATCTATCTATCTATCTATCTATCTATCTATCTATCTATCTATTATATAGCACCTTTCCTATCTATCTATCTATCTATCTATCTATCTATCTATCTATCTATCTATCTATCTATCTATTATATAGCACCTTTCCTATCTATCTATCTATCTATCTATCTATCTATCTATCTATCTATCTATCTATCTATCTATCTATTATATAGCACCTTTCCTATCTATCTATCTATCTATCTATCTATCTATCTATCTATCTATCTATCTATCTATGAATTACAGCTCCATTCCTGTCTATTTACAGATAGAAGGTAAATAATAATTTAATAAATGACCCAAACAGGCAAATCATTATGTTAAAGCTACAGGGAAGTATCTGCTTGATAATTAGATTGCAATACGAAAAAACACAAAAATTATTAAAAACACATAAGTAAATACCAGATAGATAGATAGGAAAGGTACAATATAATTAATAGATATATAGATAGACTAGAAAGGCACTATATAATATATAGATAAGTAGACAGAGAGGAAATGCACTTTGCAATTGATAGCTAGCTAGATAGATAGAAAGATAGATAGATAGGAAAGGTGCTATATAATAGATAGATAGATAGATAGATAGATAGATAGATAGATAGATAGATAGATAGATAGATAGATAGATAGATAGAAATTAAAATATAGACCTTTATTTACAATTATAATACAATTACAGCCATATTAACAGACACCAGTCTAAATTTAAGACTTTTCCATTCACATTTTAATACTAGAAATTAATTTTCTGTAGTATATAAAGAGCACTGTTTATACTCCAAATCTCTTTAAATATTTCTGATTGACTAGTTTATGATATACTAATTCAAATATAAAGGTGCCAGACATATAATAACTACAAATATACAGATGTGAAAGGCACTATATAATGGATGCATTGGTAGAGTAGAACTGCATTATATGACCCGTCTCAGCTGTATTATGCAACCCTGGATGAGATGCCAGACCATTAAAGTGCATACTCATGGGCATCTATCTATCTATCTATCTATCTATCTATCTATCTATCTATCTATCTATCTATCTATCTATCTATCTATCTATCTATCTATCTATCTATCTATCTATCTATCTATCATATAGTGCCTTTCATCTATCTATCTATCTATCTATCTATCTATCTATCTATCTATCTATCTATCTATCTATCTATCTATCATATAGTGCCTTTCATCTATCTATCTATCTATTATATAACACCTTTCCTATCTATCTATCTATCTATCTATCTATCTATCTATCTATCTATCTATCTATCTATCTATCTATCTATCTATCTATCTATCTATCTATCATATAGTGCCTTTCATCTATCTATCTATCTATTATATAGCACCTTTCCTATCTATCTATCTATCTATCAATCTATCTATCTATCTATCTATCTATCTATCTATCTATCTATCTATCTATCTATCTATCTATCTATTATAGAATGCCCTTTCTATTCATTGTATTGTAGTCTTCAGACCCCCTGACTTTTTACACATTTTGTTTTGCTGTCATTTCAATTCCCCCCCCCCCCCCCCCCCCCCCACCATTAAATCAACACTCAAGACCTCAGAGTGACGTGAAGTGAAAACAGGAGCTTAGGAATTTTTGCAAATGTATTCAAAATAAAAGGTGACATGCTTTTTGAAGGCACCATATCTGTGTATTTATAACTGCGGTTCCTCGTGCCCACCCACCCAGATGGGCCCAGACAGTGTCAGCTGATGACGTTTCCCTCCGCCTTCCCTTCATTTTCTGACTCCTGCTCCTAGATGACTGGCACATTTTGGCACTCCTCTTAAATCAATAAGGCTGCTTTGCCTTCACACCCAGGTCATTTTGTCTTTCTCATCTCCTTTTTTTTCTTCCTCCCTTTCCTCGTTTTTACTTTCTCTGCACTTGACACGTTCTTTCCTGCAGTTTCTCCACCCTGATTTGTCTCAGACCGGGTTTCGGCAGTGACTCCATGTTTATGTGACAGGGGTGAGCGTCGGTTTGGCTGTCACGCTGTCTCGTGCGGAGTTTTGGAGGGTGAGAGTCATGATCTGCTCTCTAATGTGGAATATTTAATGTGAGAAGCAGGTGGGCATATGCCTTGTGAACCTGTGCTGTGCCTTTCCAATGTCCCCACTCCGTGTCGTATCACTTTACCTGAGGCTGACTTGTTTTATTTGAAAGTAATTGAACTTTAACCTCCTTTTCACACAATCCAGTCTTGCAGTCCTGCAATACACGCGTGTGGTTTTTGTCCCTCAATCCTGACAGGCGTACACCATTTAATTAATCTTTGGACTTAATGGAGGGGGTCTGATTGCCTCCTTCTGGCATGCCAGGCAGGGAATGCAGGATTTGTGACAAATAAGGGGCACAAATACCACATTTAGAGCATGAACAGTGGTTAAGGCTGCCGTCTCAGGTTTGCTGGCTTTGAACCCCACGTCTGACTGTATCTGTGTGGAACCTGCATGTCCTCCCCGTGTCTGCGTTGGTCCTCAGAGGCATGTGACGCAGGTCATTTGGCCTATTTGTGTGACATGAGGTACACTGTGTTGTGTAATACAGGAGGGCTTTTACAGTAAATACATGAGGGATTTGATCTTGGGACATATTTGGGAACAGGCTTTTAAATCTGAGCAGGCACCCTGTGCTTGGGGTCTCCATCTGCAAGATTATTCATCTCATGGAAGAATATCCATTAAAAATGAAAACTGCATCAGTCATAAGACCTTTTAAGTTATGAAATCAGCAATTAAAGCAGACCTGAACAATGAGAACGGGCAGACGAAGGGTGGTGGAGTGGTCAGCACTTACACCTCATGTGTGCAGTGTCCGGGACTCAAATCCAAGGCCTTGTCATTGTCACTGTAGAGTCTGAATGTTGTCCCCAAGTCTGTGTGCATTTGTCTCCAGCTACTCCATGTTGGGTCGATTGGTGAGTCCTAATTAGTCCTCTGTGAATGTGTGTGTGAGCGGACCTTACCATGGACTCCGGCCCCATCCAGACTGGCTTAAGCATTGAGCCCAGTGTTGCCAGAACAATTTGTGATCTTCTGTGACCATGAACTAGATTAAAGGAATAGGCCACTCAAAAAAAAATATATATATATATTACTTACCCCATGTAGTTTGTAGCGATAGCCAAGAAAAAAAATAATGTCATGTTTTCAAGCAGAATGGAGGTAACAAAGTTTTTTGACAGAATTGGCATCTATGGTGACCAACACAGGACAACAGCAAACAATTTAAAAAAACTCCCATGAAAAGATTCTCATGTTACTCATGCCACATAATCCAAATGTCAGCTCATCCAGTTGTATGTCCTAAACACATGCATTTGTATTAAAATAACAATAAATAAAAAGTGTCTGTGTCATTCCAACAGATGGTACATGACCAGTGTTTCTGGTAATAAAACTCATTGATTTTATCATTCCAACTGATGGCAGATGATAAACATTAATACTGCTTTTACGAATCCCATACCAAATGGCATATAACTGAGAGATATGCATTGCATTTTTCATTCCAACAGATGGCACATTACAAACATTAACACTACTTTTACAATTCCCATACCTAATGCATATGCACTGCATGATGCACTGCAAATGTTAATACTGAGGTTTACGTTGATTACTTAGATTTTAACTTGTCTGAAAGGGTAGCATAGCTAGTAAAAGGTTAAGGGTCTGTGTATCTGTGTGTCAGTATGGTTGCTATATCTCTGTCATTCCAACAGATGGTACAACACAAACATTAACATTGCTTTTACAAATCTGATACCAAATGGTGTATAACAGAGACATATGCATCACATTTGTCATTCCAACAGATGGTGCATCACATCACAAACATTAACAGTGCTTTTATGAATCCCAGGTAAAACAGCATATAACAGAGACATATAGTTTGCATGTTTCATTCCAACAGATGACATATCACAAATATTAACACTGCTTTTGCGAATCCCATGACTAATGCCATATAACAAAGACAAATGCATTACATGGTGCACCATAGATGTTATTGCTGAGGTCTGCATTGATTACTTAGATTTCATCCTGTCTTATAACGGTAGCATGACTAGTAAAAGGTTAAGTGCCTGTGTATCTGTGTGTCCATCTGGTTTCTATGTCTCTGTCATTCGAACAGATGGTGCATCACAAACATTAACTCTGCTTTTACAAATCTCATACCAAATGGTATATAGCAGAGACGCATGCTTTGCATTCGTCATTCCAACAGATGGTGCATCACATCACAAACATTACCACTGCTTTTATGAATCCCATACCAAATGGCATACAACAGATACATATGCATTTAACTTGTTGTTCCAACAAATAGTGCATCACAAACATCTGCAGTGATGTATTTTGCTACTACAAATGTTTGTGACATGCCATCAGTTGGAATTACAAATACAATGTATTTTATTTGGGCGGCATGGTGGTGCAGTGGTAGCGCTGCTGCCTCGCAGTTAGGAGACCCGCGTTCGCTTCCCGGGTCCTCCCTGCATGGAGTTTGCATGTTCTCTGCATGGGTGTGCTCTGGTTTCCTCCCACAGTCCAAACACATGCAGGTTAGGTGCATTGGCGATTCTAAATTATCCCTAGTGGGTGTGCCCTGTGGTGGGCTGGCACCCTGCCTGGGGTTTATTTCCTGCTTTGCGCCCTGTGTTGGGTGGGATTGGCTCCAGCATACCCCTGTGACCCTGTAGTTTGGATATAGCGAGTTGGATAATGGATGGATGTATTTTATTTGTACATGCATAACTAAATACATTCCAGTAGATGGTGCTCTGAATATATTAATGTTGAGGTCTTCTTAGAGTGCATCCTGAATGCATCCCACAGCAGAAGAGAATCACCAAAAATGTTCAGCAGGGCATTCACACTTCCGTAGACTTGTCTGCTTTCTTGAGGAGCACAAAGAAAACATTATGATTGAGATGATGCAAAAGATAAGGGACCTGCTGTCATATCTCAGTCGGGGCTCCTCCCCTGGCTGGGTTTCAGATTTGTGTTTTATGTCTCTTTTGTTCATTCTTGATTCTTTTTTATATTGATTATGTACATAGTTGTCTATTTTTGATTTTCTTTGTTATGTTCCATGTGTTTTGCGGATGGTCCCTAAGAGGTGGGATGCCTGTCAGTCAATGCCCTTTACATCCGGTGGATCTCTCATAGTTGCTGGCTATTCATTCTGGAATAATGAGTTCTTGTGCCTTTTATGAAATCCAATGCACTTTGTAGTTAGTGCATTTTTGACATTTTGATTTGTATTTTGACTGTTCTTGGGACTGCGTACTGGGACTGTTGGTTGTATGGGACTGCTTTATTGTTTTGAGCAAATCCCATTGCCTTTGTGCTCCATGGAGCTTCCTTTTCTTATTGAAGAGCATTTTTTGTGAACCATAAATATTTTACTTTACAAGGTCCTTTTTGTGTCTAGCCAGGGTTTTTGACAGGATTTCCCCCTCTAGTGAGCATTTTTGGAAGTGTTTTATGGACTAATGTGCTTTGGGATGTTGCTAACAACTGTGAATTAGTGTCAGATCAGTACTAAACTTTTCACTCCAGTATCGATACCAGTACTAGAACCAAACCAGTTCTGAAGCAAATAACAGATATCTGTAAAACCTCCCTGTCTTACTCCAGCCTTCCTGCTATGCCACAATACGCACCGCTTCCCTCTTAATGACAGAGCAGTGGCTGGGTGTTCCCTGTGAGGTCCTGATCATGTTTAAGCAATGGGGGAGGAAGTCTCGATCACTTCAAAGCAATCTGGGGGGGTGGGGGGGGGGCTTCATTCCCTGGTGAAATCTCAATCATATCGATGCATGTGGTTTTGTGAGGTCTCCAGCAAGTCTACGTTTGTTTTCCCCCCAGCTACTCCACCGACAGTCAGGGCAGGGATGTGACTGGAAACGTGACGTCTACTTTCGGAACCGAAAATCCTGAACAGCTGGTACCGTACCGTTTTAAATTTTGTGTCTTTTTGGTACTTTTCCTGTACGGATTGTGGTATATCGGGGCTGTACAGCTCTCCAAACCCAAACACAGTCAGGCACAGCAACACGTAAGTGCAAAACCACCACACACTTTATTTCTTTTTTCCCTTGTGGATAAACGTCTTCCCCGTTCCCAACAAGCATAACACAGTCCCAGCAAAACTGCTGCAACACTAGATGGCGCTATACCAGCGCTTAACCCGACACACAGATACTGACAACACGTTTTAAAAGCACCAAGAAGTTGTTTCATTTCTTCTCTTTAAATAAATAGTGCCCAAAGCACCTCCACCACAACAAACAAATAAACACAATCATATTTAACCCCTTGTTAGATGACCGTCGTGAAGTCGCTCAAACCGCTTCCGGCCTGAATGCAGCCGAGGTGGAATATGTATTCCGCCAACGCCGGTTGGTGCGTATTCGATACGTACCAAGGATCATATTGGAAGCACTGGTCACGCCATCTAGCAGTCCTAGTGGAAACTACATCCACCTGATGGAAGCGAACTGTTGGTGTGGCCGTGCAGATGGATTTTGGCTGCTAATTTTGAGAAATTGTCCAAATTTGAGGTAAGTTGTGCCAAGATAAAAATACGTACCTGCTTATTGTTTGCTTGTGTGCTCTATTCAGATTAACAATCTCCACTTAATTTAGCATCTGCTTGACAGCAAAAACACAAATAATTTCTTTTTTTTTATATAATTGTAAATAAATTCAGGCAACAAGGGGTTAATTCTCGAAATCTCTCCTCCACACCTCCCAGCAAGCTCTGTCCTCTACCTCCCAACTCCGGCTCACTTGCTGGGTCTTCAGCCGTCCTTTAAATACTCCTTGACCTGGAAGTGCTTCTACTCTTCCATCCATGTGACTTGCCAGCAAGACGGAGAATTAAAGTTCTTTAGTCAGTCCGGAAGAACTTCAGGGCTCCTGTCCTCGTGACAGGCATGGCTCCTCCGGTCCTCTCACAGCTCCTCCTGGTGGCACCCACGGTACCCAACAGGGCTGAGACACCGAACTCCAAGTCCCAAGATGCCCTGTGGGAATCTGGGGCACAGTTACTCTCCAAGGGAGCTGCCATCTAGCGTTTTGGGGGAGGCAGTGTCCTTAAAAATCTGCCTTCTCCCATCTTTCCATCCCAGGGGTGTCCCAGCTGGGTTGAGCTGCCGGCCGTCTCTTACACTGCTGAATCCCTTCTTCTCTCACTCTCTTTTTCTCTTCTTCTGCTGCCTCCAGTCCTCTCCCAGCAAACTTTGTCTTCCTCCTCCCGACTCCGGCTCCCCGAACGGAGCGAGGCGGCCTCTTTTATAGCGCACCCGGAAGGTTGTGGTGGAAGTGTGCTGCAGTCCAGGGCTCCGGAGCTGTCCAGGTGCCTGCACTGGGCCCCAGCAGGGTTGAGTTTCTAAGCTCCAAACCTGTGGCCCCAGTGTAATCCAAGGGGGTCTGCACTCATGTGTCCCAGTGGAGGCATGTCCTCTTCCCCGGTCCTTCCACCACCACAGGGGCGTCCCAGCTGGGCAAAGGCCCTGGCCGTCCGCCACAACCTCCACAATCAAATTGTGCCGGGGAGAGAAGAACCCTACCGTGAATTGCTTCTAAATTTAAGTGGTTTATTTCCAGTAAAAAATTATAAAATCCAGTGTTACAAAAATAATCTATGAGGAAATTAGGCCATGGAAATATAAAAATATTCAGCAAGGAAAATTATGCAAAGTAATGCAAAATATAATCCACAAGGAAAATTAGGCCCAGTTAAGATCACCAAGTTTTTCAAAACACAAAAGGCCTTGAAACTCCAAATAACCAGAAAGACTAAAACCCTAAAATACTGAAAGGACCAAAAGCCTAAATACGGAGAAAATGTTAAATGTGTAAATACGCAAAAACCCAAAGAGACAAAAAGTTCACAAATGCAAAGCTGACCTGACGATATAAGAGCTGCTATGCTGGGCACGCTAGCAGAGAGTATCAAATGGCAGTGAGGGGGAAAAAAAGGAGCTTGTAGTGAACCCCGACTTTGCCGAGGTTGAGAACAGATTTTTCAGAGCAATGGGGTCACTATGCTTGTAAAACGAGGGCCAGATAGAGTTAGGCCAACACTTAAATCCTACGGGGAGGCTCTGATGCTAAAGATCTGCACCGGCAATCCTGTTACAAACTCGATCAAGAGCCATAGCAAGGTTTGGGGCAGCCACCCAGTAAATTGATTCCTGGTTGCAAAATTGAATAAAGTGATAGCACTGATGTGCACGAATCGGAGTCCAAAACAGAACTGAGGGGATAGGGGAAAGGTGGCGGCTTTTAAAGGCCAGTATAAGAAATGACATCAGAGGGTCTTCATCCATAGGCTCGGACCCGGAATTGACGTCAAAGGGGTCTGAACCCGAATTGATGTCATCAGGACCTGCAGAAAAGTGAGAAAAAGAGCCAGCGCACTCTGCCCCATCCCAGTCTGGCTCGGAATTGCCCTCATTCTAGCCCTTTAGTTGCCTCCCATGCGCACGTGTGTGACATTTCCATATCCTTCTCTTCGGTTTGCCTACAACTAACTACCCACTACATTTCCCACAAGTCCCTCCACATTCATGCAAGTCTGTTTAAAGACACAGACCTCATATTTACAAACCTTGCCCACCAGAAATCCATCCATCCATCCATTACCCAACCCGCTATATCCTAACTACATGGTCACGGGGGTCTGCTGCAGCCAATCCCAGCCAACACAGGGCGCAAGGCAGGAAACAAACCCTGGGCAGGGCACCAGCCCACCACAGGGTGCACACACACACACACACACACACACCAAGCACACACTCGGGACAATTTAGAATCGCCAATGCACCCAACCTGCATGTCTTTGGACTGTTTGAGGAAACCCATGCAGACACGGGGAGAACATGCAAACTCCACACAGGGAGGACCCAGGTAGCGAACCCAGACAGGTCTCCTAACTGCGAGGCACCCACCAGAAATGCAGCTAACAATTAACTAACATTAAAGAGGACCTGCTATACAGAAATGTGGCAACGCGAAAAGCCAAAACAAAAGTCTAAGCCGGGTGGTCAATCAACAAAATGAAAGACAAAACTGTGGTCAGAAAACGTAAGAGTAAGTCAAAGCCATGAAGTGCCAAAGAAAAAGAATTTTGCAAATGACAAAAGAAAGTTTCGTTGTCTGCAAATTCTGAAGCCGGGGTGTTCTGAACAAAATCCTTTTAACCTACCGCATTATTACTGGTGTTATATTTCAGCCTGGGTTCCTCCCCCTTGCCTGGGGTTCATTTCCTTGTTTTACGGCCCTTTTTGCACATTCTGGAGTTATTTAGTTACATTAATTATTTGCATTATTCCTGGTGTTTTGATTTCGTCTCTAATCTGTTGCTATGTGCCTTGTGTTTCGTGGGTGGTTCCTCAAGAGGCGGGGCCACCTGCCCATCACCGCCAGGGACCGCCCTCAGCTCTGTAAAGGTGAGAGCTTTCCCACAGTTTCCGGCGGTTCATTCAAACGCGTTAGGAAGTTGGTGGGCTTTCTTGTGTTTTTTGATGAGCTTGTGGTTTTGTGATATCTTTGGAGTTTTTAGACCCTCTGCTCTCTGCATTACTGTATTGGGCCTTTGCTTGCATTGGTTTGGGCAACTCCTGCCTGTGCTCCATAAAGATTCATGTTGTACCAGGACATTTTCATTAAGACTTTTATAGAGACTCTATGTGGCCTTTTGTGATACTAGCCAGGGTTTTTAAATGGGATTTTCCCCTCTACAGGGCATTTTTGAAACTATTTGGAACTTGTGTGCTTTGAGTCTCTTGAGTGGCATAACAACTGGGAGGTTATGACCTCTGAGGACACACCCTTAACAATGCAGGTCACTATCTTTATGATAGGAGACACAAATCCGTGGTACCCATAAATAACCAAACTTTTGGTGAAATTGGCTCAAAAACATCACAATAATAATAATAATTCATTACATTTATATAGCGCTTTTCTCAGTACTCAAAGCGCTATCCACACAGGGAGGAACCGGGAAGCGAACCCACAATCTTCCTACTGCAAAGCAGCAGCACTACCACTGCGCCACCTGTGAGGACAACTATTAACGTACACCTCAGTTCAAAACCCTGATTTCAGAATCAGAAACCCCATAGCAAGTATGAAAATGCCTGGTAAAAGGCGCGGAATCTGCTGGAAAACTGATTCCTAACAAGAGCATAAGTGAGCCAACAGCACTGAAATACTGTATATTCAGTGCCTCAGTACTCAGCCTAAGGCCTCTGCAGCCTGTAACTGGGTCTCTGAAGGCAGCTGCAGATCCAGGGGGGCCCACCCCTTTAGGCTCAACATGAAGAGGAAGCAGAAAATGACAAACTGAAATGACAAACATTGTCAGTAAAGACGCTCAGAGTTGTAACTGATCTGTGGTGGATGACTACAAGAAAAAGCTGCCAAGAACTGCTGCAAGAAGCGGCGACTTTAATTAAAGAAGCACCGAGTTCATCATCAGGAGTCATAAATGTGGCCTTTGATGTCTGAAGGTTTACACCCACTCTACTGATGATTTACCAATCAAAACACTGCCCATTTGCTTTAGCACCCCGCCCCCCGACTTTTAACGGGGAAATGACAGCTTTTATTTTGTCTATTTCATGTTGAATGCGCGTCACTGAAATAAATGAAGAAAGAATTTAAAAGACACATAATGAAATAATTAACAAAACTAAACATTTATTTATACAAATATCGTTGTACTTTATAACCTAAGTAGGCAACATAGACCTCAGCGTTAACATTTGCAGTGCACCATCTATTGGAATGTATTTTGTAATGCTTGTAGTGAAACAATCCATAGCAACTGCCATTCCAACAGATGGCGCATCACACATCCCTACATATGTTTGTGATGCACAATCTGATCTGTTGGAATGACAAATGCAACGCATATGTCAGGTCATTTTCTAACCTGCATAATCATGACCAGGGTCTAGGGGGGTTGTCAGGAGCCTAACACAGCAAGCATAAGGTGGAAAAGCAGGAACAACCCCTAAACAGGGTGCCGAACCTTTCTCAGGGGACCACACACCCCACCTACAGACTAAGGACAAATTAGTCATGCCAATCTACCTTACCTGCATGTCTTCGGAATGAAATGAAACCCATGCAGACACGGGGAGTAAATGCAAACTTCGCACAGGGAGGACCCAGGACATGAACCCTGCAAGGCAGCAGCGCTACCGCTGCAGCACCATGATGTCTTGCAATACATATATCTCTGTTATAGAAAATCATCCAACTGCAGAGCCGCACTGCTGGTCTTCACCAGCAGTTTTATGGTGGAAGTGATGTCCCTGTCCCTGCGCATTTATGGTATACGCTAACAACACTAACCTCTAACCTTAAGTTATCCCTAATCTTAACTGTTTATACTACATGCAAATCACATGAACCCCCAACCTTAACTTTTGCAGTGAAATTGCTAGTGTAGACCTGCAGTGACGTATAGTGCTGCAGCTCTTCATTTAGACATTATTGCTTTTATATGTCATTTGAAATTTAATTCATAAAAGCAGTGTTAATGTTTCTGATGCTCCATCTGTCAGAATGACAACTGGCATGCATGTCTGTGTTATGTGCCATTTGATATGTGATTCATAAAAGCAGTGTTAATGTTTCTGATGCGCCATCTGTTGGAATGACAACTGGTATGCATGTCTGTGTTATGTGCCATTTGATAAGGGATTCATAAAAGCAGTGTTAAATGTTTGTGATGTGCCATCTGTAGGAAAAACAAATGCTATGCATGTCTGTGTTATATGCCATTTGATATGGGATTCATAAAAGCAGTTTTAATGTTTCTGATGCGCCACCTGTTGGAATGACAACTGGTATGCATGTCTGTGTTATATGCCATTTGATATGGGCTTTGTAAAAGAAGTGTAAATGTTTGTGATGCGCCAACTCTTGGAATGACAAGTGCAATGCATATGTTTGTTTTATATGCCATTTGATATGGGATTCGTAAAAGCAATGCAATATTTGTGATGTGCCCTCAGTTGGAATGACAATTGGTATGCATGTGTGTCTGTTATATTCCATTTGTTATGGGATTTATAAAAACAGTGTTAATGCTTGTGATGTGCCATCTGTTGGAATGGCAAACGCTATGCATTTTATTACTAAATGTTTTTGATGCGCCATCTGTTGGAATGATCAAGACATTATTTGTGAATTTACTCTTACATTTCACAATACACTTCTTTCTTTGTGTATTTACATATTTAATTTTGTCCGAAATATTCCTCCATAGAATGTGGTATCCCTAAAATTAATAAAAGAAATAAATGCCTTGCTATTAGCTGAATAAACAAGCTTAATGAATTAACAGTCTCCTCTGTTATGAGATGTTCATCTTGAGAATTTATTTCTCTTAAAAAGAAATCTTCCAAACGTAAGCATACTTCGCACATTTATCGCATCTACTCGTGTTTACTTTGTACTTGTACCTCCTGAAGTAAATCATTCATTTGTTCTGGTCGCTCCGAATTAGGTCGGCTTACGCTAATTCAGACTTTTTTTGGGGCCGTTACATGACTGTGTTGAGATTTTTAACTTTGATTAAACTCGGAAACATGAGGTCCGACACAGGCGGACTCGCTTCCCCTTTAAGGATTTCTGAACGGGACTGAGAGTACCGAAGGCTTCGGGTGCGCACGTGCTGCGTCCCGTCTTCAGTGTTCCTCAGCAGCAGATCAGCCCTTACTTTCGTTCGTTTTTCCCGTGACGTTTTCCACACAGCTGCGCACACCGGTCCACAACTTAATGGACCAACAGACTAATGCGCGGTTGTTTCTTCCACAACAGCAGTGATTCGCAGCCGCGTGTGTCCAGAGATCGCGACTCTTCTTAATCAGCCCCTTCCTGTCGGCCTTAAGTGCGCTCAGGAAGTCATCAGGGAAGGGAGGTGGTGGACAGGGCTGCAAGCCTCTTTTTTCCTATTGGAGCTCGGCTGTTGTGGGCGGGCGGACAGGGCGTTCCCTCGAGCCGAAACACTGTGCTCATTTTCACGATCCGCCCGGCCCAGCCTGACATTTTCCCTCCCCTCCTTCCCCCAAGCCCCGTTTGCGGCTCCCAAGGCTCCGGCAGGCTGCGAGCCTCCTGCGCTAAATTTTGCCGACCATGGCTGGACACTATATCCCCAGTGCCTATCTATATGCAGCAGACGAGCAGGAATATCTGCAGGCGTACGAGGACGTGCTGGAAAGATACAAAGGTATGAAATCGTCGCCATGCGCCCGACTGGGACACCACTCGCCGCCGCGGTGACTCGGACATGGGCAGCCTTGCCCTAAATAGCCTGGTGTCGTAGCGGTAAACAAGTGGCTGCTCCGCGATCGTAAAAAAAGAGGGGCTGAGTAAGAGTTCTGGTGGGATTATGTTACACGCGAAGTGAACTTCAGAGAGTGTAGGAGCGAGAGAAGGGGAGCCGCCACTCCAATCGCTGCCCACGCCTGATCCCGTTATGTGAAGGGCAAATAAGTCCGTCAGTAGAGGTGGGGTAGAAGGGATGTCAGGGACGGGGGGCAGCAAGAGTGTTCCGTGAATCGAGCCCACCGCACCTTACAATATTTTCTCTTTCCAGTGTTAGTAAAAGACAAATAAATAATTAATGTTTTCAAAAAAAGAAAGAGACAAAGCGCGCCCGCATATTGAATGTCATTGATCTGGGTGGGGAAGCGCTGAAGCGGAGTAAAGACACTAAAGAGAAAGTGACGGCAGAAAAGCGAAGAGTATTTTAAAAAAGAAAACCGTTGATGTGAACCGCTCGTTTCTGCTTGATGACTTGCGCGTTAATATTAAGTAACGGAATAACAGAGAGCATTGATTAGTCATAGAAAAAGGGAGGAGTTGGTATTGCCTGGCAGCCGTGGATCAATAAAATCAATCCATCCAGAAACGACACCCCTTTGTGTAGCCCCCTTGAAGAATACACGAGCCAATGGCAGCGGTGATGTGAGAATTTAGGGGCGTAACCCATTGGCCCATTCGAGTGACCCGATCGATACCGGACAGCCTATCATCAGCTGCGCTTCGGGCTCTCGCACTCTGACTGCGGCTGCTGCTTGAGACTCGAAGTGGCGTCCAGCCAGAGCAGAAAAGAGGAGGAAAAGACTGGAAAAAAATGCATGGCGTTGTTTTCGAATTTATCCAGTAGTTCAACTTTCCACTGAGTTCTTCAAGCTGCATGACATCATCCTTTTCGATATAATGGACTGGCAAATCTCTGTGGGAACCGTGACATTCAGAGGGAGTGGAGAGAGCACAACGTGTGGGCGGAAGGGCTTCGCTTTTGGAAAAGGGGAAATATTGTTTTTTGAGTCATTTCTATTTTAATAATGGCTAAAGTTTTTAAAATGAAAGGCAGAAAGTGTTTAGAAATCGAATACACCCCGCATACCAGACGTCTAAATCAGATTATTCTCAGCTGTTGGACGTTGTAACTGACAAGACGGTCAGCTGTGCGGCAGCTTAGCCCTCGGATACACCGGCGTGCGCAGGCAGTCAGATGATGGAGCATCAGCTGGAATTTCTGACTTGGTGTCTGCAGGCGCCACGGTCCGGAAATCACTAAAAAAGAAAATCAAATCAGAGGAGAACTAGAGACAAAAATGAATAGCTCATCCGCATTATTATTTAATAGCTTTATTTCAAGAAAGTAACATAGCAAGCCATCAAGCAAATAAAATCAGCAGAATCTTTACAACAAATAACTTCCAAACCTAACAAAGCATAAATTCAACAATCACCCGAAAAAAAAGAGCATAGGAACTCAATAAAATAAAATTCGGCAGTGAGCGTCAGTAAGCTTTGCGCCCATGGAACTTCTCTGACATTTCAGTAGTTATTTACTGCTCTGATGCTAATCTTTCTGGTCATAAAATAGGTCATTACGATAGCAATTGACCAGAAGTAGCCTATTCATAATTAATTGCAGAATTACGGTATCTGCGAGTTCTCTTTCTCTTTGCATTATTTGCCTCAAAAACTAATCGGCACATCTTCATCTCATAACAGGCTTAAGTTTCGAGTTTGGTATTTTTCCGTCCAACCGTTTTAGCTCTTGACCGTCCCCAAGAAACTGTGACAAACAGACTCACACACACAGTCAGACAGACACACACATCATTGACATGTTGATGTTTTCTGTATCAGGGGGCCCTAAAACATGGAGATCCGTCAAAAACCGGAGATCGAAATTTTTGACAAAGCTTTCGCCCCATCCCTCCCATAGACGATAGGTTATGTTAGGGTTGCAGAGACTGTTGCCCCTGAAGGGGCAAATATTTGCACTGGCACACATGGCACAAAAACTATTTACTATTCCCTTCCCAACACTTTACCCTAAGTATTAAAAGACTTCAAAATACCTCAAAACATCCCAATACATTGCATAAAAAACTCTTAAAACATATTAATAAATATTATTTTTAATAAAACTGTACAAAATTTGCATAAAATCATAAATGTTTAAAATTGCAAAATTGAGACAGTTAAAGTAATTATTTTTATAAAATGAATACTGAGGTTCTCAAAGCAATAAAAATGGATAAAATAAAGTATGAAAAGGCCCTAAAATTTTAAAATAATTATATGGGTGGCTCTGAGGCTAAGGATCTGCGCTGGTATCCCGAAGGTTGCCGGTTCGAATCCCTGTCACTGCCAAAAGAGATCCTACTCTGCTGGGCCCTTGAGCAAGACCCTTAACCTGTAATTGCTCCAGGGGTGCTGTACAATGGCTGACCCTGCGCTCTGACCCCAAGGGGTATGCGAAAACTAACAAATTCCTAATACAAGAAATTGTATAAGGCGAAATAAAGAACAAAAAGAACAAAAAAAAAAAACAAAAAACAACTTAATCTATAAGTGCTCTATAGGGTTCTAAAAATTTAACATCAGGGCTCTAGAGTTACTATTTTAAGAGTAGGGATTCTAAATTTATTCCTTTTGTATTGCTTTTAGAACCTCAGTATTCAGTTTATAAAAAAAAGTACTTTTAACTGTCTCAATTTTGCAATTTTAAACATTTATGATTTTATGCAAATTTTGCACAGTTTTATTAAAAATAATAATTAAGAGGTTTTTATGCAATGTATTAGGATGTTTTGAGGTATTTTAAAGTCTTTTAATACCTAGGGTAAAGTGTTGGGAGGGGGATAGAAAGTAGTTTCTATTTTCATGGACATGTGTGCCACTGGCGCTCCGGTTTCCTCCCACAGTCCAAAGACATGCAGGTTAGGTGGATTGGCGATTCTAAATTGTCCCTAGTGTGTGCTTGGTGTGTGGGTGGGTGTGTTTGTGTGTGTCCTGCGGTGGGTTGGCACCCTGCCTGGGATTGGTTCCTACCTTGTGCCCTGTGTTGGCTGGGATTGGCTCCAGCAGACCCCCGTGACCCTGTGTTCGGATTCAGCGGGTTGGAAAATGGAGGGATGGATGTGTGCCACTGCAAAGTTTTGCCCCTTTGGGGGAAGCAGTCTCTGTAACCCCTATGGTGGAGGGGGGTGTGGAGGGTGCAAAGCAACAAATATACAAAAAGGAAAAACACCCTCCTAACCCAGGGCTGTCTTAACGTATTGGCACAATGGACACTAGCCGGGGCCCCCCGAATGTTTCTGATGTCTATGTATGTTTCTGTTTTGCTATCAAAACAGGGGCCCCAGTGCACTACTTTGCTGGGGGCCGTATGATGCTGGTAAGACAGCCCTGTCCAAACCCTAACCCTAAGCCTAACCTTTTCCCTGTAAGTCAGGGGGTTGTCCAAATCTGATCCTTTAGGCCAGCAGTGGCTGCTGGTTTTCCTTCCTGCCACTTTCTTCATCGGGGGACCATTTCCTGCTCTTCATTGACTTCTATTCCCTTCGTTTTAATTGCCGTGTTATTAAAGACTCCATCCTCTGAATGTATTAATTTTTTCCCTTAAATGGCAGCCAAACAAAAAATGAGATGTGAAGTGAGCCAACAGGTGGCCAGCTAACTCCAACCTATTTCTCTCCAACCAGTTTCTTAATTAGAATGCAATTCTTGTTGTTAATTAACCCTACTGTTTACCTCCATGGCTTGCTGGTGCTCTCATTCTGCCTCAGCGGCCATTTCCAAAACGTTTTGTAACCTTTTTTTGCGAAGAAAACCATCAGAATGTTTTATGCTTGGCGATTCTAAATTGGCCCTAGTGTGTGCTTGGTGTGTGTTTGTGTGTGTCCTGAGGTGGGTTGGCACCCTGCCCAGGATTGGTTCCCTGCCTTGTGCCCGGTGTTGGCTGGGATTGGCTCCAGCAGACCCCCATGACCCTGTGTTGGAAAATGGATGGATTGATGTTTTATGCACCTGAGCAGATCAACTTCACTTTTCTTTATTTTTAAATATGATGGACACAGATTAGCTGGTTATATATGTTTGCTTACTTTGTGTCTCATTATTGTGTGAGTGATAATTAAGAAAAAAAAAGAAACAATTATGGGGTCTGCGTCTTAAATAGCAAGTCATTTAAAATGAAGACAAGAAGTTAATTAGCAGCAGAAATTGGTCACTAATTAAGAAAATGGTTAGAATGAAAGACTGCAGCACCTGTGGCACCTCCAAGATTAGAGCTGGACATCCCGGCTCTAAGTGAATAATTATTCTAAAAAAATCTGAATTAAGTCTTAACCATCTTTTAAAAAATTTTTGGACAAATCCATTTTTCCAGTTTCAAATAATATAGAACATTTTATAAAGGTGGGTTGCAATTCTTCTAGTTAAGCAGGATTAGTCTACGTGCCAGGACACTCTGGTTCTGTAATGGCACTTTGTTGATCTTTACTGGGCTGTGGAAAGGAATCTCCGCATATGAAGTTAATTCTTTGTGTGTTCATAAACTTCCTAATATGTGGCAAAAAAAAAAAAACTGAAATCTTTAATATATGGTGAGGGCCAGAGCCACCATTAAGGCAAATTAGGCATTCCCCTAGGGCGCAGATCATACGGGCGGGGAAAAACACAGCCACATGGGTCAGCCACCGAACAGTCAGTTGGCACGCTAATAAGCTTGGCCTAGGGCACAAAACAGCCTGGCACTGGCACTGTGTATGGTAGGTAGAACACAGTGGAATAACCAATAAGTGATGAAGAAATTAACATAAGTGGTAAAGCACAGATCAGATTATAGTGAATTACCTTTTGTAATTCAAAGGGCAACAATAAATGTAAGCCATATACTTGATTGACACTTGCAGGTAGATCACAAAATAAATAACCAAGCAGTCGTCTTATTCTTTCGGCTGCTCCCGTTAGGGGTCGCCACTGCGGATCGTCTTCTTCCATACCTTCCGGTCCTCATCATCTTGTTCTGTCACCCCCATCACCTGCATGTCCTCTCTCACCACATCCATAAACCTTCTCTTAGGCCTTCTTCTTTTTCTCTTCCCTGGCAGCTCTGTCCTTAGCATCCTAATGCCAATATACCCAGCATCTCTCCTCTGCACATGTCCAAACCAACACAATCTCGCCTCTGTGACTTTGTCTCCCAACCGTCCAACTTGAGCTGACCCTCTAATGTCCTCATTTCTAATCCTGTCCATCCTCGTCACACCCAATGCAAATCTTAACATCTTTAACTCTGCCACCTCCAGCTCTGTCTCCTGTGCCACCGTCTCCAGCCCATATAACACAGCTGGTCTCACTCCCGTCCTGTAGACCTACCCTTTCACTCTTGGTGACACCCGTCTGTCACAAATCACTCCTGGCACTCTTCTCCACCCTGCCTGCACTCTCTTTTTCACTTCTCTTCCACAATCCCCATTACTCTGTACTCTTGATCCCAAGTATTTAAACTCATCCACCTTTGCCACCTCTACTCCCTGCATCCTCACTATTCCACTGACCTCCCTCTCATTCACACACATGTATTCTGTCTTGGTGGTCCTTCATTCCTCTTCTCTCTAGAGCAGATCTCCACCTCTCCAGGGTCTCCTCGACCTGCGCCATACTCTCTCTGCAGATCACAATGTATAAGAACCAATGTGCGATCACGTGATTTAAATGCTGCAAGTGCGTGTTTTAGATGGCAGGTGAAAAAAAAACCAACAGTAGCCAGGTTTCCATCCAAGGAGTTTTTGCGAAAAAATATTTAGCGCTTCAAATTTTTTACCGATATAGCTGATGGAAATGCTAATTATCGATAAAATGTTGTACGTGTCGACATAATATTTTTCCGTTTAACTTTAGCGCATAAATTCCATGTCGATACTTCAGATGTCGCAAAAACTACATTGGAAACAGTTTTTGTCGGAAAAAAGGGCTTTAACGCAAATAAATGTGTCACATTTTCATCACGTGCAATCAAAACGAGAATGGCGGAGCGGCTCGCATGGTCTGATGAAGAGAGTTTTTTTTTTTGATTAAACGTCGTTATTTTGTATTAATTCAAATTTCAGTTTTAATTAAAAACCTTAAGGGAAGCAGGTTAATTCAGTTGTTATCGCACTGTGAAGGGATGTTGAAAGGTAGGCTCACCTGTACAGATCCGATGCTGCAAACACAGCTGCATCATGGGCACTTCCAGGAGTACCAACGCAAATGTCTCGTATCATGCACCTGTCATCAACAAGGGCCTGGAGAACAATAGATGGCCACCCTTTGCGATTAATGTAATCGCGGTAGCCTTCCGTCGGGGGAAGAATAGGCACATGCGTGCCATCCAGCGCACCGTAAATCTGTGGCACAAGATGCACCAAGGAATTGCGGTATGCAATTTCATTGGCCTCCGCTACAGTCGGAAGTCTGATATAACGCCGCATTAATTTTTCTTTAATAGCGGTGCACACAGCATATACACATCGATGGACGGTAGTTTTACTAACCACGAAAGTTTCTCCAACTACTCTATACTCGGCACAGGTTGCCAGCTTGTAAAGGGCGATGGCAATCCGCTTTTGGGTTGGAACCGGTGGTCGGTGGCAACCTGTGATGGGCGCAACATCAGGACTGATGAATCCACACAACATGTCAAACGTCGGCCGTGTCATTATAAAATGTTGCAGCCAGAGATTTTCTGTTAAATGTCTCTCCACCACCTCCTCCCAGAAGGTCTTATTCCGTCGTCTCTCCCATACCCGTGGGTTTCGTCGCACTGGTACTTTCTTCGAGCTCTAGGGCTATTCAGACAAGCAACTGCTTCATTCTGCTGTCGTCTTCGGATATTATGTACAATTCCAATTATTTGTGAAACTGAAATAACAGTAAGCTGGCAAATTTCAAAAAACTGTCTGAATAATCTCTCCATTTCTTTGTTTAGTGGAGGGGGTGTAACGTGGAAAACAAAAGGTAGATAATTTGCGACATACACAAAATTATGTATGGAAACGGCTCAAGGGCAGATTTTTTTCGCGATACAACAAAAGTTATGCGACAGTTCGTTTTGGGGGGGGGGGGGTGACGTCATCACGCACACCATTTTATCGATAAAAAGCTAGTTTGATGGAAACAGGCTGGAGACAGCAAATTTCGCACATTTTTTTTACGTATATTCTGTTTGTCGATAACAAAACGTCGCAAAAAACTGGATGGAAACTTATTGTGTACGTGAAGCTCAGGAAAAATGAAATTTAGAGAACATCGTTTTGTCAATTTGCTGAAAACCTGAAAGATGTGACTTGCTAGGTTTCTCTATAGTTTGTGAGAGCTGAGAAAGGAAAATGACCGCGGGATGGAGAGCGCCATTAAAGTCCATTATAGATTGGAGAGATTGACATGGAGGTAAACACTTTTGAAAACTCAGGTTTTCTGAAGTCTTCTGCATCTTGCTCTGTCAATGTCACCAACTAAATTTGTCTATGCACAGACTAGTAGTTACATTTTAGAGATGCACAGAGTTGATAAGTTTTTGTTAGGATGTACGAAACAATACATTTATGTACACAAGAAACTGTAGTTCAAGAATTGTTCTAAACGAAATAAATGATTGTGATGAAAAAACAGACTCGGGAGAAAAAAAACATAGAAACGTAGATAGGAACAGAGAAATAGGTGGAAAAGCATAGGGGTGGAAACACTGGATGGGAAGCTCTTAGCGCGCTCTGTGACACGTGACATGGTCCGCCAACAAATAGGGAGCTTGCTTTGCAGTGGTGCAATTTTAAAAAAACTTGTATGCACGCTTGTAATTGGCTAACACGAGTTTGGGCGCCATCAGGATATCATTACGTCAGGCAGAAGCCCGCTCAGCTACGCCGGCGAAGAAAGCGGTCAGAAGTAGGCACCAACTTTAATTACAACGCCGACGAAAAGAAAACTCAGTGTAAACCACGTGGAATGAAACTCACGGGAAGGAACAACACAAACCTGAAGAAGCGTCTCCTGTGGGGCACCATCCTGAGATACATGCCAAGGTACGTAACGTTATCTAGGTGGTGACTTGCCCGACGGCATTACCGTTACCTCTGTCTCTCGTTCATCCTGCTAATTCTAATGCATCGGGTACGTCGGTTTATTTTAGGTGTGCTGCTAGTAGATCTGTCACAAGAACTGATACTTCAATGCAATGGCATGTTCGAGAATTTCAGCGTGCAATTGTGGAAAACTTGATTATTAATGAAAAAAATGCCAACACAGACACACACAGGATTTCGTGATTGCCAGTTTTATCCCTTCACAGATTACTTAAATACTAGCGGGTGTTGTACCGTGATACCTATTGTGGATGTAGTGAGAAGTCAAGCAAATGACACCTTTTTTTTGGCTCACTAAAAATATTAGAATATGCAAGCTTTCGAGGCAAAAAATGGGCCCGAGTTGCTTCGAAAGCTTGCATATTGTATTCTTTTTAGTGAGCCAATAAAAGGTGTCATTTGCTTGACTTCTCACTACAGGTCACTTAAGAAACAGATTCGTGCAGCTTGGAGAGCGTAATTAGACGCGTTCAGCTTCAGATGGGAGTTGCAACTGTTCAGCTTGTAGTGATAATACTGCAGATTAAATGACGGGGGGGATCGCTTTTAATCCAGTGTCCTACACAGTCCCGACAAAGGAACAGAAGCGTCGCATTTGTTCATTGATTGTAATGAGCGCATCTAACACGTTTGTCCGCAAATCCATCCATTTTGTAATCGGTGGATACAGTACAGGGTTCCGAGTGACACCACCTGGCGCTCATCCACTTACGGGCACAATGGCAGTGACGACAAGAGTCGTGGAATTAACAAATCGGGAGTGGTGTCTCCTAGACGTTCTCGCATACTCAGTCATGGGGATGGATATCTGAGGAGTAGACCGCAAGACAATGATTATATTTTTTATATTATGTACATTAAAGAACCATCAACAACAAATCAAATACAAATAATAATATATTGAACAATTATCATAAAAGTAAAGTTAAATAAATCGGACTATGCAGCTGCATGAATAAAAAAAATCGAGTTATGTATTCAGGTAAAGTACCATTTCCGGTTAGCGGAAATAGCCCAAAGGTTGATAAAAATCTACGTTTTTGTACCTAATACAGTACTGTACTTGTATGCAAAATTTGGTTGACCTAAGTGAAAGGGTACTCAGGTTATCGTGTTTACATACACAGACACACAGACATAATTCCAAAAATGGTATTTTCGGACTCGGGGAGGTCTAAAACGTCGAGATTCATTGAAATCTCGAAATGAAATTGTTTGGAGGGTTACAATGCTTTCCCAATACTCCGTATACGAGAAGGCCGAGGAGGTCTAAAATGTCGAGATTCATCAAAATCCCGACATCGAAGTTTTGGACGATTACAATACTTTCCCTACGCTTTGTAATGCGAGAAAGTAAAAATCGAGGAAAGTTTCAAACTAAGTGGCTGTTTGGCTTGTCCGCATCATCGAAGAAATTAGCTTCTCCATTTGTTATTACTAACATAAAATGTATTTTGGATTTCAGTGCTTGAAGTGTTTTGAAGCACATCTCCCAATCAATTCGATAGGCACATGTACTGTACAGTACGGTAAAACAGCATTGCCTCACTGCTGAATACGAATCTGCGAACACTAAATTTGTGTTATTCGTTTGGGGTTTGAGAGTAAACTAATGTTTATGAGCATAACCCCTAAAATGTGAAGAAGCAAGTAAACGCACTTATGTCATATATTAGAGTGGTACGTTAGTGAATGTAATGCAGTCTCTCTGTTATGATTAATTGACTACATGCAACTTTTTAAATGCTGGATTTGCACGCAGGTGAAGCAATAAAGTGTGATCACTCCTGTGAAACACTTAAACAGCCCAGCAAAGGCTCCTTTACAAGATTTCTGAAATATTGGGATTCATGTAAATTGGTTAAATGTTAATCATTAGTGAGTTTTTTTAACAAGCTAATGATGTAAATATAAATCTTACAATAGCATTGTTGCAACCTAACAGAGTGATTCTCTGACAAAGCAGATTTTAAAAGTAGTTTGTTACACAAACAGCTTTTAAGGGTTTGTTTAAATGTAATTATTCTAAATTATTATTTTTTTGTTCTTTATTTCGCCTTAAACAATTTCTTGTACGTATCAGGAATAGGTTAGTTTTCGCATACCCCTTGGGGTCAGAGCTTGTACAGCGCCCCTGGAGCAATTGAAGGTTAAGGGCCTTGCTCAAGGGCCCAGCAGAGTAGGATCTCTTTAGGCAGTGACGGGGATTCAAACCGGCAACCTTCGGGATACCAGCGCAGATCCTTAGCCTCAGAGCCACCACTCCGCCCAGGGAATTCTCCATTCAACAGTACAAATATAATATCCATCTATCTATTTTCCAACCCGCTGAATCCAAACACAGGGTCACAGGGGTCTGCTGGAGCCAATCCCAGCCAACACAGGGAGCAAGGCAGGACGCCAACCCACCGCAGGACACACACACACTCCAAGCACACACTAGGGGCAATTTAGGATATTAAACCTTTTGAAGAATTCTGCATCTGGAAGGCAGTGAGCCTGTTCTTCCATATAGTGCCTTTTGGGGTGAAAGCTTAGGCCTCAAATAGAACTTTAATGGCTCATTGAAAGTCATGCAGTAAAGCCAATGAAGAATGTCAAATGCAGTTTGATATGATGCCTTTTCTAGTGAAAGATGCAGGATCATACAGAACTTAAATGGCCCTTTGAAAGCCATTCATTAAACCAAAGAAGAATTTTGAATGTGAAATTGAATGAGCTGCAGTGATTTCCTTGTTTAATGTGCTGCTGATGAGGACCCCGCTATGGCTGAGGAGTGTTTTGAAATGTGTCTGAGGCAAGCAGCTATTCTTTCATATAGTACCTTTAATAGTGAAAGCTTAGGGTTTCAATACAGAAAAACTCAGACGGCTTATTGAAGTAAATAATGTGGCCTGTAGGGGGCGTCTCGCAACGCCAAGCACTAACCTGGGAGTCTGGAATGTCAAACAAAACAAAGAGTCTCAATCACTATCACAGAGTCTCAATTAGTGATACAGGAGAACAATAAAGTACATACTAAAACAGAAAATAACAAAGCCCCTCTGCCCCCAGGGCCTAGCGAAACAATAGTAACCCGTGGCTACTCTGCTATCACCTTCCACTCCATGGGTGTCCTTCCTCTGTGTGTCCAGCTGAGCTCTTGTCACCTCCCTGACCAAAGGAAGCAAGGCCCTTTTATGCTGTTGCCCGACCACCTTCAAGGTACCCTGCTGTAAGGACCACCCAGGGTCAAAATTTTTGGTTCCATAGTAGTCTATCTTGTACAGTGCATCCGGAAAGTATTCACAGCGCATCACTTTTTCCACATTTTGTTATGTTACAGCCTTATTCCAAAATGGATTAAATTCATTTTTTTCCTCAGAATTCTACACACAACACCCCATAATGACAACGTGAAAAAAGTTTACTTGAGGTTTTTGCAAATTTATTAAAAATAAAAAAACTGAGAAATCCCATGTCCATAAGTATTCACAGCCTTTGCTCAATACTTTGTCGATGCACCTTTGGCAGCAATTCCAGCCTCAAGTCTTTTTGAATATGATGCCACAAGCTTGGCACACCTATCCTTGGCCAGTTTCGCCCATTCCTCTTTGCAGCACCTCTCAAGCTCCATCGGTTGGATGGGAAGTGTCGGTGCACAGCCATTTTAAGATCTCTCCAGAGATGTTCAATCGGATTCAAGTCTGGGCTCTGGCTGGGCCACTCAAGGACATTCACAGAGTTGTCCTGAAGCCACTCCTTTGATATCTTGGCTGTGTGCTTAGGGTCGTTGTCCTGCTGCAAGATGAACCGTCGCCCCAGTCTGAGGTCAAGAGCGCTCTGGAGCAGGTTTTCATCCAGGATGTCTCTGTACATTGCTGCAGTCATCTTTCCCTTTATCCTGACTAGTCTCCCAGTCCCTGCCGCTGAAAAACATCCCCACAGCATGATGCTGCCACCACCATGCTTCACTGTAGGGATGGTATTGGCCTGGTGATGAGCGGTGCCTGGTTTCCTCCAAATGTGACGCCTGGCATTCACACCAAAGAGTTCAATCTTTGTCTCATCAGACCAGAGAATTTTCTTTCTCATGGTCTGAGAGTCCTTCAGGTGCCTTTTGGCAAACTCCAGGCGGGCTGCCATGTGCCTTTTACTAAGGAGTGGCTTCCGTCTGGCCACTCTACCATATAGGCCTGATTGGTGGATTGCTGTAGAGATGGTTGTCCTTCTGGAAGGTTCTTCTCTGTCCACAAAGGACCTCTGGAGCTCTGACAGAGTGACCATCGGGTTCTTGGTCACCTCCCTGACTAAGGCCCTTCTCCCCCGATCGCTCAGTTTAGATGGCCGGCCAGCTCTAGGAAGAGTCCTGGTGGTTTCAAACTTCTTCCACTTACGGATGATGGAGGCCACTGTGCTCATTGGGACCTTCAAAGCAGCAGAAATTTTTCTGTAACCTTCCCCAGTATTGTGCCTCGAGACAATCCTGTCTCGGAGGTCTACAGACAATTCCTTTGACTTCATGCTTGGTTTGTGCTCTGACATGAACTGTCAACTGTGGGACCTTCTATAGACAGGTGTGTGCCTTTCCAAATCATGTCCAGTCAACTGAATTTACCACAGGTGGACTCCAATGAAGCTGCAGAAACATCTCAAGGATAATCAGGGGAAACAGGATGCACCTGAGTTCAATTTCGAGCTTCATGGCAAAGGCTGTGAATACTTATGTACATGTGCTTTCTCAATTTTTTTATTTTTAATAAATTTACAAAAATCTCAAGTAAACTTTTTTCACGTTGTCATTATGGGGTGTTGTGTGTAAAAATCTAAGGAAAAAAATGAATTTAATCCATTTTGGAATAAGGCTGAAACATAACAAAATGTGGAAACAGTGATGCGCTGGGAATACTTTCTGGATGCTCTGTAGGTCCTGGAGGGCAATTATACAAAATTTGGTTCAGATTGGTCAAAGGGTATAGGATTGTATAGGGAAGATACATACAAACAGACAGATGTTTTATTTTATGTATTTAGATTTTGTATTTAATGTTATAATAATGTTATATTATCAATATGATATTGCTACATAAGAATAATATTGATGAGAACAGACATTTCATCCCATTTCATCTAAATTCAGGTCAAGATCCACAAAGTTCTGCTTCCAACCACACAATTTTGCGACTAATTCCATTTGGCTGTGAACATGGACTCATATATGGGCCAAATGTTTGTGGATATCTGACCATCACACCTACTTGAGCTTACAGGACATCCCATTTTTAAACCAGTGGACATTGATACGGAGTTGGCCCCATTTAACAGCTTCCCCTCTTCTCTTTTCCCAAGATGTTGTTGTGTGTGTCTGTGGGAATTTGTGCCCATTCAGCCAAAAGAGCATTTGTGAGGTTGGGTACTGATGTTGGATGAGAAGACCTGGCTCAGAATTAGTGTTCCAATTCATCTAAATGGTATTAAAGTGCCACACTTAAAGTCACTGAGCTTATATAAGGCCAATGGAGATTGTGTGGTTGAGGTCAGAGCTCTGTGCAGGCCATTCTCGTTTCTCCATGTCTTTGTGGACCTGTGTTTGTGCTGGAGCACAGTGGAACAGGAAAGGCCTTCATCAAGCTGAAGAGGATGATTGTCTAAAATGTCTTTGTCTGCTGTAGCATTAACAGGACCCTTCACTGGGACCAAGGGGGATAGTGCAAACCCTGCCATTATCCCTTGTGGAAGCCAGTCCCGGACACAGACAGGCAGACACCAATGGTTAAAGAACACCACCACATGTTTATTTACAATATTTACACGAATGCACATGACTCGGTGCCCCAGCACCACACACCCTCAGGTCTGGGCCTCTCACAAGTCCTCTCTTCACTGCCTCCACTCCTCTCCTCCGAGCTTCGTCCTCTTCCACCCGACTCCAGCTGACGAATGAAGGGAGGCGGCCCCTTTTAAATCCATCTGGACGTGCTCCAGGTGCCTCCTGATGAGCTTCCTGCGGCACTTCCTGGTGTGGTGGAAGTGTCGGTTAAGCTTCCATGCTTTGTTCCCGTGGCCTCCATACAAACCAGGGCAGCTGCCCTCTCATGGTCCGGAGGAGGCATAGTCCCTCTCCCGGTCCTTCCAGGCGTCCCGGCTGGGTTCCGCCCCCAGTCGCCCGTCATACCCTCCTTCACCAAACTTTACAGTATGCCCTAGAGTATGTAGTCTAGAAGGTAGATTTCTGCTGGTGCCCGTCAAGCCTAGATTGGTCCATCAGACTGCCAGATAGTATAATGTAATTCATCACTCCATGTTTCCTCTGCTCCAGAGTCCAATGCTGGTGTCCTTTATACCACCCTTGCCAATGCTTGGCATCATGCAGACTGATCTTAGGCTTGTACGCATCTTCTTGTCTATAGAAATCCGTTTCATGAAGCGTCAGGCATGCAGTTCTGCTGATGGTGATGCAGTTTGCTGTAAAAGATACCCGATATCTACACGCTGTTTGCTTCAGCACTTGGTGGCCTCGCTCTGTGTGTTTGTGTGGTCTACCACTTCATGACTGAGCTGTTGTTACTCGTTGAAATTTCCACTTCTCAAATAGTAGCACTTGCAGTTGACCAGGGCAGATCTTGCAGAGCAGAAATTTCGTGTCCTGACTTGTGGCAAAGGTGGCATCCTATGACAGTGCCACGTTTAAAGTCACTGAGCCCATCGGTATAACCCATTTTACAGCCGATGGAGATTGCATGGCCATATGCTTGATTTGATGCAGTCAATTATTTTTTATTGTCTACATCATTTGGGTCATTTAACGTAGATTGGCCCGTTTGCCAAATCGTTCTGAGGAAACTCAGCTCCTTTTACATGGTCCAGGGAGAAAGTGACAGTACAAAAAGATATCTCATGGATTCACTTCCCAAATCTGTTCATCTAGGTGTTAATTTTTTGATTCTATAAATCCCATTCAGGGTCAAGATGAGACCAAAGTTGTCAAATCAGAACCAACCCTGGACAGGATGCCAGCCTACTTCAGAGCACACTTGTCACACAGCTATTGTTATTTAAACAGAGCTGGTTTAGTGTCACTGTTTAAACTGTCTTGTTTTGGAGTACCAAGAAGAACGTGTAGTCTCCATAGTGAGGGGCCGAGATTTGAGGGCACTCCATTTATTTCCCTAATCACCAAAACCCAGATGACTGAAGATTGTGAAAATGTCAACTTGTCTGACAGATTTCAATAGGGGGCATGCTGAATGTGTGGTGCCCCTGCCAAAAGCCATTTCCTCTTTGGCATCTGAATGCAGATCTTGTTCTTTCATTGGAGCACAATAATCGAGCTGTCATGTTGTGCAACGAATGAAACATTTATTTGTTCATTCATTTATATATTTATCTCTGCCATCCATTTAGTCTTTTGGCCATAAGGTACTCGTTCCTAACAGGCTGACAGGGAACACAACTGAAAAAGGAAGCAGATATACACTCACCGGCCACTTTATTAGGTACACCTTACTAGTACTGGGTTGGACCCCCTTTAGCCTTCAAAACTGCTGTAATTCTCCATGGCATTGATTCATCAAGGCACTAGAAACATCCCTAAGGGATTTTGGTGGAGTGGTGGCTCTGAGGCTAGGGATCTGTGTCGTCAATCAAAAGGTTGCCGGTTCGAATCCCATAAACGCCAGATGAGACTACTCCGTTGGGCCCCTGTAAATGCTCCATCCTGGGTACGATGTTAATCTGCATCCAGCCCTGCAAGCAGGTCCTCCAATTTGCAGGGAAAACCCGAGGGTTGGTGGCAAGATTGGCACTCCAGCCACTGTAAAATACCTCACACTATTCAGTGTGGTGCTGAGCTGTCACCTGTTGCACGGCTGCACTTGGATCTCAATCCTGGTGGTTTGCCATGTGGTGGGTGCGGCAACGTACTATAATAAGCGCATGCCCCCAACCTTCTCCTCCTCCTGGACACGATAGCATCACGCAATTGCTGCAGATTTATCAGCTGCACATCCATGATGCAAATCTCTCGTTCCACCACATCCCAGAGGTGCTCTGTTGGATTGAGATCTCCTGGCCGTGGATGCCATGTGAGTCCAGTGAACTCAGTGTCATGTTCAAGAAACCAGTTGGAGATGATTTGAGCTTTGTGACAGGGTGCGTTTTCCTGCTGGAAGGAGCCATCAGAAGATGTCAGTCATAAAGGGATGGACATGGTCAGCAACATTACTTATGTAGGCTGTGGCATTTAAACGATACTTAGTTGGTATTAAGGGGCCTAAAGTATGGCAAGGAAATATCCTCCACACTATTACACAACCACCAGCACCAGCCTGAACCATTGATACAAGTCAGGAAAGATCCAAGCTTTCATGTTGTGGATGCCAAATTCTGACCCTGCCATCCAAATGTCGCAGTAGAAATCGAGGCTCGCCAGACCTGGTAGCGTTTTAGTGAGCCTTTGTGAATTGTAGACTCGGTTGTCTGTTCTTAGCTGTCAGGAATGGCACCCGGTGTGGTCTCCTGCTGCTGTAACCCATCTGCTTCAAGGTTTGACGTATTGTGCGTTCAGAGATGCCCTTTCGCATTCCTCGGTTGTAACGAGTGCTTAGTTGAGTTCCTGTTGCCTTTCTATTAGCTCAAACCAGTCTGGCATCAACAAGGCATTTTCACTCACTGGATAGTTTCCCTTTTTCAGACCATTCTCTGTATACCCCTGAGATGGTTGTGTGTGAAAATCCCTGTAGAATAGCAGTTTCTGAAATACTCAGATCAGCCTGTCTTGCACCAACAACCACACCATGTTCAAAGTCACTTCAATCCCCTTTCTTCCCAGTTCTGATGCTCAGTTTGAACTTCAGCAGGTCGTCTTGGCAATGTTTACAGGCTGAAATGCACTGAGTTGCTGCCATGTGATTGGCTGATTTGGTGTTTGCGTCAACAAGCATCTGAACAGGTGTACCTAATAAAGTGGCCGGTGAGAGTATGTGTAGATTGCATAGGATTACTAAAAAGAAAGAAAAATTAAAAAGAAAGAAAACTTCTGACTTGGCAGTCTCAGTCCCAGTAAGGCGCTATTCAAGTAAATTGTTGTACCCCCAATGCGTTTCTTGACACACTTCTGCCTGCTGATTGATTCATTGGCTGAAAGTCCTCAGTGTTGATATGCAGCATTGTTCTTAATGGCACTCAGCATTGTCTTCATTGTCTCCTTCACTACAACCTCCAGGGGGGTCCTGTGTGAGTCTCATAACTCACCCCGCCCTTTTAATTAGATTGTTAATTTGGTGGGCCTCTCTGTTAACAGCCCAGCACGTCACAGCATAGAAAATCAGTCACTGACCATCAGAAGAATCGTAGAAGATTTGATGGATGTCACCTCCACATTAAAGGAATGTGCTGGATCAAATGTAATTAGGGATGACTTAACTTGCTGGTGTATCCAATTTTGTGGCGTAAATATGGTTCAAAATGGTTTGGTGTCCAGTAGGTGTCATAGGCAAAAATGATCAGAAGAACCTGAAGTATTGCTTGCCACATCAACTAGACCCAAAATGGTTTGGTAAACTGGTGTGGTAGCCATGATACGGAGAAGATGAACTGCCACAGCGTAGGGCTGCACGATTAATCTTTTTTTTCTCATGATAACGATATTTATGACTCACGATCAGTTAATAAATATCGTCGCGATTTTACAGTATAAAGACCAAACTGTTTTTTGTGGGCTGAGTTTACGGATTGGACTGCGTCACTATGACGTTACTGCGTCTAGATTGCAAGCGCTTTCTGAAGCAATAGAAGTCAATAGCAGCAATAACAGTCGGTCAGAATAAACATATGATGGCGGAGCAACGTGCAGAAGTGCGATCGTTAGTTCCTAAAAAGGGGTCATACTCAGTTGTCTGGAACTATTTCGATTTCGAGGAATGGGATGTTGATCAGGTACGAGTCTTGTGCAAACTTTGCTCCTGTTCCGTCCAAACGTCCCAAGGTAACACAACAAACCTCATCAACCACCTTAAAAGCCACCACAAAGTACACTATCAAGAATTTCAACGACTGAAGGCACAGCAACAGCAACAACAAAAAATTACCAGCCATCCACAACACAGACAAGAATATCAGGGACATTGTTCAACGCAATGCCATATCTGCCTAGCTCGCAAAGACACCGGGAAATAACAGAGGCGATCGCGTACCATATAGCCAAGGATATGTGTCCAATAACCACCGTGAGCAGTGAGGGGTTTAACAAAATGATCGCAACACTTGATAAAAGATATAGCATTCCCTCACGCAACCATTTTTCCAATGTTGCGCTGCCCTCGCTGTATGCGAAATGCCAAAAAGAAATAGAAAGAGAAATTCTCAGGCTCAGCCTTGAATATTTTGCTGCCACGACCGACTTATGGTCAAGCAGAACTGCGGAACCGTATTTGAGCTTGACAGTTCATTTTATTGACGGCGAGTTTGAGATGAAAAGCAAGCTTTTGCAAACTTCGTTTTTCCCACAAGACCATACAGCGGAGTTTATTGCAGTGGGCCTCAAAGAAGCGATGTCCGCTTGGGGCTTGGTGGAAGAAAGACTTGTGTGCCTCACAACGGACAACGCAGCTAATATGATTAGGGCAGCATCTGTGAATAACTGGCCGAGGCTACACTGCTTTGGTCACAGACTTCATTTACCAAAGGAATAATCGTCATTATTAATCGTGATAAAAATTTTGAGCAAAATAATCGTGATAATAATTTTTTCTGTTATCGTGCAGCCCTACCACAGCGTGTTAACATAACATTGTTAGACACGTTTAATTCAGCTTAGTGTGACAAGAGGCCAGAACCTGTCCCAGTAGCATCAGGTTCAAGGAAGAAACTCATCCAGTCCTAAGCAGGGCACACATCCATGAGGGGCAATTTAGAACTCCTAGTTCACCCAGTGTCCTTGTTTTTGGTGATTTGGGATCAAAACCCACACAGGTATGAGAAGTTCATGCAAACTCCACACAGTCAGGGCCTGTTTCTGCATGGACCAGTGAGCCATCCATAGTCATCTTCTAAAGTTCCTTTTTCACACCAAAGTTATGAATATGCCGGCTCAAAAATCTTTAATACGTTTTGAAACTGGACTGTGACAACAGTGAATAAATGATGTTATGATGTTGAGTGTGATGTTGTTAGTCATGATGTTCTTCTGCAGTCTTGTGATCTCTGAGAAGGCTGCGTGTATTAGTCAGTGGCCCAGGGCACATTTAAAGAAGTCACATCTTTCAAGCTTTGATCCTACATACATTCTCAAGCCCTGTCAGTCACATGGGCTGGAATGTTTCATGGCAGCATTGGATATAAGGTGGCTTTTCAACCCTGGATGGGACTGTAGTGCATCTTTGGGACCTGTTTAGTGTTACCAGTTAACTTGGGCATCTCTGGGATGTGGGAGGAAAACCAAAATGGTACTTGTGTACTAAACAGACGGCACGGAGGGCAGTTCCTACCCATTCTAGTGTTGGGCTCCATGGTGGAGGTGCCCCGGTTACTTAATTCTTGGAGTTTAAATTATTAGACTGACTTACCCCAACCACAAATACTAACCTTAAAGTTAGTGGGGGTGGAGCATAGTTGCCTATAGTTCCCTAATGTTAATGTCCCCTTTGGGTGCCAAATGTTAAAAATGAAAATCCAATTTGCGTCACGATAATAATAATAATAATAATGATAATAATAATAATTCTTTACATTTATATAGAAAAGGGTACTAGCTGTCCGTGCCGTCCACCAAAGTAAATACAGGGTATGGAAGGTCCACACAGATGTAATGACAGAGCTGAGATCTGAACCTGAGACAGTGGAGTTGTGAGACCGTGGTGCTAACCACTGGGAGTCCATAAACGATAATGAGGTGTCGGGTACGAGTGACTGACAAAGTCCAAAGTAAACATGGGGTGTCACATGCTAAAACATTGGGGTAATGATATGCTACTTGATTAAGTTAATTTCAGATTGTTGTATTTGTGTCTAATGGCTTCCTATCCAGGTTAGGTTCCTGATGTACAGCTAATACTGTTGGGCTGTTGGATTAAGTTAACCTAAGAGTATTATATGTAGTTTCGGGGGGTGTGTGTGCCATGTAGCGCTCTAGGGAAGATAATGCCCTGTGCATGTCTTCTCCCCAAGTCCTTCCATAAAGCAGGCATAATCTTGTAAATGTGTCCCTTGTGAAGCTTAGATACTCGAATGACAATCTGGGGTGCAAAACATCAAGCACCACATGGAAATGGCACACGATCAATAATCGAGGGGTTAGGGGGATTGGGGACCTCCGGGAAGCAATGGGTTGCCAGCATGCCGATAAGCTTTGTCCCCCCCACTGATGACACCTGCACTGAAGTTCAAAAACAGATGTGCCACACAGTTCAAATTCCTGTGCCGCTGCCAGCAGGATGGATTGGCTAAGTGGAAGCAGCAGGTGTTACATCCGATTCAGTCTCCCTTGGCAAAAATGTCAATCAAACCTCAAAATCGGTGGCATTTAATGATCAGGGCTTTCATTGAAATCAATATTAGAACTTGGCCTTCTCTACAGATCATTGCAAGGTCCAAACTCCATTCTCTTAAAAAAAAACGATTCCTCTTTATGAAATCATTCCTGTGGCTCATTCACAGGTGACAATTGTGCCACAGTGTTCCATTCTCTTCATGTCATAGAACAGGAGCACTAAACTAGTAAATGACCTGAAAATGATGGCACACTGCAAGACACCGCTTGCACCATGAGAAAGTTGGACAACACACCTCACTCGATTTTTGGCAAATTGTGATGCAGCCTACCTCTTTGTTGTACCTCCTGGGTGGTCCGGGCAGCCCAGGTTGGGAACGCCTGCAGTTCTGAGAATGTACAGTATATCGTACTGGTATATATTGGTGTCTCACTCAAAGTCAGTTTCTGCTTTGCATGCTAAGCTGCTGGGATAGGCTCCGCCCCCACATGACCCTGAACAGGATTCAGCTGGTTTGAGACGCTGCAGTATACTATGTGTTATTTGTACTTTTTCTCTCCCCTGAGTCCTTCCTGTACCTTTAAGGGCTGAATGGCCTCTGCTTGACTTTTATTCTTCATTTTGTATTTCAATATTTCATCTCCATTACAAAGTCTTTAAACACGTGGAATGAAGTTGAAGCTTGAGAATTTCAATTGAGTTTTATAAAGGAAATTGTACATTTAGGAGTTTTATTAGAGTGTGTTTAATGGAAATTTGGGAATTTGTGTGTCATGTATTTGGAATTAAATTTACCGACTGCGATGCTGCCTTATTGTCATGAACTGGCTGTTCATTCCTTGTGCGGACAGTGTTGGAAAAACGAAGAAATAGCTTCACGTCTGTTCTTTTTTTTTTTTTTTTTTTTTTGCTTTTTTTGGAAGGAAGTGCTTGATTGAAGGGGGGGTGAGTGACCCCTGTCACACGACGGGACACGGTCCTCTATTCGATGGCTCATCCAAGAGAGAGCCATTTGTTTATTCATGTGGAAAACTGGCTGAGTTCATTGCTCCCAATCAGCACTCTGTCACCAAGCGTTGGTCATTTAAAAGGCGCCCGTTTGATTAACTGGGAGACCACCAGGGGATGTGTTAAGTGGGGGCCAAATTGCAGAGAAAGAAACATCAGCTCGACGGGATTGGGCTCTATGGAATGTTCTTTCTTTCTTTCTTTCTTTCTTTCTTTCTTTCTTTCTTTCTTTCTTTCTTTCTTTCTTTCTTTCTTTCTTTCTTTCTTTCTTTCGCTGGCTGCTGCCTGTTGGCATGCAACACATTTTGTGAGCCTCTTGTTTTCCAAATGCCATGTGAGCCTTAGCAGTTGTGTTTTGAAGTGAAAATACGAGATTAGAAAGAAACTGTCACGCTGGAAAAAAGCCAGCTAGAGACAGTGAGAATTTATGTGACACTGTTTTTGGTTTCTGGATCACATGTTTCAGACGCAAACAATGCTTTTCTTTGTCAGTGTTTAGTGAAAACAGGCTGTACAGACTTCATGGCCACTTCATTGATGTGCCACAAGGTGCCCGTGTACTTTATATGGTGTCACCTTTAGTATGTGTTTTGCAGTAATGAAGTGGCCACTGCAGGGCCATTGCAGTCTAGTCGGTATCAGGGAGTTGATGACACTGAGTTTAGAGAAATGACGTAGTCAAGCGACTTAGTGCATGGCTTGGGGGAATGGGGAAAAAACCCAGAATCTACAGATGAGGTCACCAAGGAAGGTGAAAGTCCCTGAGTGCACCGGCCAGGTCATAGGAAAGTGGGAAAAGCTCCTGAGTTTAAAGGTAAGATCAGTGGGAATGGGAAAGGTCCAGGATGCATGGGGAAAGTTAGTAGGGATGGGAACAACCCCGAGGTGCACAAGTAGAGTTAGAAGAAATGACTGAGGCCCTCAGAGGGCATGATTGAGGAAAAGCTCCCAGTGCCTAGGCATCATCAGCAGGAATGGAAAAGTCCCCAGTTCAGGGTTCAGGTCAGGGGGAATGGGAATGGCCCCCTGTACACAGCCAAAGTCGATCGGAATGGGTAGGAGTAATGTCAGTGGCAGTGGGAAAGTCTCTGAGTGCACCAATTAGGTTTGGAGCAGCGAGAAAAGCCTTGACTACTCTGGTAAGATGTGTGGCAAATCACGCAGCCATGAGTGCACAAGCCCAGTCAGTGGGGACATCAAAGGCACCAGCTGCACTTGTCCAGAAGACATTTTCTCCACTGTGATTACAAAAGACGTTTAATAATACTTCCTTTTCATCCGCTTGTTTTCTGGTAAATGAATGAAGTGTTCGAACATTTACTGTACATGAGACGGCTACTGTGGCGGGAGGCAGGAGGCGATGTTTGGATAAGGTGTCTGCTGTAAGTGCTCTTCTCCTTAAGCTTATGTACACATCCTCTTGTTCCATTCAGTGTGGGCCGCTCCAAAGTGGCTTTTTAGCTTACAAATATTTACACGACACATTACATAGGGCAAATTCAGCTCAGTCACACAGTGGCCCTGTTTGGGTGAAGGCATTAGAGCTCTTATGGTTACGAGCACACGTTAGGCATTGCTTTGGCGGATACTTCTGTTGGATGAGATTTTACGCCTGCGATCGAAAAAGTACTGAAGTTTTAACCTGCTTATGCAGATTGGGGTCATGGAGAGCCTGGGCCAACCCTGGAAACACTGGGCACACTGTGGGTTCTGACCATGGAAAATGTCATTGTGCATCGAGGGCACACTAATGTTCCTGTGTACAATATCTATCTATAATTTAATAAGAATAATAAATGTATCTGCAATACTTCACTCATTCCTTACACTGAATGCAGGTCAAGAAGCTTTACACAAATAACAGAACAATGTAGCCTACATAAAAAAGAAATATATATACTGTATGATTATAAAGGATAAACCAGATGCTAGTAAAATGTTACTGAACTATTATTATTGTTATTATTATTAAGAAGAAGATAAATATTTAGAAACGTAAAGCATGCAAGTAAGTGTATAGTGCGTTTCATAAATATTTTCTATCCGTCTGTCTGTCTGTCTGTCTGTCTGTCTGTCTGTCTGTCTGTCTGTTATATCGTATCTATCTATCTATCTATCTATCTATCTATCTATCTATCTATCTATCTATCTATCATATAGTGCCTTTCATATCTATCTATCTATCTATCTATCTATCTATCTATCTATCTATCTATCTATCTATCTATCTATCTATCTATCTATCATACAGTGCCTTACATATCTATCTATCTATCTATCTATCTATCTATCTATCTATCTATCTATCTATCTATCTATCTATCTATCATATACTGCCTTTCACATCTATCTATCTATCCGTCTGTCTGTCTGTCTGTCTGTTATTTAGTGCCTTTCTATCTATCTATCTATCTATCTATCTATCTATCTATCTATCTATCTATCTATCTGGAATGATAAATGTACATACAGTATATAGCATATACTGTACACTGAATGTGTTACTGAAATAATAATAATAATAATATCATAAAAAGCATCCAGAACAAACTGAGAAAAAAAATTTGAAAGGAGAAGAAAAAGAAGAAATCAAAACAGTAAAGTATACAAAGTTACCTCTGAGATTCTCTGCTAAGCGATTTACCATGTGGAGTGCATTAAGCAGCCTCCAGACAGACTCCGCCTCTTTCACACTGAACTGGATTAAGCAGGTTTGAGAATGGATGGTGGGCTTGGTGTTTACTCCTGCAGGGTGCGGTTCCAGCTTCTTGTGACCTCTTAAATGTAGTAAGCAGTCACAGTTAGTTAAATGTCATCGTCATCCTCATCCTCATCATCTTCACTGGTTGAATGTTCATTATCCGAGGTGACCCAGGTTAGCCATTTGCTATCCAAATCTGTTTACTTCACTCCTAGCAGCCCTGGAGAATGTCTGAGGTGAGAGGTGTGCTGTTCCTCCACTAATTTTAAAACCTGCTTATCCTCAGCAGGGTAACGAAGCTGGAAGCTGGAGCCTATCCTAGTAAGCATCAGACTCAATGCAGGAAAGCACCTAGACAGGGCGCCAATCCATCACAGCGTGAACTCACACACACACACACACACACACACGCACACACACACACACACACACACACACGCACACACACACATCATGGGTCAATTCAGCATCACCAATTCACTTCACCTGCATAGGAGGAAGCAGGAGCACCCGGAGGAAACTGACACAGACATAGGGAGAACATGCAAACACCACTCCAAGAGCACTTATTACATGAACCCTGGTTTCTTATATTTTATGTTATTACGGAAATGCTGTGCTGCATGTAAGTGTGTGAGATTAATGTAACCAAAGGGCCGACTACTTTTATTAAACGACCTGTGACTGTGCTGTCCATGCAGGCTGCTACTACTTGACATCACACATACTGTAGATGGCTTTCTGAGCCTTTATTTTTCTGATTTTATCACATCTCAGCATGTTATGAGATTTAAAGCTCTGACAATGCCTTAAAAATAAGACAAGCCAGGTAGCTCACAACCCCGTAGCCTGCCCATGCCGTAACCCTGATGGCGGTCTGATCAGATTTCTTTCCTTATTGAGTATTTAATAGCCTGGCGTGTTTGTTTAATTGCCACTTCCCATTCATTACAGACGAGCTTTAGAGTATCACAGTAGCAATGGGATTGAATTCAGCTGTTTTTCAACTGGAGTGGCTTGCGTTTTATTTACCGTGTGAAGCAGCGAGGCCCCCCCCCCCGAACATGGGATTTCTTTTCAGTGGGTGTGTACCGCATTCTTCTGCATTGCTGGACCGATTGTCCTCCCTCACACATTTGGAGTTCTTTTCATTCTTTGGGAGAAAAACAGAGAAAAGATTACATTTGCATGATGAAAATGGTTGGCATTGTACAAGGGTCTCAAACGGCAGCCCTGCTGCTGGGATGAAAAACTGTTGTGTGGCTGGGCGGCTGCTTAACATTTGCACTTAGCTGGTAACCGTGTCCTCGCTGAGCGTGTCGGAGGAATGTCACTATCTTGAAGAAGGCCAGGACTTTGTCTTGCTATCCGCTTGGCTTTTGCCATTGTGTACATTTGTGGCCTTTACACGTTTTTGTTCAAGTCCGGAAGTGTCTGAAAGTTGTTTTCTTTTCTTGTACAATAGCTTTCTTGGTTGAGTCACCTGAGGTTACAAGTTATTGTGACCTTTTGCTGAGCTGCTGTGCCATGCTGACTGCATTTGGAGCTGACTGTGAGATATGGAGGAGCAAAACTACAAAACTGTGGCAGTCCATGAATTGGTTATACAAGTTATCTTGTGCTGTGTGAGGCCGCTCGTGTGCATCATTTAATTAATATTTGACACAACATAATACTTGCCAGCCTGTTTAATCCAATTCAGGAGTGTGGCGGGGGAGCTTTTCCCAGCAGCATCGGGTGCAAGGCAGGAGGCAGATCTGAATCTGTCTTTAGAATCATTATCTGTTAATTTATTTATTATATAGTGCCTTTCACATCTATCTATCTATCTATCTATCTATCTATCTATCTATCTATCTATCTATCTATCTATCTATCTATCTATCTATCTATCTATCTATCTATCTATCTATCGTGTGCTCCTAACCTCTCTTTCTCTCTATTGTGCCTATGTGACCACACGGTAATACCTAAACTATCCCGAAGTGACGTTTGCACTGTTTTGTGTTTTTTGTATCTCACACCCTCATACACCTTTATCGTAACAGCATCTCTTATCTACAATGGATCGTTCGATCAGAAGAAAATATGAAGCTTGTTTTAAATTAAACGTCGTTGAAGTTGCAAAAGAAATTGGTAACTGCGCTGCTGCAACAAAATTCAATGCGCCTGAGAAACTGATGTGAGATTGGAGGAGGCAAGAAGATGTAAAAAAAAAAATGTAAGCATCGCATTTTTGAACGGGCGCATAAGTTGGGGTGTGATTTTATGATCGATTTTTTTGGGTTTCAAGACCCGACTTATACGTGAGTATATACTGTACTAATAATACAAAAACAGCAGTAATGACGCTGTCTAACAAATGTACTGTATATAAATGTTACCCGGAGCAGATCTGAACTCTGGGGGGCAGCACACAGTTCAGAGTCCAGACCCCAGAAGGGTAGAAGCTGTTGCAGGACTTGGCAGCGCTTCTTTGGATGCTACAGATTCTTTCTTTGATTTTTTTTTTTTCATGGTTTGATCTTGACTCATTTCCCGCTCCCAAATATTCATTCTTTTCGTGTTGCTCAAATTCCAGCCAGTACACTAAGTCTGAATGGTTTTTCCAAGTTGCTGTTTGTGTAGACTTTGCATGCGCTGTGCCGCGACACTGTGAGGTGAACTGTGTAGGTTCAGGTGGAATGCCAGCTGGTATCCCAAGTGGCTTAGGTCAAAGTGACTTTACCGTCCTCTCCTTCTTGTTTCTGCCCACCAGGCAGCCGTCACTAAGCTCATTTCAGACATGTTGTCAGTCTTGTTTTTATAAGAACTAAGCCCAGTCTCTCCTTGAAGTATTCACCTCATCTATGCAGTAGCAATTTAAAGACATCCAACATGTGATTTTGGTTGTGCTTTTCACCATTCTGAGGGCTCTCATATGGGTGATGCTACAGTTCAGTAAATTTGGACCTTGCCATGTTACACCACACTGGGGATTTTTTGGGTTCCCGTCTCCAGAGGCTCCCATTCTGCAGTATTCACCTCATGTTTGGAGACCAGAGGGAGAGTGCAGGTCGACAGCAACCTGTCAGAACATTCAAAACTACCAAACTCATGCCTTGTTTTGGCCGTGATTTCTCACACTGAGCTCTACAAGCCTGCTAAAATCAACCGATGACTCAGAGCAGCGTCCCATAAATAACACAAAGGCTCCTGAGGAAATCGGCTGCTACAATTTGTGTACGTTTAACTTCGGCTCGCTCCAGAGGACGCTGACTCCCTGCACTGTCTCAGCATGAAGTGCCACTCGCTGACAGGCTGCATGCCGTGATTCCGTTTACACTCTTCTTAGGTGTTTTAGTAAACGTTTTAATTGTAGATGATGGAGCGAACGTACAAATCTTTGCTGTAGATGCCAAGTATGTCATTCGGTGGTGATTCTGAGGCTAAGCATCTGTGCTTAGTTCAAATCTTGTTACTGCTGGAAGGGGTCCTTCTCCGTTGGGCGCTTGAGCAAGACCTTTTACCTGACAATTGCTCTAGGTGGTGTTGTAAAATATCTGACTCTGTGCTCTGACCTCCAAAGGTCATGTGAGAAGACAATTTCCTCTCAGAGATAAATACAGTGTACCAAATACCAAAAAACAATGCTAAGTACGTCATTAGTGTTCTGTAAACTTCACTACTCCTATGTGCAGTATGCCATCATGATGGCCGTGTTATCCATTACACAAAAAAAATGAAAAAATGACTCGGGGGACGCAAACCTTTATTACTACTAGTATAACGTATGGGGTGATCTGTAGGTGTGCTTTTATAGCCATTAAAGATCCCTGGGCATCCTTCATAAAGAGCAGGGTGTTTCAAAATGTCCTGTCTAAATTGCCCATGATGGCCTAGTCATTCTGGCCTCCTAATCATCCCCTGTCTCTTATTTTTCACATGGGGAGCTTATCCTGTGGTCTTTGTGTGGATCCCAATGCCCTGGGTCAGTGACGTGGACACTGTGCTGTGTGATGTAAAATCGAGGTGCTGACTCGGTAATTATAAAAGATCCCTGGGCATCTTTCTTGAAAGAGTCCTGGCTACACTGCCCACCACGGCCTAATCCATTCTGGCCCCCTAATCATCCCCTGTCTCTTTTTCTTTTGCAGGGGGCACTTACCCTGTGCTCTTAGTATGGATCCCAATGCCCCAGGGTAGTGATGGAGACACTGTGGTCATAAAAGATCCCTTGGCATCTTTCTTGAAAGAGCCCTGGCTACACTACCCACCACGGCCTAGTCCATTCTGGCCCCCTAATCATCCCGTCTGTTTTTTTTTTTTTTTTTTTGTTACAGGGGGACACTTACCCTGTGCTCTTTGTGTGGATCCCAATGCCCCGGGGTAGTGATGGGGACAATGTGGCCATAAAAGATTCCTTGGCATCTTTCTCGAAAGAGTCCTGGCTACGCTGCCCACCACTGCCTAGTCCATTCTGCCCCCCCCCTCCCAATCATTCCCAGCCTCTAATTGGCTATCTCTCTCTCAGTTCTTCACCACCTAACAGCTAACTAGTGGTGAGCGTATTGGGACAGAAATGGCTGCTGTCTCATCATCCAGGTAGATGAAACACATTACTGGTGCTTGAAGTGGCTCCCCTCTCTATGCAAAGCACTTTGAGTAGTGAGAAAAATGCTATAAATGTAAATTATTATTATTATTATTAATGCAATTACAATTACAAAGGCTTCTCTAATAACCAGTTAGCATTTAAACATTTAAACATGACTGATGAAGGATAAGCTAAGGGAGTTGGCCTTTAAGGCACTGGAGTCACTGCTGCTAAAAATGGGGCTTTGCAGTTCTATGTGAATAATAAATTATGTAGTAATGGCCACTATACACACTAGTAATGCCTTAGGTATGTTTTAGGTCAATTTAATTATATCCTCATTAAAACAAAAGTAATTTCTATCAAAAATATGGAGCCCCAAATGAGGCACAATACCTGCATTTTGAGGGAGCATCAATTATGGCACTACGGCCAAGTGGCGCGTTTCCCCGAGGGTGATCCGGCTCGTAAGATCCTCACTGTTGGGGATCCGAGTGGCTGGACCAGGCCAAGATGTTGCCCACGTAATACCTGGCTGCGGCGATTAGAGGGTCATTTCTGGAGGGTGGGACTGGACTGCGCGTCTGCTTGGGGGGTTGCCAACCGGGATTTCGAGTTGTTTTGTCACGTAGTGGGTGTGGCAACGTGCTGTACCAGTGCATGCTCCCCAACTTGACTTGAAAATATGAACATTTCTTATGGTGTCCAGACTTTTGAATGGTAGTGTCAGTATTCTTTTTGAACTAAAGTAATGTCACTATTGATTTAATTGAAGAATTTAAGGTCATTGGGACTGTAAATCACAAGGAATGTTAAAGTCACTATTGACCTAATTGAAGAATTTAAAGTCATCTGTACATGCTGTCCCGTCGCTACTGCACGCTTGTATATATTATTTAAATTCAAGTTCTTTCTATTCAGCCATATCGAACTTAAATTGAACTTGTTTTATTTATCCTCATACTTGATTTTCCTGTTTCTCTGTTTTGCTTACCTTTTACTCTGTTTGAGTAGCGGTCAGTAGCACGTTGGATGCGAATTGCTGCCTGTGTGACATATAAATCCGCCTTGAATCCTGACTATCGCTTGCTGATGGCTTGGACTGCCCTTAGGAAGTACAAATTGGTGTGTGTGTGTGTGTGTGTGTATGTGTGTGTAGTCGTCTATTAAAAGAACACAATTTCACTTCAGTCAGCATGACGATGGGAATGCTGAGCGGCTGCCAGAGGCCATTACCAGAAGCACCGTGGGAGATATCAGTTTCTGACTGGGCCAAAGACTTCAGGTGAATCATGGCAGCCCAGGGGTCTGCAGACCCGTTTAGTGTAGGCTTGTCACAGAACAACGCTGTCTTCCTTATGAATTCCATATTTAATTCCAAGTTAATCCTCTTAGCCTTATAATTCATGTCCGCTGTATGCATTTGATTCTTCATGATGCTAAGCTGTAAAATGGGGTGAAAGTTAGCAAAATATGTATCTGTCCTGTCATTATTAATTGTCACAAAGTGTAGGTTTCAGTAAGTGATTAGGACTGTGTGTGCCTTTTTAGCTGGAACATAACTGTATTCAATGAACCACAGGGGACTCTGGGTTGTTTCTACCTTTATAGGGCTAAGTGCAGTCTCTTGACGGTGATCTGCAGGTGATGCCACCTTTTTGTGGGAACCACCTACCAACGCAGAGCAGATAAGAAAAGAAGCTTAGACATAAAGAAAAGAAATCATCACAAATGTTAACATAAAAAAACAAATATCCAAAAAAAAAAGATATTTGAACCCCAGCCAGGGGAGAAATCCTGAGAGACATGACAACCATGAGGGCATTCAATGAACTGCAAGGGACTGTGGGTTGTCCCTACCCTTATAGGGCTAAGGGTGATGGTGATAGGCAGTAATGATGGGCCACCCTTGATGGTAATGGGCAGGTGATCCTTCCTTTAGGGGGGACCACCCACAAAGCACATAGCTCATAATAAGAGATGCTTAGGCATAAGCAAGGCAATTAATCAAGAATGTCAACATAAAAAAAACACACATTTGAACCCCAGCCAAGGAGGGCCCCTGACTGAAATACACCAAGCAGGGCAGTCACTTGAGGGGGCAATGCCCCCTTTTACTCCCTCGTGATGCTGGGTCTACCCATTACCATCCCACCCCCTGCAAAGTAAAGAGTCTGAGCTTTTTAATGACTCATGGGACCATCTAAGTGGGTTTTGTCGCCACTGTATACTCTTTTATCGTTCTTCTCGGCCGGTAGTTCTTGAGTTTTTGTTGTTGGTAGAAGGCCGATGTCTTTTACACGCAGTCTAATAGTGAATAATTAAAAAAAACACCTAAATGAGAATAAAAAGCTGGATTAGTCATAACCTTGGATGGATTCTGCAAGACGTTCTCTTTGCTGGCTGATGTTTTGTCTTATTTGCTTTATTTGTACTTCAGTGTATCTGAAAAAAATGTGCATGTGGGTGTAATGGAGAATGTGACGTACGAGACACGAAGAGTTCAGATCAACTGATACATATTAGCATTTACACAAAGACTTGGCTTTAAATGCACTGATGAAAAATTACCCCCCCCCCCCCCAAAGGGAAATGCTACTGAATTTGAATTTTATTTGGCTCAGCTTCTTACTGCATACTTAGATGCTTGTGATCTTACGTAATGCAATTTATTCTGATAGAACTATCGTAAGAAATGGAAGAGACAAAAAATGCAGGATTAAGACGTGGCCTGGTGTCAGGGTTAGTGTAACAATTTCAGGGCTGCTAGTCCCGCTATGACGCGTTTGTAAAAACGTTAAAGGTTCATTGAGTCATCCTCAAGGATCTGCTTGGCGGGTGTAAACATGAGCAAAACTTTCCTGAAATCCTGTTTTCACTTTGTTGCTTGATGAATGGTGAAGGGGTCCAAATACTTTCTGGAGGCTTCCTATGACCTGATGCAGCAAAGCCCCTTAACTCTACATCCTGTAGGTTTGTGTTTGCGATCGCATGTCGCACTGCCTCGGAGGATGTTTATGTGTTTACAGGACATTAGGAAGTGCCCACTTTTAGCCTGGGTTTCTGGGCGGTCCCGGATGGGTGGCCCCGTTGTCTGTGCTCTTCATTGTATAACCTTATTTTTACAGCTGCTTCCATAAAGCCAAAAGTAACTCACACTGTGAGAGGGACAAGTGAGAAGTCCTTCCATCTGCCAGTCCTGGTTAGGCCAAAAACATAGGAAAGGCGCTATATATGAGGGGAGGTAAACTGGGTATCCTTCATAAAGAGTAGGGCACAATAATAAATAATTTACATTTATTTGCACATTTTATCAGCCATGACTCCAGTGTCCTAAATGCCAACTCTCTTAGCTTTTCATTCATCTGTCATGTTTAAATGCTAACTAGTTATTAGAGAATCCTTTGTAATTTTAATTGCATTAATAATAATAATAATATAATAATAAATATTCTTTACAGCCATTCCTTCAGTGTCCTAAAGGCCAACCCGCTTGACTTATCCTTCATCAGTCATGTTTAAATGCTAACTGATTATTAGAGAATCCTTTGTAATTATAATTGCATAAATAGTAATAATAATTCTTTACATTTATTTAGCACTTTTCTCACTGCTTAAAGCACTTTACATAGTAGTGAGTGGAGAGACACTTCAACCACCATTAATGTGCAGTAGCTACCTTGATGATGCAATGGCAGCCATTTTTTTTTTGTGCCAATATGCTCACCACGCTTTAACTGTCAAGTGGTGAAGGAGTGAGACATAGTTGGCCAATTAGACACAGGGGATGATTAATGACACAGGGGCTTGGCAATGGAGGGCAATTTAGCCTGGACCTCAGATACACCCTACTGTTTAAGAAGGATGCCCAGGGATCTTTTATAACCACAGAGAATCAGGACCTCAGTTTTATGTCTCGTCCAAGGACAGTGCCATTTTTCACTGCACTGGGACACTGGGTTCCACACACTGATCACAGGGTAAACGCCCCCTGCTGGCCTCACCAGCACCTCTTCGAGCAGCAACTCAAGCTTTTCCTAGATGGTCTCTGGCCAGGTCCAAACATGCTTAGCTTCAGGTGGATGACTTCTTCTGAAGAACATGTTGGTATGGCAGCTGTCAATGACACCCTTGGGGAAAAAAAAAGAAGCAGCGTATTAGACAGTGGTTTTATAAACAGATAGATAGATATATACTTTATTAATCCCAAGGGGAAATTCACATACTCCAGCAGCAGCATACTGATACAAAAAACAATATTAAATTAAAGATTGATAACAAAGATGCATAACCGGCACGAGCTTGAGTTTTTGCCTCGAAGCGTTCCCTTTAGGTAACATTGTGCGCAGACTTGTTTTCCCCGGCATGACATGACGCATTAGACGCAGTTCCTTGTGCGTCGGGCGTTTAAAGGTCTGTTGCTAAGTTTTTGTTGCTAAGCAACACAGGAGGATAGTCAACAACAGGTAATGAATTTGTGAATTTTATCTTCGAGTCCACCAGCTGTTCTGCTGCAGAACCTCGGCTGAATGAGACAATTGTAATTTATACAGAAACCTGCGTCGCTTTATAGTGGGCACTCAGTATTCCAGTCAGGCTTTTTTGTTATTTATTTACTCACGGTTTTGAAAATGTTTCATTATTAGAGGCTCACACGCTCCTTTGCCGTATAAACCACAGACTGATAAGGACGCTTTTTCTTTACACCCTCTTATCTTTTTACACACTGCGGCTGAATTGATTATTTACAGGGGTGTGAGGGTGAAGTAGCTTTGTCTGTGTCCTCTGAAAGGCATTTGGTGGCTGTTAATGATTGCTATCTTGTTCAAAGGGTCAGGTCACTCATTAGAGGATCATCCTTAACATAATAGCTTAATTAATCACGTCCCATAATATAGGAAGCCATTCTATTTTAAGATCTATAGATCTCTCTGGCACATTTGTAACAATTATTCCTTAGAAAGGATTTCTTCTGCCATTTGGACTCTGAATTGCTTTTATTGTTTCTGTTATATAGCACATTTCTCTATCATAAATCATATAAGTGAGGACAACCAAATTAGAAAACATGTGCAGGGCTTAACTTTCAGGTGTACCTGGGGGACAGAGTGAATCGTTTTAACAATTGGGGCATTTGAATTTTTTCTTTGGTTACTTCGTTATAGAAGTAAGTGTTGCTATCACATCTTTATTTTAATAAATATAGTTGAATAAGGCACTGAAGGTGGGGCGCCAACCTGGTCTTCCCCGGGTCACAACGCAACAAAAAGGGCAGCAGTGCGTGCCTCTACAAAATTAACAAAAGGCAAGGCAGGTCAGCCGGTGCTCTCTCAGTCGAGAGGTTAGGTTTAGGGGGCTCCGCTCTCTGCTTCAGTCTTTTCAAGACTGACTGTCTCTTTCTAGCAACAGCGGGTTTTAAAAGTTAGAACATTAGAACAATCTAGATGAGAACAGGCCATTCAGCCCAACAAAGCTTGCCAGTCCCCTCCACTCAATTCTTCTAAAATAACATTAAGTTGAGTTTTGAAGGTCCCTACTAGGACAGCGAAGGTCCCTACAAGTCCTGCTGTCCATCTCACTACTTGGTGACTTATTCCATGTGTCTGTGGTTCTCTGTGTGAAGAAGAACTACCTAATACTTGTATGTAGTACTAGGGTGTTGTACCGTGTTAGCCATTATGAATGTAGAATACTAATACTTGTATAAAATTTACCCTTAACAAGTTTCCAGCGGTGTCCACGTGTTCTTTATCAACTCATTTTAAAGTCACTGTCTTGATCCACTGCACAAATTCCCTTCATCATTTTGCGCACTTCATGAGGTCTCCTCTTCATCTCCTTAAGGCTCAGCTCTTTTAATCTTTCTTCATAACTCATCCCATGTAGTCCCAGAATCACCCTAGTTGCTCTTCTCTGGACTTCTTCTAGTGCTACTATGTCCTTTTTGTAGCCTGGAGACCCAAACTGCATCCAGGACTCCAGACAAGGCCTCACCAGTGTGTTATAAAGCTTGAGCAGAACCTCCTGTGACTTGAAGTGTGCACATCAAGGCGCTATATAACCTGACATTGTGTTAGCCTTCTTAATGGCTTCTGAACACTGTCTGGGAGTTGATAGTGTCGAGTCCACTGTGACGCCTAAGTCCTTCTCATAAGGACTACTTTTGATTTTCACAGCTCCAATTGTGTATTTAGACCTCACATTTTTACTTCCTACATGTAATACTTTACATTTACTGACATTAAATTTCATCGTCCAAAAATCAGCCCAAGCCTGTATGCTGTCCAGGTCCCACTGTGATGATTCAATGGATTAGAGATTGTCTGCCAGTCCACCACTCTTGGCATCATCTGTAAACTTCACCATCTTGTTATTTATTCTCCTATCAAAATCATTTATATATATATATTAAAAATAGCAGCGGCCCCAGTACTGACCCGTGCTGGACGCCACTCTTAAAATCAACCAATTCTGATAAGGCTCCTCGCACCATCACAAATATCACCGTGAACTGCCACTCCTTTCAGTTTAATGCTTCTTTCAGAGTCAGTAGGCCCTCACTGGGCATCTTCTCAGTGTTGCTTAGGAAAAACAAAAAAAGAAGGTTAGTGTGCATGCCCCCTCTCAGCCCGGGGGTGACAATACCTGCATCAGACGAGCCCAGAGGGCACGTACGTGACAATGCATTTGTAACGGTCAGTGTGCTTACTTGCACTTTAATAACACGGTGTTTCACAGAAACCTGGTTTCCAAAATTCCACGCATACCCTTGTTCTGGTTAGAGAAACCACATTATTGGTCTCTGAGTAGCCAGTGCCACACCTGCACACTTGGGGACCTTTTGGAAGGCTCAGGTAAGCCAAGTTCTACCAGCCGCTGGGCAGGAGGGGGCTCTGCCACTATCCATGGCTCTTGTTTCGTTAACAGTGTTGAGCCCTTGCCAGTAGATGACACCTAGCCCTGCCACCCCTCAGATCAGCATTAAGAGCGTGCCCAGAGACTGAGGTCTTCTTTTGATCTGAGTGGGATATTGAGACGGTGGTCTCGGTACATCTACTTAGACAAGTGTGACAAACACACATTATTTTGTTTAATTTGTGCCCTGTTGTTTATTGTGTATTTTGTAGGACTGACTATCATTAACTGGGGTTGGCACCCAAAATATTGCAACGCCTCAGCAAGTTCTCGAGTCGCACCAGCTTAACAGAAGTAGTTTTCTCAGTGAGTAACCAGCTTGTTTGGCAATTTAAGCCCATAACTGGGTTACACTTTAAGGATTTTGCACTTCGCCCTCACTTTCAAACATTAGTAATTAAATGGGTCATACTGGAGAGCTTGGTGAACATAGCACTGTCATGGGATGCCACCTTTACACTGCTAGATCTGCCCCTGGTCAACTATAAGTGCTATTTTGGTGAAGTGGAAGTGTTTCAGAGCAACAACAGTTCAGCTACAAGACCACATCAGCACAAGAATTGTGCGTCGGGAGCTTCATGAAGGGGGGCTTCCATGGTCGAGCAACTGTACACAAGGATAAGGTTTCTATAAACGATGCCATGCATATAGCAGGCCGCCACTAGACAGTTAGAGCAGTTGAAACATGGAGTGATGAAGGCCACTTCACTATCTGGCATCCTTACAGATGATTCTGGGTGTGGTGGATAGCAGGAGAACACAACCTTCTGGGCTGAATTGTGCCTACTGTAATGTTTGGTGGAGGAGGGATAGTGGCAGGGTTTGGGCAAGGCCCCTTGGTTCCAGTTAGCAGTTGTGACCACCAGAGGGTGCCCCCCAGTATCCTGAATACCAGACACAACTCAACCAAACACAGTTTCTGACTAAATTTAAGGTAGTTTAATATATGGTAATTTATTAAGAAAGTTCTATCAGTCCAGCACAATAAATAATGCACAACCGGTCACCTTCTGTCTCATGGGAAAGGTGCTATATAAATAAAATGTATTATTATTATCATTAGTATTATTATTATTATTCCACAGCTTAAAGTCCGTGAACTCCCAACACCAACTCTTCTCCTCCAAACCTCCCAGGCGAGCTTTGTCTGTCCTACACACCTGCCTCCAATTTGCTTGGATGAGGTTGAGCGTCTCCTTTCATGTTGGACCCAGGAGTACTTCTGATGCCAGGGCATAGCCTGATGGGAGTACTTTTGGGACAAACTGAAGCCCCACAAAGTAGGGATTACTAATCCCAGCAGCTCCTCCAGGTGGCCCCCATGAAACCCAACAGGGCTGGTCTATGGGACTACAGGACCCAGCATGCCCTGCGGGTATCTGTGTGGGTTATCCTAGCCCAAGGATTCTGCCATCTAGCATATTGGAGGCAACATGTAGTTCGGACAAATTGTCTCCCCATGTACTTACATCACACTGGACTCCCAGCCAGGTAATTGTTCCTTGTACCATTGCGCCGTCCATCACACAGAAAATATTTCATATACTGTACTCCAGATCCTATTATTGCATGGATGTGAGTTTGGTTCCTTGGTCTGCATCTGAGTATGGAAAGCAACTTTCACACTAACAAAACAATCTAAACTTTATGGTGAAATGGATCACAAGATCTAGTGTGAAAGCACCCTTAAGTGGACTGGAGATTCTAGAGTGTGGTCCCCATGATTGACTGGTGTCTGGTCAGGAGTGGGTCCCTGCCTTGCTCCTGATACTGCCATGTATTCAATAATAATTCTTCACATTTACATTGCTACTCGAAATGCTTTTACGTAATGAGTGGGGAGCCACTTCAAACCCCCACTAATGTGCAGCATCCACCTGGATGGTGTGACTGCAGCCATTTTGTGCCAATATGCTCACCACACATTAGCTTTTAGGTGGAATTTAGGACCCTGAATTGGACTAAGCGAGGATGCGATGGTCTGTTGTTCCATCCAGGGATTGTTCCTGCTTTCCATCCAGTACTTGCTGGGTTAGGCCCTTGCTTCCCCGTGACCCTGCTTCGGATAGTCTGGTTTTTAAAATGGAGGGATGTGTTTGAGAGTGTCAGCAGCCCTCGCATTGCAATTCCTAGAATGTTATGGCATCTCTTTCACACACTTGGCCCCATGTTTCTTCTCTATTGTTTCTTATCTTTGGATAAATATAGCTTTGACGTGCTTTTTCCTTGACGCTGCATTGTAACACTTGATGCACTTAATCTTTTTCAATCCTGAAGTGTATTTACATTGTCACTTTTTTTTAAACAGAGTACAATACCTTTATTTAAGCAAACATTTCTAAGGTGTTGTCTCTTCGTCTCCAAGTGCCATTGAACTGTCTGTCCGTCTACAGACTGCGGAAGTGAGCTGGGGCGCCATGGCTACTTTTCGTCTCTAATTTTCTGTGTTGTTATACTTCATATTGTCCCAAAGCACATAAATCCTGATATGTTCAAAACGCACTTCCAAAAATGTCCACTAGAGGGGGAAAACCCTGTCAAACTCCAGCGAGTAATAAGGGCAAGCACCGAATCTTTATAAAGTCAAGTTTATTATTACAAAATGCTCTTTGATAGCAATACATGCCCCAATTAAAACAAATCCCAAAACCATTTAGTCAGAAACAGAGCAATCCAGAAATCCAATAAATCAAAGAAACACAAGTGAACTCACGCAACTCCCTAGCACATTTGAGATGAACCGCCAGGAACTGTGGGAGGCCCTTCTGGATTTAGAGGGCATTTCCTGGCAGTGATTGGCAGGTGGCCCCGCCTCTTAGGGGGAACCACCCACAAAACACATGGAAGACACCCCAGGCATAGTAGACAATACAAATAAACAAAAGAAACCTTAACATAATTTTAAATGATTTAAAAAATGAGCAAAAAACACAAGTTTTATAACACATATAACATATACAACGAGAATCGCAATGCCAACAAAAGCAGTGTGTTGTGAGTCTGTCAAGCAGTTATTTTACAGTTGTTTTTTATCCCCGGTTTGTATTTATTCTGTTGTGGCTGGGTGCGGTAATGACAGCACAGGACCTGCAACAAGAAAGTTTGGGGCGTGTGGAAGAATAATTTTAGGGTCGCATAGCATTCATCTTTAAGAAATAGCATAAAGGGTTAATAAATGTTGGAAACGAGACAAAGATCAAGTGAACAACAAAATGTACACTGAAATAAAAGAATTGGTTTAGGAAAAATACTGAGATGGTCAAGTAAATAAAGAATGTACCAGAAGAAAGGTTGATGTAATATACAAAATGTACTGGAGGATGACTAAGAGATGATTAAGAAATCAGCAGATGTCCTATAAATGAGAATGGACACTTGTTATATGCACAGAAATTTCAAGGGTGGTGGCTCATCTCAAAAGGTACAAGAAGAACCAGAATATAATATAATAGACTTTTATTTTATATAAATCATTTGGGTGTAAACCAATGAACCAACTAGAGTAAAATGTATGTATTGATTGACGCTGTATGTGTAAATTCAACAGTTTATAAAATGAACCTCTATCTTTTGTTTCTCTGACCACTAGCAAGCCCGCGATTCTCGAAAGAATCGCAAATCCAAGAATGGCAATCACTTTCTGTTCCCTCCGGTATTTGGAGGGATGAAATATCATGGAGGGTGGGAGCGTCCTGGAAAAGTTCATTTAATTAAATAAACATATTTGTACTAAAGCAGTTTCTTTTTGGAGCTGTGACTCATCTGGTTCTGGTGTTTCAGAAGCGTGTTGTAGGCGCCTTCGTTTATTGTTTTTATATGGCTGTGTCGTCAGCGAGAAGTATTTTGCTGATGGCGGCGGATTCGTGTGCTGAAGTGACCATGGCGGCGGATTCGGGCATGGAGGGCTACATTACTAAACGAAGGTGGTACATACGGTGGTGTGGGCCGTCGCGTTCGGGTGGCTGTACAACCTGGCATGCACGCTTTACCTCAGGTTTAGTTCACAGGTCGTAGCCATGGTAAAGTTGTCATTTAATTAAATAAACATATTTGTACTAAAGCGGTTTCTTTGTATGGGCGCTTTCGTTCATTGTTTTTATCCATACGGGCTCGTTCACAGGTCGTAGCCATATGGGCTCGTGTTTGTATTACTAATTGTTGAGCTCCTTCCATTTGGAGCCGTGACTCTTTTGCCTCTGCTGTGTCAGAAGCGCGTTGTGGGCGCGTTTGTTCATTGTGTTTATCCATACGGGCTCGTTTTGTATTTCCGTTAGTTGAGCTCTTTCATTGTGGAGCCGTGAAGTCATTGCATCTGGTGTGTCTGAAGCGCGTTGTAGGAGCCTCTGTGTATTGTTTTTATCCATGCGGTCTCGTCTTTGTTGTTCTGTGGCTGTGTCAGGTAGAAGTCGTTTACTGTTAGGAAGCATAATCCAACTTACATTTAATACTGAATTACCGTTATGTGATTCAAATATGCCACACCGACTGCTGGCACAGAGGATTAGAGCAAGTGTAGTTTACAGGTTGTGGTGCTTGGGCGCCACGTACTAACTCTGGGAAGTACGGGCTCGGTTGTGTAATACAAATCGTTGAGCTCTTTCCATTTGGAGCCGTGACTCCTTTGCCTATGCTGACACCGACTGCTGGCACAGTGGATTAGAGCAAGTTCCGCTGGGTTTGCCTCTGGGGCGCTGTGGCGCAGTGCGCATGTGCTTTGGTACGTCCGCCGTCCGTGTTTCGTTTTGGAGCCGTGACTTCTTTGCTTCTGGTGTTTGTGAAGCGTGTTGTAGGAGCCTCCGTTTATCGTTTTTGTTTCTCTGTTACTGAATTACCGTTATGTGATTCAGACATACCACACAGACTGCTGGCACAGTGGATTTGAGCAAGTTTAGTTTACAGGTTGTGTTGTTTGGGCGCCACCTACTGACTCTGGGAAGCCGCCGCGTTTGACTCTGGGGCGCTGCGGCGCAGTGCGCATGCGCTTCGGTGCGTCTGCCGTGCATAAATTAAACTGTCGTTTAGTAATATAGATTCTGACTGTGCTGTAACAGACTGCTTTTGATGAATGCTCCCTCCAAGGCATTTTGCTGAGGAGTTTTTAAAAGATACAATGAACAGCTTTTTTCCTGCCTGATTACTGAATTGTCCTGTTAGAGGATGTTTCTTTCTTTAATAAGATGTTAAATTTCAACCACAGGCGCCAAATGGTTTGTCCCTTCTATTGGTCCAAAAACGCAAAACAAAAAGAAAGAACTGCAAAGATGGCGCTTGTTAGTGCATGTCCTTCTTATGGGGAATACAACAAGAGGATTGTGAGTTGTCTAGTGGTGCTCCGTCTCCCAGGTTGCTCTGGCCAAAATGTGACGCCTCCTTCTGGGAGGCCTGGGATCTTATGGGGGGGGGGTTTGGGGGGGACTGGAAGGGGAGGGGCTAAGTGACTTCACCGGGCAGCTGCTCTGCACTGTGAGGAAAGAAGAAGAAGCCAGTGTTTAGTGGCAGCACCCTCTCTCGTCTCGGCGGGTTATCAAACACCTCACCTGAGCCTGCAAGGAGGTCCTGTGACGCACATGCATGGCACCCTTTTATTGTTGTATTTATTAATTCTGAGTTTTTCATAGTTTTATATTAGTTTGATCAGCTTTGCTTATCATTTGTTATTTGAGTTTTATCACTTTAAATCTTCAAGTGTGCTGCTATTCATTGCACTTGCTGGGTGAACACTCAGGAGGCGGGGCCTCCCTGAGATCACTGCTGCTGACTTCACCCTCTGGCTTCAAAGAGAAGGCTTCAGCAGCAGTTCATTGAGTTTCTTAGGAGTTTACTCTGAGGATTGTTTTTCATTTGGATTTTCTGTCTTTGGGAGGGTTTAGCTTTAGATGGCCTTTTAAGTCGCTTCTTTCTGTTCTTCTGTGTTTAAGTTTTGTCATATTTTACAATATTTTTCCTTCATTTAATAAATATCTTCTTTTATAAAGAGTCTTTCAGTCATTACGGTTTTTCTCCCTCGTAAGTCATTTTTGTGAAATTTGGGACTTGATTGGTTTTTTTTTTTCATCTTTTATAACCTGCTCTCAGTTTATTGGCCTGTGTAGGTCGAAGCCTGCAGGTAGCAGTTGAGGGACCAGCTGACTTGGAGTGAACCTCTTCTGAAGGGCCCTGCCTGACATGCTTTATGGTCTTTTGGAGGCCTCACTTTCTCATCTCGCTCTGTTTATGACTCCATGCTATCTCACATACAAATAAGAGTTTCATTATAGAAGTGACAACACATCTGAACTGGTCTGATTACACTGCATTACATTTTTTTTTTAAAACCAGAACCTTTTGAAAGAGCCAGTGGCACAGGCCACCTGTATGTGGAGGCTAAGTTCATAACACAAAACAAGTAGGCAGCTTTGAGCGCCTAATATGGTGTGGCGTGTGTAAGTAAGATAAGAAAAATACAAAGGAAACAAAAAACAAAAAGCAGATTGTGAGATACGCAGTAGCCGAGCTGACAGGAAATGGAATGAAGCGTCACAAACCAGTTACAGTTTATTTTTACAATTCATTGTCATTTTTGAGTGGGCACACTACAGCACATGGCATGGGTTCGAGGGACCCCCCAGGCTACTCACAGAAATGCAAGCGATTCAGAAAGCAGTCAGACCCCTTCACGTTCTGCACACTTTATTATGTTGTACATTTAATTTTAAATGAATACATTTGCTGGTTTTGCCCACCCATCTACACTCAGTATCCCATATGACAATGTTTTCAGAAAGGTTCACAAATTTATTAAAAAATCAAAAACTGAAATGAGACGGCATTTTCCTTTTATTACTGGGCAGACCGGAAGAGGCTTGGCTTTCTTAGCTTCGTTGCCCTCGAGGGACGGTTTCTCAAGGCTGTGAGGGGGAAAAAAAGGAGATAAGACCGTTAGTGAGAGTGCCCCCTATCTTCCTGGGGTGGTACTACTTACTTTAGGTGAACCTGGAAGGTGACGCTCTGGCACATATGCAGTCATAAGGAAACTGTTCCAAGTCCACACATAGGCAGGTTTTGGTGGTGCCACCGTGCCCTTCTCCTTTACTTGCTCCCGTCCCACATGCTTCAAAGCGGTGCTGTGATGTTAAATAAGGAAACGAGAGCCCCCATTTTTGGGAGTGTTTTGTAAGACTAAACCAAGGAATAATACTAAAGAAAAGGAGAGAGTACAAAACTTGTAAAGGGCGATGGGGAAGGCCGTGCTTTCCAAATACAGTAGGTGCGCTTATAATGTTGCTGCCATTTTTTCTTTTTCATTCACCATCGGGGTGGGGGGTTCACTTTACTTTTTAAGAGGATTAAAAAGTTGCTAACTATCTGCTTGACTGAATCTGTTTTCATAAAGAAAACAATTGGTCATGGGGAGGATTTCAATCAGCAAGCATTCCTTGGCTTAGCTCACTTTTATTCTGTGGATGGCTTTGCACTGTTGTTTCTAAGGAAAGGCTGGCCTGCATTGAATTTTGAGAAGAAAATTAAACTGGAAGGAACGTAAGCCGAGTCCCTTTTTAGATCTTTGATCCCGAGGGTACGTGGAAAACAGCCTGCAATGGGCTTAAAAGCGGTCATTCCCTGAACACTTCTGACTTCACAAGGACTTCGGCTCTTGGTTGAATTCTGTAGGCTTTGTCAGCTGTCAAATGAAGCACATGTGTCCATGGTGGGAACATTTATATCGATCTTCTTTGACATGGAGCTAATCATTTTATTAATTGTAATTTAGTACTGGCAACTATTAGGGGCTCATCCACCCCCCGTGCATTATAAAGATACAGCGTCCTTACAAACATCATGTAGAGTACCTTAATAACCTGATTATGCACAGAAACCTGGTCTCATAAGTGCCATTGTCATTTACAAGCACTTCAGAGTCCTCTTCAGTGCTCTGGAAATATAAGCAATCTCACCCCGAGCCAAGTGAGGGTGCCAACAATAATGCGTTCTTCCTCTCTATCCACTGTCCAGACCCAAAGAGCACTGAGGATACCTCCATGTCCTCCGCCAAGCCCCACCCCTTCAGGAACCACCAGATAAAAGGGCATTCACTCCTTACCAGCAGACCACCCTGACCACATGGCGCTCTCTTCATTTACTTCACTTCAGCCTTAGCTTTTGATCTGTTGCACCCTTGATGTCTGTTTACTTTCATAAGTTTTAAGTTCTAAGGTAACTGTAAGAATAAATATACAGAGAAACACGAAACTGCTGTCCTGATTGTGACGTCGGGCCGTGTACTGGTGTCTGTTACAAAACATGTCACGCGGTTTGGTATTTACATCGTTTTGATAATAACATTTTCGTAATAACATTTTTTATTGTTGAAAAAAATTCAGTATTTTGACTTGTTTTTCCAGGAGGTAAAGCTAAGGAAGATAGATAGATAGAATGAAAGGCTCTATATGATAGAGTGAAAGGCACTATATGATAGATAGATAGATAGATAGAATGAAAGGCTCTATATGATAGAGTGAAAGGCACTATATGATAGATAGATAGATAGAATGAAAGGCTCTATATGTTAGAGTGAAAGGCATTATATAATAGATAGATAGAATGAAGGGCTATGAATGATAATAGAGTGAAAGGCACTATATAATAGATAGATAGATAGAATGAAAGGCTCTATATGATAGAGTGAAAGGCATTATATAATAGATAGATAGAATGAAGGGCTATGAATGATAATAGAGTGAAAGGCACTATATGATAGATAGATTTATAGATAGAATGAAAGGCTCTATATGATAGAGTGAAAGGCACTATATAATAGATAGATAGATAGAATGAAAGGCTTTATATGATAGAGTGAAAGGCACTATATATATAATAGATAGATATAGAGCCTTTCATTCTATCTATCTATCTATGATAGAGTGAAAGGCATTATATAATATAATAGATAGATAGAATGAAGGGCTATGAATGATAATAGAGTGAAAGGCACTATATGATAGATAGATTTATAGATAGAATGAAAGGCTCAATATGATAGAGTGAAAGGCACTATATAATAGATATATAGATAGATAGAATGAAAGGCTATGAATGATAATAGAGTGAAAGGCACTATATGATAGATAGATAGAATGAAAGGCTCTATATAATAGAGTGAAAGGCACTATATAATAGACAGAATGAAAGGCTATGAATGATAATAGAGTGAAAGGCACTTTATGATAGATAGATAGATAGATAGATAGATAGATAGATAGAAAGGCACTGTATGATGGATAGATATGAAAGGCAGTATATGATAATAGAGTGAAAGGCAGTATATAATAGATAGATAAATAGATACTGTATGAAAGGCACAATATGATTGATAGGTAGATAAATAGATATGTGAAAGGTACTATATACTGTAATAGATATAGTGAAAGGCACTACAGTATATAATAGATAGATAGAATGAAAGGCTCTATGTGATAGATAGAGTGAAAGGCACTATATAATAGAGTGAAAGAACACCATCAGACAGACACCGGCACTATTACAAAACACACAGTTTATTTTAAACAATGTCCCCAACACAGTCCTGCACAGCACGCAGTGCTCCTGCACCATTCACCCTCACACAGGCCTTTATCGTCCATGGGCCGTCTTTCTTCCTCTCGCTGGAGCTTCGTCCTCTTCCTGCACCCAACTCTCCTCCCTGACTGTAGGACGGCGGCCCCTTTTATAATCACCCAGAATGTGCTCCAGGTGCTTGTTGACGTCCTTCCGCCGGCTTTCCTGGTGTGGCAGAAGTGACGCATGAGCACCCAGAGGCACTCAGGGCATCCCTGGAAGGTCTTCCATCCACCCTCCCGGGTGTGGCGGAAGTGCAGATCTCCCGGGCCCTATGAGGCTCGGGGTGCACCCTGGCGGTGGCCACGGGCCTCAATGGGTTTGAGCCTCCACGCTCCGTCCCCGTGGTCCCCACACTATCCAGGGTGGTTGCCCCCTCGTGGCCCGAGGGATGTATACACTGCCTCCTGGTCCTTCCAGGCGTGCTGGCTGGGTCTGACCCCTAGCCTCCTGCCATAATAGATCGATAGATAGATATGAAAGGCACTATATGACATACAGACAGATATGAAAGGCACTATTTGTTAGATAGCTAGATAGATAGATTAGAATTTTCTGTTTCTGATTTATATCATCACATTTTGGGTTCAATTTTTGACTTTCCGGTTTTGACTTCACTGTGTTTTCTGACTACCCAGTAAACTCTCCTCAATGTGGTTGTTCCTCTTTTTAAAACAAAATATAAATGATTGATGCATTCAGGCAAAAAAGAAAAAAGGCTGGGCCGTGTAATGACTTTCTGCTGACTTTCAGCTGCCAGACACCACATCGCAGTGTCTTGGCATTAGGCTTTCTAGCAGAGAATAACTTCCACAGTCGTGTGTTGGAGTAACCTAATACTGCAGATGTCTTGCCGGTCATCAAAGGAAGTCAAATTTAAAAGACAGGAAAAATATAGCAGCAAAAAATCACATCCATGACTGTATAACAAACCATAAGCATAACTGCAATGAGAAGATAAAGTGAAGTCCACAAAAGCAGTGAGCACCAGAGCCTGTGTTCCCCGTATGTTGTGATCATCGTCACGTCAGGAGGATTTCATGGTTCAAATGTGCCGTGAGTCAGCATTAGTACAGCGAGGCGCATTCCAAAGGAAGTGACAGCCGCTGGCTTGCTTCTTTTTTTTGTCAGGCTGAGGTTATTTACTGTACATGTGCAGCGATAAAGAACAGCTGACAAAACCCAGTGGAATATCTCATTCAGGCAGGCAGTTCTGCTGATAAAGGCTGCATTTTCCACAATGACAAGGCAGGCTTCATGCTTCTCTTTTTTTCCTGAAGCCGGCTGTGTTTGTATTTTTTCTCCACTTAGTATGATCTTCCTTCACTCTTATAAGCTGTGCTGTGTCTGTTTGCTTGCACCTCACAATACAGTGTTACGCATTCAAAAGCATCTTTTTAGGACATTTATAAATATAATAAACAGAGAAGAAAGGCAGGCATTTAACTAACAACAGTCTGTAACAGCAGCAATAGACATCAAGTTTGGAGTCCGCAATAAAAAGACAGTGAGAGTCATTATGTACTTTGGGGAAACTGCAAGGCAAAAAGAAGCCATTCATCTGTGTATACAGTAGGTGACAGCACCGAGCGAGGCTTTCAGAGAGAGAGAGAGAGAGAGAATGCCAGGCACTCTGTAGCAAATAGATACATAGGAAAGGCACTATATGATAGGTAGATATGAAAGGCACAACATAACAGATAGATAGATAAGAAAGGCATTATATAATAGATAGATAGAATGCAAAACACTACATAATAGATATAAAGATAAGAAAGGCACTATATCATAGATAGATAGAATGCAAACCACCACATAATAATAGATAGATAGAAATGAAAGGCACTATATAATAAATAGATAGGAAAGGCACTGTGTAATAGAGAAATATAAAAATGCACTATGTCATAGGTAAAAAAATAGATATAAAGGGCACTATATCAAAAATAGATAGACAGATAGGAAAGGCACTGTATAATTGAGAAATATAAAAAGGCACTATATAATAAATAGATACATAGGAAAGGCACCATATAATAGATAGAATATGAAAGGCACTATATAATAGATGTGAAAGGCACTATATAATAGATAAATAGGATAATTAGATATATCATTCATACATAGATACAGTATATAGATGGATATGAAAGATGCTATATCATAGATAGATAGAATGCAGGGCACTACGTAACAGATAGATATGAAAGGCGCTATATCATAGATAGATAGTGTAGCAGTACAGGCGGGTATCCACCTCTTGAACCCTCAGGTAAAACTCCAAACACCAGGTAATAGTACAATTCTTCTTTATTGTACAATAACACAGTGCACCAAGCACCCTCTACTCCACACTACTCATATAAATCAACTCTCTACTCACAATACCAATCCTCCTCTCCCATACACTTAGCCACCCTACCTCCCAGCTCAGCTCAGTGTCTGGGCTTTCCCAGAGTCCTTTTATACACCGTGAACCCGGAGGTGTTCCTGCCCAACAGTCCACAGTTCCGTATTCCTTCTGGTTCAGGGTAAAAGTCCTTTTCTTCAACCTGGAAGTACGTCATCTCTCCTGCTCACGCGACCAGGACATACTTCCAGGTTATAGGGCACATATGAGTCCACGGGCTTCCCGACAGCGACTCCCAGTGGTCCCCAAGGTATCCAGCAGGGCTGTGTATAAAAACTACATAGTCCATGAGGCCCTGCTGGAACTCGGGGCACGTCCATGCTGTCGGGAGAGCTCCTCCTGGCGGCCTGGGGGTGAGGGCCGGAATAGGAAGCCGGCAATCCACCACAATAGATAGACATGAAAGGCACTATATCACAGATGAATAGATAGATACAGACTTTAATAATCCCAAAGGAAATTGCAGGGTTACACCAGCAGACAAAAAAGTCACAAATATATATATTACAAAAATGTAAATAACCTTAGGTAAACTAATAAAGTGCAAATTCATGTACTATGCAACAATAATTATACATTATATTAGTAGAAAAGGATAAGTATGATAATTTTGAAGTTATTTCCTCTCAATTGTGGTATATATGCGTTTGCCACACAAAATTGTGTATTAAAGGTAAGCGTTTTCTGTAAAGTTTAAAAAAACTCTCTTGTCCACACTGGCATTTTCTGACAGAGTCAGTGAGTGTGTCAAGGACAAGGTTACAAAATTGGTCTTCGCACGTGAAGAACTCAAAACAATATGCCTACAAGTTATAATTCCTTGGTTACATAAAATCAACAACTAATATCAGTTAGATACAATTTCACAAAACGAGAGGATCTTCAAACACTTCTTAAACACCTTGAGGGTCTCAGACTCTTGAATGGAGATGGAAAGCTTGTCCCACCAGCTAGGACGCTTAGCATAAAAAGAGTCTGGATTGAGATTTGATGTCATGCAGAGGTGACATCACCAGACGCCATTCATTAGTAGACCGAGGGAGGAGGGCCCAGCTGTAGAAGACATCCAGCCAGATGTAGGACCCGCCACTCTGCACACACCACAGTGCCTGTTAGGAACGCCAGCACTGATCTCTCTTGTGTGTGACGCCAGAGCTTAAATTTCAGCACAGGATTACGGGAATCGTATTAATGTGCAGATCTTTCTTTCTTTCTTTCTTTCTTTCTTTCTTTCTTTCTTTCTTTCTTTCTTTCTTTCTTTCTTTCTTTCTTTCTTTCTTTCTTTCTTTCTTTCTTTCTTTCTTTCTTTCTTTCTTTCTTTCTTTCTTTCTCTGCCCTCCCCCCACCTTGAGCTCTCCCATGTTGGCAAGTCTTCACTGCTTAAAGGAGGTATTGGAGCGGAATTTTTTTAACAGCTGGATGCCCTTCCTGACGCCACCCTTCGTTAGCTGCCTTTTATGACTTCTCAGAGGGTCGGTGACCTTATTCTAAGCCCAGGTCACAGGGGTAGACAAATCCTGAATAAAATGGTATGACCCAGAGGCTCTTTCAAAATAAAAATTGAAACGGGTTCATAGGGTCAGTACTGTCACAACATGTACAGAGTCCAGTGACATTCCAATTAACAGATGCTGAAGTACATTGTGGAAAAAGTGTGAGATTGTGGAATCACAAAACTAGTTGGGGTGCCAACCGGGCCATCAAATTAAATTTTCCTGTCAAAATCACAAAGCTGCAGTGAGGTCAGTTTGCTTCTCTGTGCTGTGGAGGTAAGAGACAAGACAGTTAGCATCAGTGCCTTCTCTCAACCTGGGGTGGTACCCCATACCCGCCAGCAAGGTGATGCACAGACATGCATGCATGGCAACATCTAAGATGGCGCCACTCTCCAGGACCATGATTAGTGAATATTTTCAGTCTTTCTTATCTCAATTAAGTGACTTGACAGACCATTCAGCACAATAAATCCTGTTAATGTAAACCCAACCTGGGGTGCTTGCCCCCTCAGTGGGTGCAATATGACATTTCAGGTTGTACAGATAAGTTGACTGAGGTGCGTTGTCCTACTTTATCGTGGTGCAATTGGTGTCTTGCAGTGTGCCTGAAGAGTGTGTGAATTGGAGAGAGAGAGACAGATGACGGAAGAGAGAAGGGGACAGCGAGAGTCCGGACAAAGATCTTTAACATTTAAATTGTTTGTTTGGGATTAATAAAGTATCTTTCTTTCTTTCTTTCTTTCTTTCTTTCTTTCTTTCTTTCTTTCTTTCTTTCTTTCTTTCTTTCTTTCTTTCTTTCTTTCTTTCTTTCTTTCTTTCCATGATGGTGAGGCAGATTGGTAGAGTGTGTCAGGACTGCCTGGGTGTGACAGTTTTCTGGATTGATAATAATGATTTCTTAATTTCATTACAGCTATAAACTTATACAAGCACTTTGAGCCTGTACTCCGTGAATAGCACGATGCAGATATTAATTGATTTATTTTTTTCTTCCTAGCTTCCAGTAACTGATTATACTCATACTTTATTAATGATGTACATTTGGGCAAAGATCACTGCACTAACTGAGTTCAGCAGACGGTGTCTACTCACATCAACATTAGAGTGTTATGTGCTGGAGTTTCATGACCTTCCTGCTATGTGATACTTTATTCTCCTTCCTGAGGGATTCACCAAATTCAGAGGTCTGACGCACTTTATTACTGGCAGTAGGCTGATGGAGAAGACTGTATTTACTATTGAATTCAGATAAGTAGTGACTTGTGTGACCATATAATAGCAAAGAGCAGTGGAAGTGTCATTTGCATGGTTTTGCTATAGATGCACCACCTCTTCACATGTAATGTGAATATATAAAGTTCCAACTGTGATGGCCTCTGTGAACAGAAAAGCGAACAGGAAACGTCTTTACCTCAAGAAATAAAATGCCTTACTACAAATGTTTGTGATCGACCATCTGTTGGAATTACAAATGCAGTGCATTTCTTACAACACGCCTTACACAATACATTCTGACAGATGCCTCTGTTATATACCATTTGGTATGGGATTCATAAAAAACAGTGTTAATGTTTGTAATACACCATCTGTTGAAATGACACAAGGCAATGTCTTTTATGACTAGAAATGTTTGTGATGTGACATCAGCAACAATGACAAATGCAGCGCATTGCTACCTGAGTTACAAAATACATTACAATAGATTTCTCTGTCATATATATTACATTTGGTATGGGATTCATAAACATTGTGTTAATGTGTGTGATGCACCATCTGTTGGAATGACAAATGCATTGTTTATGTCTGTGTTATATGCCACTTGGTATGGGACTCATAAAAGCAGTGTTAATGTTTGTGAGGCGCCATCTGTTGGAATGACAAATAGAGTGCATTTTATTACTACAGATGTTTGTGATGTGCCATCTGTTGGAATGACAATTACAATGTTTATATCTGTTATATGCCAGTTGGCATCTCATTCATAAAAACAGAGCTAATGTTTGTGATGCGCCATCTGCTGAAATGACAAATGCAATGCATATGTCTCTGTTTTATGCCATTTGGTATGGGATTCGTAAAAGCAGAGCAAATTTTTGTGATGTGCCATCTGTTGGAATGACAAATGCATTGCATTTCATTGCTTCATGCATTACAAAGTGCATTCCAATAGACCTCTATGTCATGTGCCATTTGGTTTGAGATTCATAAAAGCAGTGTTAATGTTTGTGATGCGCCATCTGTTGGAATGATAAAATGCAATGCATATGTCTCTGTTATATTTCTGGTTGGTATTGGATTTGTCAAACAGTGTTAATGATTGTTGAATACTTATTTTACCCCACTATATATTAATACACAGAAAAATATTTGTCCACTAAACAAAGCATCATTTGACAATTTCAGTTTTTGAAATAAAAATAAAATTTAAACAGCCGGTTGGTGACAGGTGTTATAAGAGGGAATACTTTGTAATTTAGCGTACATTTGAAATGCTCATTGATTTTTGCGCATTTTGACAGTTTAAGTAATGTCTGACTACGTTACTTATGCCTATTCAGATGATGCCTGCGTTATACTTTCTTGAACATAACAATAACTGTCACCCAGCCTGGGAGAAACCGGCCTCGGCCTCTTAATATCTATAATCCTGGTAGCTGCTAATTGCTCTGATCTCCTGATGTGGTGTCTTATGCCTGCAGTAAATGTCATTACGCCAGGCATTCTGCTGCTAATTGTAAGGTGCAGGATTTGCTCTTCCATCTCCACTGCTAAATCTGGATGATTTTGATTAATGGTTTTGGAAAATAGGAGACAAAGTGAACTTATGTGCCATCCTGCACAGATAATTCAACCTAAATTTTGCAGTCTGGCTTGAGACTCCAGGCATTGAACTCTTTTGTTCACTTAGTTGCTTTCAAACCATTCTTTAACCTGTAGCTCACTTTCACATGTGTAAGGTGGTACCAGCAGTGTTCTGTGTGCGTGACAGTCCCCAAAGCATGTAAGTCCTGCACAGCTCCAAAGATGCCCACTAGAGGGGGAAACACCGTCAAAACCCTGGCTAGTAACACCAGAGGGTATAATCTTTAAATACAAAACAAGATTTATTAATGCAAAAATGCTCTGTAACACAGTAAAGCTCCGAGGGAGTGTCTGCAAAACCGAGGTGACCCAAGGCAAACAAGTCCAATACACATTTCCCAAGAATGGTCAAAAAACAGAGTACAGACATCAAAAAATCCAGAAAATTCTTAAGAAGCACCAGGGAAACTCACCAATGCTGGCATATTCAATGAACCGCAAGGGATTGTCGGTTTTCCTCCACCTGTACAGGGCTCAGTACAGCCCCCTTGACAATGAGGAGCAGTTGGCCCCACCTCTTGGGGGACCACCCACAAAACACATGGCACACAGAAAAGGATACATAGTCATATACAAAGTAAATGTACAACTATACTGTATAATAAAACACAAAGATCTGTGTGTGTGTTTGTGTCTCAGAGCAATCTGATTGGTCAGTTTTGCTTTGGTTTGATTGGTCAGTTTGGCTTTGGTGATGTGATCGAAAGAGGAAGTGCAAGTGTGAGAAACACACGAGGAGGAGTAGATAGATAGATAGATACTTTATTAATCCCAATGGGAAATTCACGTAAAGGCGTTACAGCACATTGAGAGAGCTGCCAACAATAATAATGACAGAATCTGAGAAGCAGGCTTTTTTTTATAACGTTTTGTCCTTAGCAGATTAAGTTACAAGAAAAATAAAAAATGGCCACTGCGGGGGGTGGGGGGTGGGGATTGATGAGGATCATCAATCTCCGGATAATAGCAAAAGGACAAACATGGAATCTTTATAAATAAAAAAAACATGTATTATATAAAAACATTTGACGGCAAAATGGTTTTTAGACCTGTGTAGGCCGAAGCAAGCCAATAGAGTTTGGGGGGCAGGCTGCTTGAGGTGAGGCTTATTTCTAGGTAGCCAATACTTTCTCATGGCTTTCATTTTCTTTACAGAAATCACTTAAGTGTATGCTGTTCACTTCTAGTCCAAATTTTATTTTTTCGTTTTGATGGCCACAGATTCAACTCCCTCCCGTTTTTCGAAGTACGACACTTTGCATGCCAGGTCTGTCCCCCCTAAAAGGCAATCTTTTTGTATAAAGCCCGAACTGATCATCTTTCTAGTGGTGTTGCTATGACAAGGACCACCGCTAGTCACGTCACCGCCTTTGAGGATGCCCACTGTTTGCATTGTCTTGTGTGAGGCACAACTTTCTCGTACTTGAGGAGCTTTTTTCTGTTTTAGCGATGCCACATGCTCATGACTTTACGCTTCCTTGAGCATCTAAAGATAACAGCATAGGCTGTGGCTTTCCAGCTCAGTTTGGATCATCTGCTTGGTCCTGCACGTGTGGTCATGTGAAAAAGTAAGTGGACTTTTCCATCTATGAATATCTTTGATGGCCAAATGATTGAAAAGGCTAATTTCCTTGTGTTTTTGTTCAGGTAGCACATGAAGATTGACTGTTTGCAAGTTCAAATGTGTTAAAGTCAACCATTCCCGTGGGGTGTACTTACTTTTTCACACAGATCTTAATTTTAAGTCCATTTCCCAGCCAGTACTCTCCTCTCTCTCATCTTGAGCTCTTTGTAATGCTGTCCCATCAATTCAGTCTCTTGTTCAAATTGCAGGAGAGACAGCAGCTGCCGAGTGTCCTAGCAGCTCGCAGATTTGTAATATGAAGCACCAAGCAGCCTTCCAAATGTCACATTGGTTCATCCATTAAACTGGACCTCTTCATACTGCGTGGGGTTTTTAGGCTGCTTGAATCTGACAGCAGAGCCGCACTAATTACAAACAGGGGTGGGTGAGACGGCACTGGGCCTCAGGGCTTAGACGGGCTGCCGGCCCCCTGAGACGGCATCTTGTTTGACGGCGTGCGGTTGTAAAATAGAGCAGCTAGTCAGTGAAATTGTGATGTGGTGGCTGTGCACTAAGGTTACGTTATCCGAGACCCCTGAGGTAATAGGCGGGACGCTGCAATCCAGTAACCACACGCCTCTCCACTTTAATCGCTTGGTTGCTCTTTATTGTCTGTGTAGCACAGGGGCGGGTGAGCTAAGGCACGTGTGGCACGGTTGCGAGTGCCCCCTGGGCTACTCACTGAAATACAGTGGTTTGAGAAAGCACTCAGACCCCTTCACTTTCTGCGTATTTTGTTGTGTTGTAGATTTAACTTTAAATGGATAATCCAACCATCCATCCATCCATTATCCAACCTGCTATATCCTAACTACAGGGTCATGGGGGTCTGCTGGAGCCAATCCCAGCCAACACAGGGCGCAAGGCAGGAAACAAACCCTGGGCCGGGCGCCAACACACACCCACACACCAAGCACACACTAGGGACAATTTAGAATCACCTATGCACCTAACCTGCATGTCTTTGGACTGTGGGAGGACACCCACGCAGACGCGGGGAGAACATGCAAACTCCACGCAGGGAGGACCCGGGAAGCGAACCTCAGGTCTCCTAACTGCGAGGCATCAGCGCTACCGTGCCGCCCTAAATGGATAATTATTCCATTAATTTACCATTAATCCACACTCAACATTCCATTATGACAAAGTGGCAGCATGTTTTCAGAAAGGCTGGCAAACATCTTAAAAATGAAAAACTGAAATCTGTCATTCCTAGAAGTATTCAGACCCGTAAATTCAGTACTTTGTAGAAGCTCCTTTGGCAGCAGTTCTTCTGGGGATCGTCTCTATAAGCTTGGCACACGTGGATTTCCAATTCATTTGATTGGAGTGATTAGGAAAGGCCCACAAGGTCTGTGAAGGTCTCACAGTTGAGCAACCATGAAGATGAAGGAATTGACTGCGCAGTTTAGGGACAGGACCTAGGGAAGGCTCAAACGAAAATTTTTGCAGCTTTCCAGGCTTCCAAGAGTGCACTGGCCTCCATGATTATTACATTGAAGAGGTTTGGAGCAGCCATGACTCTTCCTAGAGGTGGCTACCCAGACCTGCTGTGCAATCAGGGAAGGAGGTTCCTCGGTAAGAAAGCTGATCTCCTGTAAGACACTGTGACTACTCTGGGTGAGCTTCAGGGAAGGACATCCATTCAGTTCATCACTCCACCAATCTGGACTTTAAGATGGAGTGGCCTCTCCTCTGCAAAGGTTACATAGAAGCCTCCTTCGAGTTTATAAAGAGGCACCTAAAGGACTGTGAGAAGCAAGATTCACTGATATGGTGAAACCAAGATAAACATCATGACACCGACCACCGCATATGCAATGCCAACTTCAATGATGAAGCATGGTGGTTGCAGAAGTGGGATTGTTTTTCAGCAGCAGGGACTGCAGGAACTAGATAGGGTTGAGGGAAACCTAATTGGAGCAAACTACAGAAATATCCTTCATGAAAATTGTACTGGGCGGAAGGGTCAAAGCAAAGACAACACAGGGAATACCAGCTTATAATGAAGAGGGAAACCAGTGGTGGGTGAATGATCTGTAGATCTGAACGTGAAAGTGCTCTAGATCTGAGCCTTCAAGCAAGCAGAGATATCGGAAGTGTGGAACAGAGGTGGGCAATGTGCTTAAACAGAGTGAAGGTTTATGAAGTACACAGAGCAGACGGTGCTTAGTGTTTGGGCCAAGTGGTGTCACCATGGGTGTACGGACCATCAGTGGGGGAGACATCCAAATGACTTGTCTAGAAAATTTTTGTGCAGGCTGAAATCACCAAGGGGAACATGTGCTTGATAAAACCATCGAGTGTCCATGTGCTGGAATCCCAAATAGAATGAAAGGATCAATTGTCCAAATTTTGAAATCACCAAGGGGGATGACCTTGATGAAAGGATCAAGTTGACTGCATGCTAAAATCACAACAGAGGAACCTCAATGAAACGATCAAGTGTCCAAATCACCAAGGGAAACATGCGCCTAATAAAACAATTGAGTGTTCATGTGCTGGAATCACAAAGGGGAACCTCGATTTAACAAGTTGTTAACATAATGAAATGGGCAAGTTGGACATCAACAAAACGAACGAGTTGTCTGGATGCTAAAGTCACCAAGGGGGACCTCATTGAAGCCATCAGGTTGTCTGTATGTTAAAATTACCAGCTGACTCAGGGACAACTCTGGGAATGTCCTTGAGTGGAACTGCCAGAGCCCAGGCTTGAACTCCAATTCTGGAGAGTCCTGGAAATAACTGTCCATTTTATGGGGGGGGGGGGGGGGGGTCTTGGAGCTTAAGAGGATCTGCAGAGGATAATGGCTGTATGTGAAACGCTAGACCTAAAGAAGACTCCAGGCTGGAATCAGCTAAGTCTTAAGTAAAGGGTCTGAATGATTGTGTCACTGGAATATTTCATTGTTTTATTTCTAATCAATTGGCAAACATTTCTAAAAATTTTGCCTTCGCTTTGTCATTCCAGAGTACTGAGTGTTGCTTGATGAGGTACAAAATAATTTTTAAGTTATTTGAGCAAAAATTGAGGGGTCTGAATACTGACTGATGGTGAAGTACGTACTTCTAATTAAGGCCCTAATAATAATAATAATGATGATAGTTCTTTGCCTTTATATAGTGCCTTTCTCACTACTCAAAGCACTTTTCATATTGAGTGGGGAGGCACTTCAACCACCACTCGTGTGTGGCATCCACCTGGATGATGCAGCCACTACGCTCACCACAAATTAGCTGTTAGGTGGTGAAGTGGTGAGTGAGAGAACCAATTAGAGACAGGGGATGATTAGGGGGGCCCCCTATGACTGGGTGGGCAATTTAGTGAGGACATCTAGAGAAACTGAAACCTCTTTATGAGGGGGTCACGGGGGACAGTTTAGCCTGGACATTGGAATACACCCTACTCTTTACGAAGGATGCCCAGGTGATCTTTTATGACCACAGAGACACAAGACTTCAGTTTTATATCTCATGTGAAGGGCCGTGCCATTTTTACAGCACAGTGTCACCCTGTCACTACACTGGGGCACTGAGATCCACATTCAGACCTCATGGTAAGCGCCCCCTGGTGGCCTCACCAGCAGCAAACCAAGCTTTTCCTTCCATAGAGTCACCGGACTGGTGTATAGGTTAGACCCCTAGAAGCTGCTGTCCTTTACTTTCTGTTATTTTGGTCTTATTGCCACCCCTTTGTGTTGATCTGCTCAGCTATTTTCACTTCACTGGTATTGGTGGGTATTTGGGATCATGGTGGTCTGCTCAAGAGCTCCACTAATGCCCACAAGCCCTTGTAAATTTACAGCTTTAGTTAGGAGATCCTGCCCGACTCTGGCAGAGAAGAAAACTTGGGACGCTTCCATGGCTCAGCGGGTGTGGAAGTGCTTTAGGGAAACTGGTGGAGTGAAGGCCGAGCCCATGGAAGCTGGCAGAGATGCCATACAGAACCACAAATATTCAAACGAATCATCGTGGTATGGGAAGGGGGGGCTGCTGCTGCCGACCGTGTTATCATCCATCCATCCATTTTCCAACCCGCTGAATCCGAACACAGGGTCACGGGGGTCTGCTGGAGCCAATCCCAGCCAACACAGGGCGCAGGGCAGGGAACCAATCCTGGGCAGGGCGCCAACCCACCGTGTTATCATAAACCTGCAAAAGTGTGCAGCATAATCATGCCATGCTCTAGTGGGTTTCAGCAATGTATCAGACCACATTAATTTTAAATAAACTCGATGCCTGCTGCTCAGCTGATGAAAACGTGTGCCCAGCTGTTGACCTGCAACATTTTGTAGCTCTGAATTTGGTATTGCCCTTTCAGCCACAATGTCTCTAAGTTACTCGTTTTAATATTTGATCTGTTTATCTGAAGTGCTCAGCAGTGCCTAACCCAAATGAAATACTCTGCTTTTTTCATTTTTAATGATTTCTTTGAAGGTCAGATGTTTCTGGGAGTGCCATTCAGGTGAGGCCTTCAAGGCAGAATGTGCCCGCTCAGGTCCTCAGAGCAGACAGGCGGCATGCCATTCCCTGCCTTGGATGACTTGTTGACGCTTTCGCAAGATTCAAATTTCTTTCTACTGATCATTCGCCCACCACTGGTTACCCTCTTCTTTATAAGCTGGCACTTAGTCTGCCAGCTCCCTCCTCCTGGCTTTTTCTCCAGTTTGTTCAGCAGGTCGGGTCCCCACTCTGTTTGATACCAGAACAATGCAGAATCCACAAAATGAAAACCTTCTCAGGCAGATTACTCGGCTTAGCAAGACTGAGAGGGCTCAGACTCGAGACTTGACCTCAGACATCCACTAAATGTGAGGGGCGATGAGATGGCATTTTGTTGGCTTGTTACTTTAGATAGACAGATAGATAGATAGGATAGATGGATACTTTATTAATCCCAAGGGGAAATTCATAAGTAGTAAAAAGTGTCCAGGAAAATGAGTCCACATAAAAGAAAGTGGTAGGTGTGATCAGTGAAATAGATAAAAAGGTAGAAAGATAAAGTCGTACACGGAGCTGCTGGAAAGGCTGCCACTCGCGGCGGCGCCTGAGTCATGAATCTTTTACAAGAAAGTAAAAGGTAATGTTTAATTCATTTTTGTGAAGACCTTAGTTTTCTACCGGAAAGTTCATATGACTACGTAAAGTCGGAAGGTGAGATGTCACCAGTGACAGTCCCTTTGGCACCTGAATGCAGCGAATGAGGGTCCCAGTAAGTCTCTGAAGACTGGCTGGTGTATCTGAGAAAAGCAAATCTGTGCTCTGATTGTTTTATTTCTGATGAGGACCGGACCTCCATAAACACCCAGTTCTGCTTTAACCCATTAAATGGTGAAGGTATGGACTACCTGATGACACGTTTAGCAAAATCTTCACAAAAGGTTCTTTTTGTGCTTACACTCATGTCAGGGTTCAAACTGTGGCTTTTTATCTTCAAAAGCATTGCAATTTCACCATTCACGCTTTTAAGTTGCGTGCCTTAATCTTGACCTTTTACATTCATACTGGCCTGTTTGCGTCCATAGCGTCAGATTGCTTTTATCTCGTAATCTAATCTACCGTAGCTGTTTTCTTTTTTAAAGTACCTTTGTACACTTTGGAGGGTTTAGTCTGAAATAAAAATGAATTCATCGATTTTCTTTATACCGAACTCTTCTCACCTTTCAAAGACGAGCAGATTCAGTTAAGTAGCAACTGCAAACGCTGAGGGTCAGGGAGGGTCAGCTGAAAAGAAAGGGAAAGGATTAAAAAAAGTATAGAAAATTAAAAACAAATTGAATAGTGTTATGTTTTGGCCAGGGTGCCTGCCTTGGCTTACACTTACGTCCCTGGTCTTTTACATTCATTTTTCAGTTTGAATTATTTGCTGTTTCAACAGATTGTGTATCACAAACATTTGTGGTAATAAAAAGCATTGTATTTGTCATTCCAACAGATGGTGCATCACAAATATTTATATTAATAAAATGCTCTGAATTTGTAATTCCCAACAGATGGCACATCACAAATATTTGTAGTAATAAAATTCAGTGCATTTGTTATTCCAACATATGCCGCATCACAAACATTTGTAGTAATAAACTGCATTGCATTTGTCATTCCAACAGAGAGTGCATCACAAACATTTGTAGTAGTAAACTGCACTGCATGTGTCATTCCCAACAGATGCCGCATCACAAACATTTGTAGTAATAAACTGCACTGCATTTGTCATTCCAACAGATGGCGCATCACAAACATTTGTAGTAATAAACTGCACAGCATTTGTTATTCCAACAGATGGCGCATCACAAACATTTGTAGTAATAAACTGCATTGCATTTGTCATTCCAACAGATGCTGCATCACAAACATTTGTAGTAATAAACTGCATTGCATTTGTCATTCCAACAGATGCTGCATCACAAACATTTGTAGTAATAAACTGCATTGCATTTGTCATTCCAACAGATGCCGCATCACAAACATTTGTAGTAATAAACTGCATTGCATTTGTCATTCCAACAGATGGTGCATCACAAACATTTGAAGTAATAAACTGCATTGCATTTGTCATTCCCAACAGATGCCGCATCACAAACATTTGTAGTAATAAACTGCATTGCATTTGTCATTCCAACAGATAGTGCATCACAAACATTTGTAGTAGTAAACTGCACTGCATGTGTCATTCCCAACAGATGCCGCATCACAAACATTTGTAGTAATAAACTGCACTGCATTTGTCATTCCAACAGATGGCGCATCACAAACATTTGTAGTAATAAACTGCATTGCATTTGTCATTCCAACAGATGGCGCATCACAAACATTTGTAGTAATAAACTGCATTGCATTTGTCATTCCAACAGATGCTGCATCACAAACATTTGTAGTAATAAACTGCATTGCATTTGTCATTCCAACAGATGGTGCATCACAAACATTTGTAGTAATAAACTGCATTGCATTTGTCATTCCAACAGATGGTGCATCACAAACATTTGTAGTAATAAACTGCATTGCATTTGTCATTCCAACAGATGGCGCATCACAAACATTTGTAGTAATAAAATGCATTGCATTTGTCATTCCCAACAGATGCCGCATCACAAACATTTGAAGTAATAAAATGCATTGCATTTGTCATTCCAACAGATGGTGCATCACAAATGTGTAGTAATAAAATGCATTGCATTTGTTATTCTAACAGATGGTGCATCACAAATATGTGTAGTAGTAAAATGCCTGCATTTGTCATTCCAACAGATGATGCATCATAAACAACATTGCTTTTATGAATCCCATAGCAAATGGCATATAATGGAGTAGCAGTAAATTTTACTACTACAAATAAAATGACAAATGTAATGCATTTTATTAGTACAAACAAATACAAAATATATTCCAATAGATGGTGCACTGCAAACCTTAAAGCTGAGGTCTACGTCGATTCTTTAGATTTCAACCTCATTGATTGGTAGCAGAGCTAGTTACACACACTTGGTCCAGTCTCAACAAAATGTTTCCGCACATATTGCACTTTGTCAGGTGGAGACACTTGACTACTTTGGAGCCCAACATTTTTATCATTTAAGAGTTTTTTTCCCCCTTTTTGCTAGAGTGAGCTTTGAGGACTGTGACACCTAGTGGCTCAGAGCAAGTGAAACACCAGATCAGACTGAAGCCAGGCTAGCAGACCAAAGGAGCACCACTTAAAATCACCTGCTGTTGCTGCTGCTAGTTGATACGTAAATGGCGGTTATTTCCAAAAGGCTCCTATACTTTTTCTTGCCAGTATATGTTATCATCTCCTGGTCCATTTTTGCCACTTACAGTAATCCTCAGAGATGTATCTGTCTTTTAATGCACGGCCATTTCCAGTGTAACGTGTAAAATAAGCTGACAAAGTCCAAAAACACAATGTAACTACAAAAATGAAAGTGAAAGTGATTTCTCCACATTAAATAATCCTAATCTAAACTAAATAAGAAGACCCCAAGATAAGAAGACTACCAAACTGGCCATACTTGACCTCCAAATGTGTGGATATTTCCTGACTCGAATGACTGCTTGCAGGTTTGCGATTTTGTTAGAAAATGGATTCTTCGGTAGCCAGGACTCTTTCTCTTTCATTTTTGAGGCAGTGTTTTGATTCACGATTTTCGAGCTGACGTCAGATTTTGGCTCCTTGCAGGTTTGACCTTGTGTCTGTTTCCTAGACTATTGTTTTGCTGATCTCTTTTGTTCAATTTCATTTCCTTGTCTATTCTTCTTTTTTCGTTTTCTTCTTTATGTTTTCCATTTCGGCTCAAAAGTTCACAACAGTGGGCGGCACGGTGGCGCAGTGGGTAGCGCTGCTGCCTCGCAGTTGGGAGACCTGGGGACCCGGGTTCGCTTCCCGGGCCCTCCCTGCATGGAGTTTGCATGTTCTCCCCGTGTCTGTGTGGGTTTCCTCCCACAGTCCAAAGACATGCTCGTTAGGTGGATTGGCGATTCTAAATTGGCCCTAGTGTGTGCTGGGTGTGTCCTGCGGTGGGTTGGCACCCTGCCCGGGATTGGTTCCTGCCTTGTGCCCTGTGTTGGCTGGGATTGGCTCCAACAGACCCCTGTGACCCTGTGTTCGGATTCAGCGGGTTGGAAAAAGGATGGATGGATGGGTTCACAACAGTGTATAAACACTTTTGATGGGCAGTACCCAAGCTCACAAATGCTTTTTTTTTTTTTGGCTGAATGGGCATGAAATTGTGTTCAGGTAAAAATGTTCAGGAATTTTTAGCAGACTCGGGATAAAGGATCTGAAGTGGTTTTGAGTGGATTATAATGGGGCAGTGATCTTTTAAGTGCCCCCAAAAGTCAGGGTAGCATCTGCCAACTATGCTGGACCGATTATTGTGGGCAAAACTGTGACCTGAGAAGTGAGGCAGCCGTGCTAATCACTCCGCCACTGGGCTGCAACAACTAAGAGACATAGACAACAACATCCAGCACTCGTGGCCACAATCTCTCTGAAAAGGATGGAAGTTTAATGATTACATCCATCAATCCAGGGATGCGTCCCATTCCAGCTAGCATTGGGCATGAGGCAGAAACACTCCCTGGATGGGGCATCAGCTCATCGCAAAGTGAGTACAAGCACACACACACACTGGCGTCATTTTATCATCACCAGATCTCCAAACCTGCATGTTCTTGGAACGATATGGGAGCACACTGTGGAAACCCACCAGGACAACATGCAGACTCTCAAGCAGGGAACACCAGGGACGTGACTCCCTACTACTGCTCCGCCACCGTGCTGTCCTCACAACATTATTTCAGTTTTTTTTGTAACATGTAACATACATGCTTTAACACATTTCATCATGAACGTGATAATCACATATACAGTAAATCTGAGGATTCTAAATGTGCAGAGAGCTGCAATATCATAAATGTAATGTGTTCTGTGTGACAATCGCTGCTGTCCGTGCAGGAGGAAGACCCAGAAGCACATAGCAATTAACAACTGGGTCAGTTTGAAGATGACGTTTACGATGTTCTACTTTAATGTCAAAATAAACTGTGAGGTTAAAGTAGAAATTTCCATCTTTAATCACAAAATAGGCCTTTTTTTTCTTCACTGTGTCCCTTTTTTTTCCCTCTGTGGCTCAAATACGCTTCCATACATTCGGATTGTGTTGCAAAGGTGCCAAAAAAAAAAAAGATGGCACAGAAGATGGTATGTGAGACCTTTAAAATGTATCGCGTCATTACGATGGGGAGTGTGCAACACTTGTATGGCCTATGCAAGAAATACATGAAGAAAAGCACCAGAAATGCACGTGTATGTCAGCGTGATGATTTGCTTCACCACATCGAGCCATTCATCAAACATCGAAGCTCACACATCGATCCTGTAGGATCGGCAGAGCAGCGTGCTGTCACGTGTTGATAGTAAACAGAGACTCTGACGTCATGTTACAAATTGAACACACTGCACCCACCGATTTTTTGCTGGTACTGTGACTCGCACACTCATCTCGTTCATTTCTGAGGACGTGCTCAGAGGACGCATCAAATGAATGCTGGGAACGCGTGGCAGCCATGATGTGTGAGCGCGAAGTACAAACTGGCCCATACTTCCATGCTATTGATCAGTTTTAGGAATGTTTGGGTCACCCCTCGTATACATCTTGGGAGCAGGCATTACTTTGTGTCTGAGATTTGGGCTAAAAATAATAACAAACAAGTGCACAGTTCTTTAAATTAAGTAGGGAAAATGAACTCTCCTCTGGTTAGTGTTGGCAGCTTTTAGGGAAGACGTCTGGACTTTCACTTTTGTTCAATTTTAGTTTTTTTTCTCATCAATCTGCATTCTTGGTGTCAACTTTTGTTCCTTTTTAGGTTTTATTGTTCATCAATCATTTTGTCTTCCTAGTGTCGACTTCTCTTTGTTTTTTGGTTTTACTCTTCATTGATTGCTTTGTCTTCATAGTGTTGAATTTAGTTTTTTTTTCAGTCTTATTGGTCACTGATCATTTTGCCTTCTTTTTGTCGACTTTTGTTCATTTTTTAGTTTAATTTTTCACTGTTTTGTCTTTGAGATGTGAACTTTTGTTCGTTTTTTTTTTATTGATCTTTTTGTCTTCCTGGTTTCGACCTTTATTCGTTTTTTTATTTTATTCTTCACCGACCGTTTTGTCTTCCAGGCATTGACTTTTGTTTGATTTTTGGCTTTATTGTTTGCAGATTGTTTTCCTGATGTCGACTTTTGTTCGTTTTTTAGTTTCATTTTCATTCATTTTCATTTTTCACAGATCATTTTGTTTTCCTGATGTCGACTTTTGTTCGTTTTTTCACTGATCAGTTTGCCTTCTTTATGTTGACTTTTGTTCATTTTTTAGTTTCATTTTTCACTGATCATTTTGTCTTTGAGATGTTGACTTTTGTTTGTTTTTGGTCCGTGAACTTTCTGGTATTTGAAATTTCATTTTAGAAGCAAAAACGAAAATGAAAGGAATTTTCAGATTTTGATTTTTGATTAGAGATAGATAGATAGATACTTTATTAATCCCAATGGGAAATTCACATTCTTCAGCAGCACCTTACTGATACAATAAATAATATTAAATTAAAGAATGATAATAATGCAGGTGAAAAACAGACAATAACTATGTATAATGTTAAATGTTAACGTTTACCCCCCCCGGATGGAATTAAAGAGTCGCATAGTTTGGGGGAGGAACGATCTCCTCAGTCTGTCAGTGGAGCAGGACAGTGACAGCAGTCTGTCGCTGAAGCTGCTCTTCTGTCTGGAGATGACATTATTTAGTGGATGCAGTGGATTCTCCATAATTGATAGGAGCCTGCTGAGCGCCCTTCGCTCTGCCACAGATGTTAAACTGTGCAGTTCCATGCCAACAATAGAGCCTGCCTTCCTCACCAGTTTGTCAAGGCGTGAGGCGTCTTTCTTCTTTATGCTGCCTCCCCAGCACACCACCACGTAGAAGAGGGCGCTCGCCACAAACGTCTGATAGAACATCTGCAGCATCTTATTGCAGATGTTGAAGGACGCCAGCCTTCTAAGGAAGTATAACCGGCTCTGTCCTTTCTTGCACAGCGCATCAGTATTGGCAGTCCAGTCTAATTTATCATCCAGCTGCACTCCCAGGTATTTATAGGTCTGCACCATCTGCACACAGTCACCTTTGATGATCACTGGGTCAATGAGGGGTCTGGTCCTCCTAAAATCCACCACCAGCTCCTTGGTTTTGCTGGTGTTCAGGTGTAGGTGGTTTGAGTCGCACCATTTAACAAAGTCATTGATTAGGTTCCTATACTCCTCCTCCAGCCCATTCCTGATGCAGCCCACGATAGCAGTGTCGTCGGCGAACTTTTGCACGTGGCAGGACTCCGAGTTGTACTGGAAGTCTGATGTATATAGGCTGAACAGGACCGGAGAAAGTACAGTCCCTTGTGGCGCTCCTGTGTTGCTGACCACAATGTCAGATGTGCAGTTCCCAAGACGCACATACTGAGGTCTGTCTTTAAGATAGTCCACAATCCATGCCACTAGGTATGAATCTAATCCCATCTCTGTCAGCTTGTCCCTAAGGAGCAGAGGTTGGATTGTGTTGAAGGCGCTAGAGAAGTCTAGAAACATAAGTCTTACAGCACCACTGCCTCTGTCCAAGTGAGAGAGGGATCAGTGTAGCATATAGATGATGGCATCCTCCGCTCCCACCTTCTCCTGATATGCAAACTGCAGAGGGTCAAGGGCGTGTTGAACCTGTGGCCTAAGGTGGTGAAGCAGCAGCCTCTCCGTGGTCTTCATCACATGTGATGTCAGAGCAACAGGCCGAAAGTCATTCAGCTCACTAGGACGTGATACCTTTGGGACTGGGGTGATACAAGATGTTTTCCAAAGCCTCGGGACTCTCGCCTGTTCCAGGCTCAGGTTGAAGATGCGCTGTAGAGGACCCCCTAGCTCTGATGCACAGACCTTCAGCAGTCGTGGCGATACTCCATCTGGACCCGCTGCTTTGCTGGCACGAAGTCTCCTCAGCTCTCTGCTCACTTGCGCTGTTGTTATTATGGGTGGGGATGTCTTTCCTATGCTGGTATCAGCAGAAGGATGTGTGGAGGGTGCAGTACTCCGAGGTGAGAGTGAGAGTGGGTTAGGGTGGTCAAACCTGTTAAAGAAGTTGTTCATTTGGTTTGCTCTCTTCACGTCTCTCTCGATGGTGGTACCCCGCTTCGAGCTGCAGCCAGTGATGATCTTCATCCCATCCCAGACTTCCTTCATGCTGTTATTCTGCAACTTCTGCTCCAGCTTTCTCCTGTACTGCTCCTTCACCGCCCTGAGCTGGACTTGGAGTTCCTTCTGCACGCGCTTGAGCTCATGCTGATCACCGTCTTTAAAAGCCCTTTTCTTCTGGTTCAAAAGGCCCTTGATGTCACTTGTAATCCATGGCTTGTTGTTAGCATAGCAGCGTACTGTTCTTACTGGAACTACTGTACAATGTCCATACAGAAGTTGATGTAGTCAGTAGTGCAGTCAACAACTTCCTCAATGTTCTCACTATGTGATCCCTGCAGGATATCCCAGTCTGTAGTTCCAAAACATTCTCTCAGAGTATTCTCAGCCTCCGGGGTCCACTTCCTGAATGATCGTGTGGTTACAGGTAGGACTCTCACTTTTGGTTTATAGTGAGGCTGAAGCAGAACCAGGTTATGATCTGCTTTCCCAAGCGCAGGCAGCGGGGTGGCGCTGTATGTGTCTTTAACGTTAACATACAGTAAGTCAATAGTCTTATTTCCCTGGGTGTTACAGTCCACATACTGGGAGAATGCAGGTAATGTTTTGTCCAGCGTCACATGGTTAAAGTCTCCAGCGATTAGCACAAGTGCCTCAGGGTGCTGCGTTTGTAACTTAGCAACAGCAGAATGGATGATGTCACTCGCTATCTCCACGTCCGCCCGAGGAGGAATATACACGACAACAACAATGACGTGTCCAAACTCTCTGGGCAAGTAATAGGGACGCAGACTTACGGCCAACAGTTCGATGTCCCTGCAGCAAGTGGAGATTTTGACGTTAACATGTCCAGAGTTACACCATCGTGTATTAACATCGAGAGCGAGTCCTCCTCCTTTGTACTTCCCACAGGTACTTGCGTCTCTGTCCGCTCTAACTGTGCTAAACCCGGGTAGCTCCACATTAGCATCTGGGATGGTGGTAGTTAGCCACGTTTCGCAAAAACACAACAAACTGCATTCTCTGTAGGTCCTGACATTTTTCACCAGCGCAGCCAGTTCGTCGATCTTATTTGAGATTGAGTTCACATTCCCCAGAATCACAGAAGGCACCGAAGGCTTGAAACGCCACTTTCTCGCAAGCCGCTTCATTTTTAGCTTAGTGCCGGCTCTGCTGCCACGATACTGCCTTCTTACCTTGTCGGGTAAATAGGGAACCACACCGGCACTGGCATTTGTTCTCAGCGCTCGAAGTTGAGTACTTGAATAGGCGAGTCTCGGCGTGTAAAAATCCATGCCCACGTTGTAAAAGTAAGTGTGTCCAGGGAACGAACCCACATAAAATAAAGTAATAGGAGTGATCAATAAAAAAAAATAGAAAAATAAAAGTAGAAAAGTACACATACATATACAGTCATACACGGAGCTGCCGAAAAGGCTGCCACTCACGGCGGCGCCGGATGTTAAAAAAATTAAAGAATAAAATGAGGGAAAATAAGGTATTTTTTTAATTCTATGGTAACAAATAGCAGTCATAAACTTAAAATTACACATACTTTTCTGGATTTATTTGTGATTCAAATAATGAAAGTGTAATAGCTCAAAAACAACAAAACAGACGCATTTTCGTTGTCTGAAACCAGAAGTACTTCTTCTTCTTCTGCGCGATTTTTGACGACATGTGCGAACAGTCCTCCTCACAACACATCGATCGACGGCCTTGAAGTTACACTGTGCGACAATAGAGGCACTGTCGACCCCTTGAACCCTCAGACCAGACATCAGACACCAGATAAAAGTCCAATAATAATATTTATTATTATAAATAAAGTGCACAAAGCACCACCACTCCACTATACTCAATAAACAACAACAAATAAACAATCCTTAGCCACCCTGCCTCCCAACTCAGCTTGTCCATCAGGGATTTCCCACAGTCTTTTATAGTCCTCGACCCGGAAGTGCTTCTGAGCCCTCAGTCCATGTGATTATCCAGCACTTCTGGGTCAGGTAAAAACTTCTCTTTTTCTTCAGCCCGGAAGTATATCATTTCTAACGTTCCCATGACTTGGAAATACTTCCGGACTATACGGAAAATATAAATCCCTGGGCCTCCCTGCAGCGACTCCTGGTGGCCCCCATGGTATCCAGCAGGGCTGTGCATTAAAACTCCACTGTCCATGAGGTCCTGCTGGAATTCGGGGCACCTCCATGTTGCAGGGAGGGCTCCATCTAGCGGCCTGGGGGTATTGGCCGGGATGAACAGCCGGCCATATCTCACAACTGACATTAGCAGAGGATGGACCATTACGTTGTTTTTCGGGGCAGTAAAAGAAGACATGACTGCAGAAAAACTGAGTCGCATCTTTCAGGTAAAAATACAAGCCTTGAAAACTTTGCTTCATTGATGTAGCCGTTCTTTTATGAACGTTATTCTTGTTACTTACTGCGAAATAAATAAAGGGCGTTTTCTCGTTTTCGTTTCTTGCATTTTTCTTTTCTGATATGGGAAAGAACAAAAGGAAAAAAGTAATTGTTTTGCGTTTTTCATTTTTCCTTTTAAGTTGACAATCAAATAAGTGTCTTTTTCTTTTTTAAATGATATTTTCTGAAACGAAATTTAAAATACCAAAAAGTACACGGACCGTTTTTTCACTGATCTTTTTGTCTTCTTGGTTTCGACATTTGTTTGTTTTTTTTTTTTATTCTTTACCGACTGTTTTGTCTTCCAGGTGGGTCCGTGTACTTTTTGGTATTTGAAATTTCATTTTAGAAACAAAAACGGAAAAAAGAAAATGAAAGGAAAGTTCAGATTTTAATTTTTGATCAAAGAATAAAATGAGGGAAAATAAGGTATTTTTTAATTCTGTGGTAACAAATAGCAGTCATAAACTTAAAATTACACATACTTTTCTGGATTCATTTGTGATTCAAATGATGAAAGTGTAATAGCTCAAAAACAACAAAACAGACGCATTTTCGTTGTCTGGCACCAGAGGTACTTCTTTTTCTGCGCGATTTTTGATGACACATGCGAACAGTTCTCCTCACAACTCATCGACTGACGGCCTTGAAGTTTCACTGCATGGCATCAGCAGGGGATGGACCATTATGTTGTTTTTCAGAATTAAAAGAACATTTCAATGTTCACTCCGGGACGAGGACATGACTGTAGAGAAACAGTCGCATCTTTCAGGTAAAAATACAAGCTTTGCAAACTTTGCTTCATTGATGTAGCAGTTCTTTTATGAACGTTGTTGTTGTTACTTACTATGAAACAGCTAACATTTGGTGATTTTATTTACTAACACTAAGCCTGGCAAATTTTGTAGTGCTAGCATTTTGAATGTGTGTAAATGTGTGAATGGTTGATCATTGACAAGTGTAGCACATGTTAAGAAAACTTTCTGTAAATCACGTTGCTCTCCTAATGTGTTACACTTGTGCGCACTGTTAATACTCGAAACGATTACTCGCTATAGTAGCCAGTAAAAGTCAATGAGCAACCATTCAAAATGCTAGCACTATAAAAATTGCCAGACTTAGTGTTAGTAAATGAAATCGCCAAATGTTAGCTGTTTCACAGTAAGTAATAACAATAACGTTCATAAAAGAACTGCCACATCAATGAAGCAAAGCTTGTATTTTTACCTGAAAGATGCAACTCAGTTTTTCTGCAGTTATGTCCTCGTCCCGGAGTGTCACTCTTTCACTGTTCCGAAAAACAACGTAATGGTCCATCCTCTGCTGATGCCATGCAGTGTAATTTCAAGGCCGTCGGTCGATGTGTTGTGAGGAGAACTGTTCGCACGTGTCGTCAAAAATCGCGCAGAAGAAGAAGTACCTCCAGTTTCAGACAACGACAATGCATCTGTTTTGTTGTTTTTGAGCTATAACACTTTCATTATTTGAATCACAAATAAATCCAGAAAAATATGTGTAATTTTAAGTTTATGACTGCTATTTGTTACCACAGAATTAAAAAATACCTTATTTTCTCACATTTTATTCTTTAATCAAAAATCAAAATCTGAAAATTCCTTTCATTTTCGTTTTTTCGTTTTTGCTTCTAAAACGAAATTTCAAATACCAAAAAGTACACGGACCCAGGTGTTGAGTTTTGTTTGATTTTTGGTTTTATTGTTTGCAGATTATTTTGTTTTCCCGATGTTGACTTTTATTCTTTTTTTTTCTAATTGTTCACAGATTGTTTTCTCTCCCTGGTTTTGACTTTTGTTTGTTTTTTCACTTATCTTCTTGTCTTCCTTTTTGTTTGATTTTTGGCTTTATTGTTTGCAGATCATTTTGTTTTCCTGATGTTGACTTTTGTTCGTTTTTTAGTTTAATTTCTCTCTGATCATTTTGTCTTCCCGATTTTTTCTTATTGTTCACAGATCGTTTTCTCTCCCTGGTTTTGACTTTTGTTTGTTTTTTAATTTTGTTCTTCACTGTCTGTTTTGTCTTCCCGGTGTCAATTTTTGTTTGATTTTTGGTTTTATTGTTCACAGATAATTTTTTTTCCTGGTGTCGACTTTGGTTTGTTTTTTGGTTTTATTCTTTACTCATCGTCTTGCCCTCCTGGTTTCAACTTCACTTTATTTTAAAGCTTCTCTTCCCATCTGCACTTCCTATCTCTTTTAGTATTTAAGACAGCAGTGCCTGCACAAAATGTTAGGGAGCTCCCAGTGCAGACTATCAGGCTGGCACATACCGAGACCATGCCAACTGCTCGAAGCCAGCTGAGCCGCCCCTTTATTCCATTTTTGAGCTCTGATGATGAAAGTGTAATTCACTGGTTGGTGATTTACTTTTGCTAGGAAAACTTCATGCACCCCATTATGGATGTTTTTGGAATTCCTGCTAAATCTTGGCCATATTTTAAACAGCCTCTTTCAGTGGGTCAGCCTGGCATTGGCTTTCACATGCCTCCCAATTCTTTATTTAGCCCCGGAGACGGAATTCATTTGCATCTCATATGGAAGTTGGCTGCTGCTGAAACTTTGACAGATGACTGCAGTGATCACACTTGAGGCAATTTATCTCAATGAAAAACAAAAAGTCTGCCATAGTGTGTAACAGAAGCCTGGGCGGCACACACCCTGTTTATGAAGCTGCCCTGGGCCTTAGATTTGCCACGTCAGTAATGCCAGGATTGGCTATTAGGGGGGAAAAATGCAAAAACAGGGATAGATAGACGGGGAGGACGGTTGGCAGTGAGAGCTGTTAGGTGGCATCTATCAGTTCATCCTCCCCAACTGGCCTTAGTGCTTAAAATTGGCAATACATAACAAAGATGATGGGATTCTGGCCTGAGTGGTCTTTTTGTGTGAGGTCCTTTATACGAATTGGACTTTAACTTGGAGTTCAGGTCTAAGTGCATACAAGTATTCACCAAGAATGACATGAGCGTGGAAAGATGTCTGGCTGACAACGGGTTCCCTAAGAAGTGTTTCTCAAACTCAGGGTTGTGGGTTGCCACTGGTGGATTACAAGTAGCTGTTGTTTGCTTAGCAGTTGTTTATAATGGTAGTGGGTTGCGAGTGGGTGATGCCAGGTCAACAATCTGATGGCCAGTCTCTGCTGTCAAGATCGGGCTCCATTCCCACAGTGGCATCACCCTACATGGTTTCAGTTTGCGTGTGTCAGGGGGAAAGATGAATCTTGAAGACACTTGCATACCAGAAAGGTAGAGAAACAAGGCTCTAGGGCACTGGCACCAGCAGGGTGGCACAAAGTAGAGGAAAACTCCCACGAAAAACCTTCAGAAAAGTGAGAGTGAAGCCGATGTCTAGTCATAGGGTACATCAGACTTGCTGACAGCAGTTGCTGATCTCGTCGATGGACTACGTCATGTTTGCACGACTGAATATCTCTGGGCATGTCAAATATAGCGACTGCCTGCCCACCCTCCAGCTCAGTCATGCTCACCCGACCATTTTCTGACTATTGTTATATAAGGCCTTTTCTATCTATCTATCTATCTATCTATCTATCTATCTATCTATCTATCTATCTATCTATCTATCTATCTATCTATCTATCTATCTATCTATCTATCTATCTATCTATCTATCTATCTATCTCTATCATATAGTGCCTTTCACATCTATCTATCTATCTATCTATCTATCTATCTATCTATCTATCTATCTATCTATCTATCTATCTATCTATCTATCTATCTATCTATCTATCATATAGTGCCTTTCACATCTATCTATCTATCTATCTATCTATCTATCTATCTATCTATCTATCTATCTATCTATCTATCTATCTATCTATCTATCTATCTATCTAGAGCCTTTCACAGCTGTCTATCTGTCTAGTACATTTCTTCCTGTCTATATATTTATGTTATTTATCATCTATCCTATCTCTCTCTCTGTCTCTCTCTCTATTTGTAAATCTATTGTGACCACATGGGGGCGCCCTGAACACCAGACACAACTCAATACCTGGTTCAAATAAATGATATTTATTTAACAACATTTCTTTGACTGGTGGACAATGGCCAAATAACACAACCACAGTTCTACAAGTTCATCTTCTTCATCTCCTCCAGGTGAGCTTTGCTCATTGCCTCCCAACCTGGACTCACCTAAGTGAGGCAAAATGTCTCCTTTTATGTTGGACCTCAGAGTCCTTCAAATGTTGCCATGTAGAACGGTGGAAGCCTTTCTGAGTCATGCAGAAGCTCCCTAAATCACCTTCATGTTTACAATACAATACACTCTCATGTTTACAATACAGCTCTAAGTTAACATTGGATAAGGGACAAGTGCAATATAATGTATGTATGAGTGGAAAACATTGTTCTGCTGTTATGGACTATTTTGGTACTTATTTTATTCCCTCTTTATTTTAGTTTTAACTTGAGTAATTGTGTTTTTTACTTTATTTTTTTTTGCACTGGAAAATTGCACCTAAAATTTAATTGTATAATATCTCATTGCTACAATGACAATAAAGATTTTGATTTGATTTGATTTGATTTTGAGACCTTCTCCTGGCAACGCCTTCTGATGGCACCCAGAGACCTCAACAGGGTAGCGCCCCTGAACCACAGATCTTATGGAACATGGAGAAGTCCAAACTGGGACCATTTCTGAGTAGCACTTTTGCCCTGGGGGATAAACTGTCCTCAATAACTAGTCTCCCCATATCCATTGTAGATGCTAGAGGGCACTGTTGCTCCTCAAACCCAACAGACAGACACACAGAACACAGGGTAAAACAGGTTAACTAGCAAATAAAACACAATTCTTTCTCTCTCTTTCTCCTCCACACCTCCCAGCAAGCGTTGTCCACCTCCTCCCGACTCAGGCTTGCTGCTGGGTTTGAGGCAGTCCTTTATACTATATAGTGTCCACCCCGGAAGTGCTTCTGCTGTTCTGTCCACATGACCTGCCAGCACTTCCGGGTCAGATGGATAACTTATTTTTAATCAGCCCAGAAGTACTTTAGCTGTTCCGTTCTTGTGACCTGCCAGTATTTCCGGGTTAGGCGAGAACCTTATCTCCCATCGTCCTTCCACAGCGTCCCCTGGTGGCACCCATGGTACCCAACAGGGCTGTTATACTGAACTCCATGTCCCATGATGCCCTGCGGGAATCCGGGGCACCACTACACTACAGGGAAGCTGCCATTCAGCGTCTTGGGGGAGGCAATGTCCCAAAGTAGCTGCCTTCCCCCATTCTTCCACTCTTTGGGCGTCCCGGCCGGTTTGGGCTACCGGCTGTCCCCTTACACCATACATTATGATCACCCCAACTGGAATATGAACCTAATGCCAACCTGGCCAGGCTGCACCTCCACTCTTATTATATAGTGCCTTTCATATCTATCTATCTATCTATCTATCTATCTATCTATCTATCTATCTATCTATCTATCTATCTATCTATCTATCTATCTATCTATCTATCTACTAAATGAGTCTTTTCAGTCCTGCCTGCTAGTTACTGCTGGTCCACTAGGTGGTGCTGTTGTACAGCTTTTGCTGACTGAGTTGATGTTCACATTTTGTTTTTTTATTCCATAAGCCTTTGAATCCATTTTCCAACCCGCTGAATCCGAACACAGGGTCACGGGGGTCTGCTGGAGCCAAACCCAGCCAACACAGGGCACAAGGCAGGAACCAATCCTGGGCAGGGTGCCAACCCACCGCAGGAAAGCCTTTGAATTTTTAATCTAAATAAAACCAACTGGCCACATTGATTTTTTAAAATTCTTGTATCTCATCAAAGTCATCAGGATCTGTGTTATTATTTTGCTGTTATAATTTGTGTGGATTTTATTTAACAACATTTTTAAGATGTGGAGTGATTTATTTTAGTCTCTTGTGTACAGATGAGCAGAACAAAAACATGGGAATGAATGGATTAAAATAAAGAGACGTGTGAATGAGCTGCTTGAATCTTATGGGTATCCTCTGATTGTGCATTTCTAAGGGGATGAACAGAATTGCCCTCCCTGCCTGGCATCATTACTCAGTATGCCCATCTACTCTCTCATGGGTGTCTACTAAGGTGTGTCAGACCAACTTTCTCTGTTCCCCATAAAATTTCACTTCCTCTTTTGCATGGGTGCTGCCCATTTTTAAGACCCTAGCTATTTATTGTATGGCTGTAACAGATGCCCCTCCAAACCCTACCCTGACCATTGTCTCCCTGATCTGTACATGCTTTTCTTAAGCTGGGGCTTCAGCTTGAAAGCTCTCTTTAAAGTCAGTTGTAGTAAGCTTGAGGGGCAGGTGTGGTCAGAGATGGCCCCCTTTTTATCTTGGAGCCATTTTTAAATGTTTTTAGTGGTGGCACTGATGCCTAGTTGGACGAGGTCAAACTGTAGTCAAGGGTCATCAGTCTACTGGCGTCTATCATTCAAAACTGACCTGGTGATTCCTTTGGCTTAGTCCCGATGGGCTTGAGTGAATAAGCCTGCTTTTGAGAATGGTGTTTAGAACCCTTGATCATCAGACCACTTCAGGACCCACTGGCAATGAAAATATCCCAGGCTGCTTTGTGGAAGTCATGCTCAGATTACCCAGAGTTCCCTGTTCCTTAGTAACGACCAACTCGTACTGTAAGTGAGTGCCGGCCTTGTAAAATGCTGTTGGCCGAGGTCAGTGTTTAGAATCTGTGTCCTCTTCTGCCATTTCATTCTCTGAATTTTCATTTGGCTTGTTTATCCGACCTTACCACTTGTTCAGATTTTAATGGACTGCATTGCAAATTTCTTGTTCCGGATGTGATACGAGAAAATCCAGCAAGGCAGAGGAGCTACTCGAGCGGGACATTCAAATACGATGCAGGAAGCAGGCTGTGCTCTGAATGCTCACATGAAGGTGCGGATTATTTTGAAAGGGAGGAGGTTCACACGAACAGAGTTGTCAAATGAAGTTGACATGTCCTCCTCACTCGCGTCGGATCAGCAAAGCATTTTTTTGCAGTGAATTTGCTACATTTTCTGGTTGCTTCGTTTTTAGAATTCTTTCCCAGAAGATTCACCATTCGGGTGGCTTAGGCAAAGTTTTTTTCCCGGCGTCCCACAATGCTTTGCAAGGTTTAGCGAGACATCACAGAGCCATAGCAGCCAATATTTGTTGGGACATCTGTAGTCTCTGTAGTGTCGGGTTCTGCTTTATCCTCATGATACGTTTTACAGAACATGCGCAATGTCTTTGAGCGACTGGTGGGATTCGAGCCCACTGTGCTGACGTACATTAACTGTTGGTACTCTGAAGGTCAAACTGAGAAGTGCAAATCAAATATAACTGCTAAGCATAAAACGCCGATACCTTACATGACAGACTCGATGGGTGGTCAACAAGAATAAGCGCTTGTTAATGAAATATAAAAATTATTTAAGGAGTAGGTTCACACAAGTATTTACAACCAAAATATGGTAAATAAAGACTTTTACTACTTCACCCAGAATATAACAAAACAAAAGTAACCACTAAATATACAAAAATACAAATAATAAATTCACCAGGCCTGAAAATCTAAACAGCTTTCATTTAGCATTGCTTTTGAATCACCACCATTTTTAGTGACAAAATGCATCACATTTTCTATTCCAGCAGATGGCGCATAGCTGTGCTACTGATCGGTGACAGGTTGAAATCTAAATAATTGATGTAGACCTCGGGGTTGACATTTACATCAGGTTTACCACCAGTTGGAAAGAATTTTGTAATGCATGTAGTAATAAAATGCATTGCATGTGTCAGTTCAACAGATGGCGCATCACAAACACAAACTACATGGAATGCCATTTGGTATGGGATTTGTAAAAGAAGTGTTAATGTCTGCAATGTGTCATCTGTGGGAATGACAAATACAATGCATTTTATTACTACAAATGTTTGTCATGCTTCATCTGTTGGAATGATGAATGCAATGCACATGTCTCTGTTATGTGCCATTTGGGATGGCGTTCATAAAAGCAGTGTTAATGTTTGTGATGTGCTATCTGTTGGAATGACAAATGCAATGCACATGTCTCTTTTATGTGCCTTTTAGTGTGGGATTCATAAAAGCAGTGCTAGTGTTTGTGATGTGCCATCTGTTGGAATGACAAATGCAATGCATATGTCTCCGTTATATACCATTTGGTACGGGATTCACAAAAGCAGTGTTAATATTTGTGATGTGCCATCTGTTGGAATGGAAAATGCAATGTATTTTATCCCTACAAATGTTTGTCGTGTGCCATCCATTGGAAAGACAAATGCAATGCATATGTCTCTGTTATGTGCCATTTGCTGTGGGGTTTGTAAAAGCCGTGTTAATGTTTGTGATGTGCCATCTATTGGAATAACAAGTGCAATGTATTTCTTTACCACAAATGCTTGTGATGTGCCATCTTTTAGAATGACAGACATAGCAACTGGACAGACACACAGATACACAGGCACCTGTCCTGTTATTAATGTGAATAAGCTGATTTCTGATGGTTTTGCAGTCACTCCCTGTTGGACATACTAAGTGTTAATGTTTGTAGTGTGGCATCTATTGGAATATAATTTGGAATGCATGTGGTAATACAGTACAATGCATTTCTTTTTTCATTCCAACAGATGGCACATCACAAACATTATCACTGCTTTTACGAGTCCTATATAAAATGGCATATAACAGAAACCGGGTTCAATTTCTAAGACTCAGTTGGGTTCATTTTAAACCCTTAGGTCACCTGGACTTCGGCCCAACAAGTCCTTTTTTGAGGATCCATGTTTTGTTAATTTGTTTAGACAGTTTCATGCATGAAAGTCCTGTAGCTCAAAGTGCTTTACAATAGTCAACTGACTTACACAACAAAAGTAAAGCGTAAGGAACCGTTATTTATAAAAAGGTTATTTGAGATATTAGGAATGAGGAACTGAAAATTCAGTGTAGTGACAAATATTAGGGTCAAATGGCCACCGAGGAGAGAACAACAACAACAGTGTGGATACTTGGGCTGAGTGTCAGGCTGATTCAGTGACACACAGACAGACAGAGACAGACAGACACACACACACAGAGGCACAGGCACAGGCACCCACACATCAGTCTGAAAGCTGTTAGATAGTGTTTAGAGATTCATAAATCCATTAATAACACAAAGTTAAAAACTTGTACCCCATCACAGTAGCTGTACTCGTAACACACCTGCACTTCAGAAGAGGTCATCTACCTGAAGCTAAGCATGTTCAGGCCTGGCCAGTACTTCGATGGGAGATCATCTAGGAAAAGCTTGGGTTGCTGCTGGGGGAGGTGTTGGTGAGGCCAGTAGGGGGCGCTTACCCTGTGGTCATTAAAGATGAGATGTAAAATCGAGGTTCTGTTTCTCTGTGGTCATTAAAGATCACTGGGCTTCTCTCATAAAGAAAAGGGAATCTCCTGATATCCTGGCTAAATTGCCCACCACGGCCTGGACATAAAGGCCCGCTAATCATCCCCTGTTTCTAATTGGCTATCTCTCTCACCACTTCACCACCTAATAGCTAATGTGTGGTGAGCGTACTGGCACAAAAATGGCTGCTGTCGCATCATGCAGGTGGATGCCGCACATTAGTGGTTGTTCAAGTGGCTCCCCACTCACTGTGTAAAGTGCTTTGAGTAGTGAGAGCAACACTATAAAAATGTTATGGCTTCTTCTTCTAAAGATGCAATTACAGTGAATCTTAATATATTTTGTTTTATGAGGCAATTTTGCATTTTGTGCATCTTTGCAATCATTAATTGCTGCGGAGCCTCAAGCTGGGGTGGGGGGATGGTTATTTATATATACAATATATATATATATATATATATATATATATATATATATATATATATATATATATATATATGCACATATATATATACATATATATAAATATATATATATATATATATATATATATATATATATATATATATATATATATTGTAAATGCCACACGGGCTGGATGGACATCCCGGCCAGGAAAGGAGGCAGACCTGGAAAAAAGAAATGGACAGCCCCTATAGAAGTATTATTCCCCAAGCATGCTAGATGGCAGCAGTTCCGGATATCTCCACCCAGTGAGAAGCCAGCAGGGCATGCCGGGAAATGTAGTCTGGCAGGGCAGCCCTGCTGGGGTTACGGAGTGCCTCAAGAGGACGTTCCAGGGAAACAAGCTCCCTACACAAATAATGGACTTCCGTGCGACCCGGAAGTACTTCCATCGGGCAATCACCCTGGTACCGGCCAGCCAAAGTCATATAAATGATGGAACAGCAGAAGCCAGAGTTCCATCCCCTACAGTATATGACATGTGGCAGTGGTCCTCCCGAAGCGTCCCAGTTTGCGTACCCAGAGGGTTACATGGGAATTGGAGTCCAGAACTGCAGCCCTGTCGGGGTCCCTGAGTGCCATTAGAGGGGGTGTTGTCAGGGGAGGACCCCCTTTTCCATATAACCCAGAAGTGCTTCCTGGAGGACACACTATGGCACTTGCAGCATTCCCGGGTCCACTTTCAAAGGAGACCGTCGCCTCACGTCGGGGTGTCAAAGTCAGGATGCAGTGGGTTACACCCAACTGAGGATGAAAGGAGGATGAGAATCTGTTTCATTCAAAGTGTTTTCGCTGATGAATTTATATATATATATTAACCAGTAGGGGGTGCCACTGAGCCTCAAACTACAGACACAAACTTATTCCGGGGTTCAGGTAAAGGTTATTATCTACTCCATACAGTACCTTGACAAATGAAGACAATCCACTTTTACCCCCACAGGTGCTGTTTTCCTTCCTCCAGCTCCTCCAGATGATTTTTGATTCTGACGCCTGGATGATATTAAGCGGCTTCCTTTATGTGGGACATGCCAGTACTTCAGGTGTCATGGCATTGTGTCACCAGGCTCTTCTTTGTGATAGGCACAATAGTTGTTGTTTTAAAACAAGTGGGGAACTTGGGCTTGCACAAAGAATAAATGAAATATGTCTGCAAAGACCTTTGCTATGAGTACTCGCCCAGGGACTTTATCCTTGGGTTAATTCTGCTCAGATTCTATTGCCCATATCCACTGCTGAGACCATAAATGATGGATTCTGTATCTTCCTGACCACCAGCCTGGTCTTAAAGGTCGTAGGGCAGGCATTAACTTATCAGGCAGTGTGACGTTGCTGTTGAATTCTTCCCTTGTTTTGCTCTGAAAGTCTGTAATCTGTTGCAGTGTGCCAGGTGTCTGCATTGTTGTAATTACCCCCAACTTCACTTAAATGTCAAAATAATACTTACCTGAATACCCGTCTGCCCAGTGAAAGAATAAGCAGCCACCCAACTCTATGGACTTCCTTCCACAATAGCAACTATAAAGCATCCATGGGTAGGCACTATATAAAATAAGGTCATTCGTGTATTCAAGTCTTTATGGTTCATAGGTTATGGTCAAGCACCACAAGTAAGGCACTATAAAATCCATGTCCTGATTTGGGTTTCTTCCACTACAGCATCTATAAATAGCTTAATGGATGGCACTATATAAAATAAGGCATTCATATATTCATCTGTCTTTATAGTTCATTGGTTATCAAGTGATGCTCCACAGGAAAGGCACTATAAAATCCTTGTCCTGATTGGGCTTCTGGCAACTATAAATCACTTAATAGTAGGCACAATTTAAAACACCCATTATTGTATTCATGTATTTTTATGGTTCATAGGTTACGGCCTAACCAAGTGGTGTACCACAGGAAAGGCACTATAAAATCCATGTCCTGATTGGGCTTCCTTCCACAATAAAGCATCCATAGGTCGGTGCAATATAAAATAAGGTCATTCATGTATTCAAGTCGGGCGGCACAGTGGCGCAGTGGGTAGCGCTGCTGCCTCGCAGTTGGGAGACCTGGGGACCCGGGTCCTCCCTGCGTGGAGTTTGCATGTTCTCCCCGTGTCTGCGTGGGTTTTCTCCGGGCGCTCTGGTTTCCTCCCACAGTCCAAAGACATGCAGGTTAGGTGGATTGGCGATTCTAAATTGGCCCTAGTGTGTGCTTGGTGTGTGGGTGTGTTTGTGTGTGTCCTGCGGTGGGTTGGCACCCTGTCCAGGATTGGTTCCTGCCTTGTGCCCTGTGTTGGCTGGGATTGGCTCCAGCAGACCCCCGTGACCCTGTGTTCGGATTCAGCGGGTTGGAAAATGGATGTATTCAAGTCTTTATGGTTCATAGGTTATGGTCAGGCACCACAAATAAGGCGATATAAAATCCATGTTTTGATTTGGGTTCCTTCCACTACAGCATCTATAAATAGCTTAAGGGATGGCGCTATATAAAATAAGGTCATTCATGTGTTCATCTGTCTTTAATATTCATAGGTCATGGCCACACCAAGTGGTGCACCACAGGCAAGGCACTCTAAAATCCTTATCTTGATTGGGCTTCTGGTAACTATAAATCACATAATGGTAGGCACAATTTAAAACAAACCATTCATGTATTCATGTATCTTTATGATTCGCAGGTTATGGTCAGGCACCACAAGTAAGGCACTATAAAATCCATATCTTGATTTGGGTTTCTTCCACTACAGCAACTATAAATAGCCTAAAGCAAGGCGCTATATAAAATAAGGTCATTCATGTATTCATCTGTTTTTATGGTTCATAGGTTATCTAGTGGTGCTCCACAGGAAAGGCACTACTAAAGTCCGTGTCCTGGCTGGACTTCCTTTCAGTGCAGGAACTATAAATCGTCTAAGGGAAGGCGCTATATGTAATAAGTCATTCATGTATTCATGTGTCTTTATGATTCCTAGCCTATGGTCAGACTCTGCGGTGCATGGCAGGCAGCTGACAGTTTCCTTCCACAGACGCTGCCAGCACAGCTACTTTAATGTTAATTACAAAGATGGGAGGCATAATTGGAGATGTTCGGCTGCCCGGCTGCTGGATGCGTTCTGTAATTTTAGCTAATCGTATGATTGCATCTTTGTCCAGCCCCCCCCCCCCAAACACAGGCCTGTGTTTTAGCAAATGATTTACTCAGTTCTGCTAAACACACAGGGCAGCAGAGCTAAAAGTCTAAATACCCGAGCAGCCGTGCCGCCCGACGAGTTTGGAAAAAGTGACGGGACCCGTCGTACTGGTCGTCTTCAGGGGTGGGAGTTGCTGTGCCTTTCCAGCAGCAGCAGGGAGGAGACTGGTGGCGTCAGCTTGCACCACTTCCTATGCAGGCATGCCCTGATCTCAGTGAAATGACAGAGCTGAACGGAGGAATGATGCGGCATCTCCTGAGCGGCGACAAGGAACTGAATGCCAGGCTGGTGAGGCAGATGTGCTGCATGGGTCAGTATGCCGTGTCGAGCGCCGGGAGGTCAGCCTCCATTCGGGGGGGGCACGGACACGTGTTTACTTGCTGCTTTGCATGCACTCACTGGCTTAAGGCTTTCATTTTCAAGGGTGGAGATTTGTTACGTTCTAGGAGATCCTGTTGTGCAATATGTTACAAGTTGTATTTGAAGAGATTGTGCGTGAACTGGTGAAGGGCTGCGAGTGCACGCTGGAGATGTTGCAAAACCAGCCTGGACGTTTGTTGTACTGTTGACGTGACTTCTGTCAGACTTGGTGAAATATGAAGTGAGACACGAAGGGGGGAAAAAGTTCAGCTTTGCCACTTCAGGACGTTAACATAGTTGAGATACAAGTGTGTGACCTCCTGGTTAATGTGCCATCATCAGGTGGTAGATCACTGGAGTTGTCTTCAGCTACAAGGACAGGGCCTTTCTGCTAACGTGGTGGGCAGATCACAGCAGTTTTACTGAACACCTTCTGCCTCACAGCTCTGAAGTCCCAGATTCAAATCCCAAAATGTGCCATTTGCATGTCCTCCCTGTGCTTGTGTATGTTTTCATCAGGCAACACAGTACACGATTTCCAGGACTGCAGTTGCTGCATAATATGTATGCTTTCTTCAGGCCCTCTGATGTCGTCAGTAATAATAAAACATTTTATTTGTATAGCGCCTTTCCCATACACCCCTAAAGAGCATCTTGTCCCAGTGAGAGTGTACGGGTTTCTGCTTGCGTGTAGCCTGAGATGAACAGCATCACTTACAGTAGTGTTGAAATCTTTCCTAGACGTAATAGTCATAGATTTTATTTATATAGCGCCTTTCAGATGGGCTGTGCAGGAATGAGAAAACTCATAAAAAGGATGTTATACAGTCATGCGCCATTTTACGGCCCACTGAGATGAGGAGATTCACACTCGCGGCTGAGGGTCATAGGAGAGCAGTAGGGTTATATAATGTTCTAGACATTGCCAAAGCCAGACACAGTAATACAAATATCATCATTATTATTATTATTATTATTACTATTTCACAGGATTTCATATGCTTTCTGACTCTTGGAGGACCCCTTAAGGTTTGTTTTGATTGGCGCCGCTCTACATGGGCCACTCTTATGCTGTCAGCCTTCACTGATGTTTCTCACTGTTGTTTCTCGCTATTGTTTCTCATTGTCCGTACACCAGTTGTTTCTCAACTTTTACGGTCCTGCACCCCAGTTTTGCCTTTTTAAACATTCATTAATGACACACTAGTAGTAATTGCAATCCATCCCTCCATTTGGTGAAACAAGTGCAATTGGGGGGTCCCCCGTGGTGAAACAAGCACACTTAGAAACAGGGAAGCATATCATGCAATGCAATGCTGACGATCTTTCAGGTAACCCACTATGACCCACAAATAAGATAGCTCAGTGCCTGAGGTAGACAAGTTGACATGACTGAAAGTGAGGAGCAGTGGGTTTGGTACATTCCTTCAGAGCCCAAGTGAGGGGGGGGGGGGCAAGTGGGCTCAATCTGAAATATTTCAGATGGTAGAATGGGTGTAAACCATCACATAATGGGTGGGGGTCCCGGTTTTATAACGGCAAAGAACATATATAGTGCGAATGGCAGGGGAAGGGGTGCCAGATGGTTGAATAGCCCAGTAACCCAAAACAGCACAACTCGCAAAAGCCCATTTTTTTCCCCCCATGGACGATGATCAAAAATAGCCCAATTGGGTGAGAAAACCACAGACCTGGTAACACTGCCCACCAGTGGTAGAGAAACACTTATCTTGCAAAAGTGAGATGTTATGGAGTAACAACTCCATAGTGGCAGGTAAAGTATGCATACCGGTGACAGTTACCAGACCCACAGAGCCTCCATTGTACTTTGTGACCAACATATGGCCAAATGGCCGGTCCCAAATGGACCTGTCATTTGGGACATGACTGTATTCTAACGAATAATAACACATTTTATTTAAAAGTGCCTTTTTTAGGTACCCTTCTGCGCACAAGCTTCCCCCACCTAATCCATCCATCCATCCATTTTCCAACCCGCTGAATCCGAACACAGGGTCACGGGGGTCTGCTGGAGCCAATCCCAGCCAACACAGGATGCAAGGCAGGAACCAATCCCAGGCAGGGTGCCAACCCACCACAGGACACTCACACACCAAGCACACACTTGGGACAATTTAGGATTGCCAATGCACCTAACCTGCATGTCTTTGGACTGTGGGATCCTCTCCAGAAAACCCCTTTGTCAGGTGAATGACTGTAACGCGAACACATTACTGCTATTAATTGAAATGGAAAAAAATGTAAGCTGGTGATGCATTCCATGACTTCTGGTGGGTGGGGATGTCAGAATGGATGACTGCCATTGCCAGACCTCGTTGCCCTGAGGATGTCAGATTACACGACTGGGAATAACAAATTGCATGGCTTTGTGACAAACACCTCCAATCATCTCGTGTTTTCTTTGTTTCTTCGCACTTCTGAGTGAGCACACATTGGTTGGTGGTCATGACACACATACCAGCTGTCTCTACGTCTTGACCCGGTCAGATTAAGACTTGTGGTGTCAAAGTGGACGACTGCAGTTGCCGAATCTCATCACCCTCAAGGATGTCAGATTACATGACTTGAAATAACAAATTACACAGCTCCATAACAAACAGTTTCAAACTTCTCTAATTGTCTCTGCTTTTCTGCCCTTCCGAGTAATTGCACATCGGTTGGTGATCGTGACACACACATACCAGCTGTCCCTACGGCTTAACCTGGTCAGATTAAGTCACAGGGGATGTCTGGCTACACAACTGAAATTCAAAGGGAGCACCGTGACTAATTGCTAAGACATCTCGTCAGAGGGGATGTCAAAGTTGATGACTGCCATTCCTGGATCTTGTGGCCCTTGAGGATGTCAGATTACATAACTTGAAATAACAAATTGTGGAACTCTATGATGACTTTTCAGAACAGTTTCAGTCATCTCATGAGGCTACCGTGCACTTCTGAGTGGGTGCACATTGGTTGGTGGTCATGACACACACACCCCAGCTGTCCCTACGCCTATCCTGGTCAGATTAAGTCACAGGGGATGTCAGGCTACATGACTGAGATTCAAAGGGGGCACCGTGACTAATCGCTAAGACATCTCGTCAGAGGGGATGTCAAAGTTGACGACTGCAGTTGCTGGATCTCATTGTCCCCTGATTATGTCAGATTACATGACTAGTGACACAAATTCCACAGGTCCATGAGGGCTTTTCAGAACACTTTCAAACCTCTTTTTGTTTTCTCTGCTTCTTCGTGGCTGCCTTGTAATTCTGACAAAGTGTCTGTGACTGGGTATCCTTGTGAGAGTCTTTAAGTAACAGGGGGTGACAAAGCATCTTGAAAAGAGCTGTGCAGAGCCCCCGACATTTATTACAATCAGTAGACAGTCCTCAAGTAGGACGTCAACGGTCAAGGCAGTGAGGATACCTGTGGTTATAGGCGATCACTGGAGACTTTGCCCTCTGAACTCAGTGGGGTCTTTTGTGACCCTGATGACAGTGCCAAAATAGGACCCTCCTGGTTAGAATTTATTGAACCAATACACAGAGACAGGAATTGCCTGATGAAATGGAGGTGTCCAAGTTTTGTGAGCTGGTGACGGACACGGGCAGAGGTACACTGGAGTGGGGGTATGAAAGTAAACAGTCCACTGGGTGGTTAAGGGTGCAGACCCTCAAGTAACCTGTTATGGGTGTCATATTGTGTGTTTTCTTTTTCATAAGCACCTGTTATACAGCGCCTTCAGAATATATTCAGACCCCTTCTCTTTCTAATGCTTTTTTATGCTGCAGTCTTGTGCTAAAACCGCTTAAATTTATTATTTCCCCTCTCATTGAGAAACTCTTAATACCCCAGAAGTACAAAGCAAAGCAGAATTTTAGACAGTTTTTGAAAATGTAATAAATGCTAGTTGCACTACCAGTCTAAGGTGGGTTGCAATTAAAATAATCAATGTACAGTAGACCTCAATGTTAACATTTGAAATGCACCATCTATTGGAATGTCGCTGGACTGCATGTAAGAATAAAATGCATTGCATTTGTCATTCCAACAAATGGCGCATCACAAGCTTTTGTAGTATTAAAATGCATTACTACAAATGTTTGAAATGCGCCATCTGCTGGAATAACAACTACAATGCAAATGTCCCTGCCTTTTGGTATGGTATTCATTAAAGCAGTGTTAATGTTTTTAATGTGCCATCTGTTCGAATCATAGAGATGAAGCAATTGGATGGAGATGCAGATACACTGACACCTTTAAGTAAGGTGAATAATTTTGACATACGGCCTGACACAGATTTGCTCTGTGGATTATGTTACAGAAATCTTGTTGCTATAAGTGAGGAAACCTCACATGTGTCACAGAGCAGCTCTGGCCAGATTTCCTTTGAAAAGAAACTGGAAAAATCAGAAACTCCCATCTACCTGGAACATAACAGAAAAAAGGCTGTACATGACAAAATCTCTGCTCAGCTGCAGTTTCAGACAATTTCTTTACTGACTGATCAGGAACCAAATGATACATGATGTACTGTATGTAGTAATAAAATGCATTGAATTCAGGGACACATCCCACACTCAAATAAAATGCTTTACTACTCTGTTATATCGCATTTGGTATGGGACTCATAAAAGCAGTGTTAAAAAACAATAATAAATTAAAGTATCTATCTATCTATCTATCTATCTATCTATCTATCTATCTATCTATCTATCTATCTATCTACAGTGGTGTGAAAAATTATTTGCCCCCTTCCTGATTTCTTATTCTTTTGCATGTTTGTCACACAAAATGTTTCTGATCATCAAACACATTTAACCATTAGTCAAATATAACACAAGTAAACACAAAATGCAGTTTGTAAATGGTGGTTTTTATTATTTAGGGAGAAAAAAAAATCCAAACCTACATGGCCCTGTGTGAAAAAGTAATTGCCCCCTGAACCTAATAACTGGTTGGGCCACCCTTAGCAGCAATAACTGCAATCAAGCGTTTGCGATAACTTGCAATGAGTCTATTACAGCGCTCTGGAGGAATTTTGGCCCACTCATCTTTGCAAAAATTGTTGTAATTCAGCTTTATTTGAGGGTTTTCTAGCATGAACCGCCTTTTTAAGGTCATGCCATAGCATCTAAATTGGATTCAGGTCAGGACTTTGACTAGGCCACTCCAAAGTCTTCATTTTGTTTTTCTTCAGCCATTCAGAGGTGGATTTGCTGGTGTGTTTTGGGTCATTGTCTGTTGCAGCACCCAAGATCGCTTCAGCTTGAGTTGACGACAGATGGCCGGACATTCTCCTTCAGGATTTTTTGGTAGACAGTAGAATTCATGGTTCCATCTATCACAGCAAGCCTTCCAGGTCCTGAAGCAGCAAAACAACCCCAGACCATCACATTACCACCACCATATTTTACTGTTGGTATGATGTTCTTTTTCTGAAATGCTGTGTTCCTTTTATGCCAGATGTAACGGGACATTTGCCTTCCAAAAAGTTCATCTTTTGTCTCATCAGTCCACAAGGTATTTTCCCCAAAAGTCTTGGCAATCATTGAGATGTTTCTTAGCAAAATTGAGACGAGCCCTAATGTTCTTTTTGCTTAACAGTGGTTTGCGTCTTGGAAATCTGCCATGCAGGCTGTTTTTGCCCAGTCTCTTTCTTATGGTGGAGTCGTGAACACTGACCTTAATTGAGGCAAGTAAGGCCTGCAGTTCTTTAGACGTTGTCCCTGGGGTCTTTTGTGACCTCTCGGATGAGTCGTCTCTGCGCTCTTGGGGGTAATTTTGGTCGGCCGGCCACTCCTGGGAAGGTTCACCACTGTTCCATGTTTTTGCCATTTGTGGATAATGGCTCTCACTGTGGTTCGCTGGAGTCCCAAAGCTTTAGAAATGGCTTATAAACTTTACCAGACTGATAGATCTCAATTACTTCTGTTCTCATTGTTCCTGAATTTCTTTGGATCTTGGCATGATGTCTAGCTTTTGAGGTGCTTTTGGTCTACTTCTCTGTGTCAGGCAGCTCTATTTAAGTGATTTCTTGATTGAAAACAGGTGTGGCAGTAATCAGGCCTGGGGGGTGGCTACGGAAATTGAACTCAGGTGTGATACACCACAGTTAGGTTATTTTTAACAAGGGGGCAATTACTTTTTTCACACAGGGCCATGTAGGTTTTGGATTTTTTTTTCTCCCTAAATAATAAAAACCATCATTTAAAAACTGCATTTTGTGTTTACCTTGTGTTATATTTGACTAATGGTTAAATGTGTTTGATGATCAGAAACATTTTGTGTGACAAACATGCAAAAGAATAAGAAATCAGGAAGGGGGCAAATAGATAGATAGATAGATAGATAGAGTGGTGTGAAAAACTATCTATCTATCTATCTATCTATCTATCTATCTATCTATCTATCTATCTATCTATCTATCTATCTATCTATCTATCTATCTATCTATCTATCTATCTATCTATCTATCTATCTATCTATCTATCTATCCACTTTAATAAAGGACATGTGTCTGTGTATCAGTGTGTCCATCCAGTTACCATGTCTCTGTTATATGCCTTTTGGTATGGGATTTCTAAACACAATGTTAATGTTTGTGATGTGCCATATGTTGGAAAGTCAAGTGCAATGCATATATCTCTGTTGTAGGCTATTTGGTATGGGATTTGTAAAAGCTATGCAAATGTTTGTAATGTGCTGTCTGTGGACATTCCAATAGTTGTTGCACTGCAAATGTTATTGGTGAGGTCTACATTGATTACTTAGATGTCAATCCATGTTTCTGTGTCTGTGTGTCCATTCAGGGTTATCTTTCTATTATATGCCATTTGGTATGGGATTCATAAAAGTAGTGTTTGTGTTGTGCCACCTGTTGGAATGAAAAATGCAATGCATTTTATTACTACATACTATATGTTACAAAATACATTCCAATAGATGGTGCACCGCAAACGTTAACGCTGAATATGTCCAACGGAGAGTAGCTGCTGGACAGACAGAAATGTACATATCCACAATTATAAAAGGCCAAGTGTCTGTGTATCTGTGTGTCTGTGCAGGGCTATTTCTCTGTCATAAGCCATTTGGTATCTATCTATCTATCTATCTATCTATCTATCTATCTATCTATCTATCTATCTATCTATCTATCTATCTATCTATCTATCTATCTATCTATCTATCTATCCAATGTTTGTGAGGCTCCATCTGTTGGAATGACAATTACAATGTTTATGTCTCTGTAATATGCCATTTGGTATGGGACTCATAAAGGCAGTATTAGTGTTTGTGAGGCTCCATCTGTTGGAATGACAAATAGAATGCATTTTTTTACTACAGATGTTTGTGATGTGCCATCTGTTGGAATGAGAATTACAATGTTTATGTCTCTGTTATATGCCACTTGGTATGGGACTTATAAAAGCAGTGTTAATGTTTGTGATTTGCCATCTTTTGCAACGACAGAGACACGGCAGCTGGTTGAACACACAGATATACAGACACTTGTCCTTTAAGTAAGGTGGATAATTTGACATAAATCCTGACACAGATTTGCTAGGTGGATTACGTTGCAGAAATCTCTTGCTATAAGCGAACAAACCATACACATGCCACTGAGTAACTATGGCCAGCTTTATTTTAAAAGAAAATAAAGTGTAAAAACTAGAAAGTCTCATCTCCTTGGGACGTAACAGAATAAGACTGTAAAGGACAGAATCTTTGCTCAGCTGGAGTTTCAGACTGTTTCTTTACTGATTAATTAGGATCTAAATTCTACTTTTGTACTGGTGTCATATTTGTAAAAGCAGTGTTAATGTTTGTGATGCGCCATCTGTTGGAATGACAGAGACATAGCAACTAAATGGACACACAGATATACACAGACAGTTGTCCTTTAATCAAGGTGGATAACTGGACATACGCCGTGACACAGATTTGATCTGTGGATTATGTTGTATAAAATATACCAAGATCTAACAGAAGGACAGGGAAGAACTTTCTCTTGGGGTCCATGTAGTTCCTCCAGTATGTCAGATGACAGTATCACTCAGGCAGAGCACCAATCTATACACCCGCAGGGTCCCTTGGGAATTGTAGTCCTGATGAGCAGCCCTGTCGAGGTACGTGGGTACCACCAGAGGGTAGTTGTGGGGAGAGGGCTCACACATTTTAAGGAGGTTCCGCCTGACCCAGGAGTGCTCTCAGGGTGTAAACATGTGACACAGGAAGTGCTCCCGGGTCTGGCATAAAAGGAGCCGCCGGAGTCAGGAGGTGGAGGACAAGGAGAGGAGAATTCATTTATGAACTGTGCTTGTGAGTACTCTTGTGAAGAAAGAACCAGAGAAAGAGATTTGTGTATAATGAAATGTACTTTAATTTGAACTCTTAGCTATATCTGGCATCTGGGGCTCAGTGGCGCCCTCTGTCTGTCACAATGAACATAAATCCTAAAAGAAGGTGCTGGATTCAAATTCAAGTTCAAGCATAAAACATGACACTCTTTGGAACCAGAAGACCTAACTGTGACCCTGTCCTTTAAGTTGTGTATTTGCAGTATTTGTATGGAAAGTACAAATAATTACAGAAGGAGCCAGTTGCTCTTTTTGGGTTTAGAACATGGATAGGAAATATTTTAATGTGCCAGACAAGGGAAGGCAGTAGAGTTGAGTTTTATAAAAGGGAAACATGTAATTTCACATTTATACATAAAAAAAATAAATGCTGTGATTCTCTTGCTTTGTTGGTGGAGATTTCAGGCTTTACCTCTTTTTTCCTTTGGCAGCTGCACACTGAATCAGCCTATCCGGAAAAAAAAAAATTTAGTAGCTGAATAAAATTTAAAATAAAAATCAACTAACATTTTCCAAATGCTTACTCATTTTCAGTTGAGTCATGCTCTTTAAATAATAGTTGTATTATAGCAGCATTTGGCCCAGCGTTTATCACCTCCAATATGCACTCACCGGTCACTTTATTAGGTACATCAGGTTCTTAACGCAAATCTCTAATCAGCCAATCACAGGGGAGCCTCTCAGTGCATTTCGGCCTGTAGACCTTGTCAAGACCACCTGCTGGAGTTGAAACCGAGCATCAGAATGGAGCGGAAAGGGGATTGAAGTGACTTTGAATGTGGCGTGGTTGTTGGTGCCAGACATATTTCGGAAACTTCTGATTTACTTCCATTTTCACGCACAACTATCTCTAGAGTTTTCAGAGAATGGTCTGAAAAAAGGAAAATATCCAGTGGGTGAAAATGCCTTGTTGAGGTCAGAGGAGAATGGCCAGACTGGTCTGAGCTGAGAGAAAGGCAACAGGAACTCAAATAAGCACTCGTTACAAGTGAGGTGTGCAGAAGAGCAGCTCTGAACACACAACACGTCAAACCTTGAAGCAGGTGGGCTACAGCAGCAGGGGACCACACCGGGTGCCACTCCTGTCAGCTGAGAACAGACAAATGAGGGTACAATTCACACGGGCTAACCAGAACTGGACTTTAGAAGATTGGAAAAACGTCACCTGGTCTGATGAGTCTCGATTTCTGTTGCGGCATTTGGATGGTGGGGTCAGCAACATGAAAGCTGGGATCCATCCTGCCTTGTATCAGCGGTTGCTGGTGGTGTGATGGATATTTTCTTGGCACACTTTGGACCCCTTAGTACCAATTGAGCATCATTTAATGGCCACAGCCTACCTGAGTGTTGTTGCTGACCATGTCCATCCCTTTATGACCTCCATCTTCTGATGGCTACTCCCTGTAGGATAACGCGCCATGTCACAAAGCTCAGATCATCTCCAACTGGTTTCTTGAACATGACAAGGAGTTCACTGGACTCAAATGGCCTCCACAGTCAGCAGATCTCAACAACAGAGCACCTTTGGGATGTGGTGGAACGGGAGATTCGCATCATGGATGTGCAACCGGCAAATCTGCAGCAACTGCATGATGCTATCATATCAATATGGACCACAATCCCTGAGGAATGTTTCCTGCAATTTTTTGAATCAATGCCATGAAAGGCAGAAGGCAAAAGGGGGTCCAAGGTGTACCTAATAAATTGGCCGGTTAGTGTAAAGGCCAAATGTAAGTCTTTATTAAAGACCCTTAAAGGGCTTTTTGTCTTCTTATGCCCAGCCTTTCCCACGTATACCCAGCAAACTCATCGTATTTGTAATTTTACTATTAACTTTAGTTTGGCCTTTTGCACTTATCTCAGTTTAACTCTTTAACTTAACCTCGGAAGTTGATGTTAAAATGGCCATACCCGAGCAGTATGAGGATAAATCAAAAAGTAAAGGCAGTTTGAAAAGTACAAAAGTCAAAATCATAACAGGGTCTGTGCCGGTGAAACAGCAGAGGAGAGCCTCGAGGTGTGAGAGTGGAGTGCGGTTATGCGTTTCCCTACACGTCACTTCATTCACGTGGATTCAGCCTAGTGTTTGGTGCGGCGCAAATTCAAGTTTTGTTATTTTAGAAGTTTCTGGAATTTTATTTCTCTTTTGATCTGCGCTTGTTGGAATCCGTGGTTGCACATTGGTAGATTTATGCTCCTGTTAGTTAAGGTGTCCCTTTCTTATTGAGCCGGGTTTTACAACAAGGCCGGAAGCCGCAGCTCAAGATGACAGTTGTCGTATTGTATTGTAATGGCCGACCCGTTACCCAGTTGGCAGCCACACTGAGAAAACCTATCAACACCAAGCCGTACCGCTAACAAATAATAATATTCCCTCCTCCCCAATCGACAGTTAAAGACTAGCAAACGAAAGCAAATATGTAAAATAAGTGTGGGAATATATTAAATACAATTCAATGACAGACACAAGAATATAAATCCGCAACATAAAATATACCGTATTTTTTTCCCCAAAAGAAGGTTGGAAATGTCTGTGCGTCTTTTGGAGCGAATATTGCGTCACAGACCATGATGTGTATTACCTGACAAAAGTCGACATCCAGGGGTAGAGGGTGACAAATCTCACGTTACAGGCATTCCCTCTGTGCTTGGAGGAATGCTAGACTCATTGACTCGGCATCTAATCCTTGCGTGTGCGTGAGCTGCGAAATGTAAACAAATATAAGCAAAGGCAAGATGGCATCGACATCTCACGAGGGAGCGAAGCGAGTGCAGAAAACAAAATACTCAGCAGACGATGTTTTGCGCATTATCACTGAGTTGGACTCTGATTTTTCAGAATCTGATTTTGTTGAGAGTGACCAGGAGATCGAACAAGAGAGTGAGGAACTGGCATCAGCTGATCGGGACACCAGCCGATGCCGCCGCAGCTGAGCGCATTAGTACAGCCGATGCACCTATGGCAAGGTTCGTGTGGGAGGAATACACAGACATTGATCTGTGGGAGCCAACCTGGCTACCGGACTTCACAAGACCCTACAGAGGTGGCACAGGTAATCCAACTTCTCCAGGATGGCACATCAATACGTGGCTATGCCAGAAGGTTTGCTGTGTGTCTCCCAGCACAGTCTCAAGAGCATGGAGATTCCAGGAGACAGGGCCCCTCGTAGAAGGTCCTTAACCCACTGGTATCAGCTCATTTGGGCAAGGAAGAACAGGATGAGCACTGGCAGAGCCTACAAAATAACCTCCAGCAGGCAGGCAGGCCACTGGTGTGAATGTCTCTGAGCAAACAATCAGAAACAGACTTCATGAGGGTGGCCTGAGGGCCTGACGTCCTCTAGTGGGCACTGTGGAGCTCGATTGGCATTTACCATAGAATAGCAGAATTAACAGGTCCACCACTGGTGCCCTGTGCTTTTCACAGATGAGAGCAGGTTCACCCTGAGCACATGTGACAGACGTGAAAGTTGTCTGGAGAAGCCGTGGAGAACGTTATGCTGCCTGTGACATCGTTCAGCATGGCCGGTGTGGTGGTGGGTCAGTGATGGTATATCTGGGGATACATATCCATGGAGGGACACACAGACCTCTACAGGCTAGACAACAGCACCTAGACTGTCATTAGGTATCTGGATGAAATCCTTGTTCCCATTACCAGACCCTATGCTGGTTCCTCCTGGTGCATGACAATGCCCGGCCTCATGTGGCGAGAGGATGAAGGCATTGATACCATTGACTGGCCCCCACTCTCATTCGCCTGACCTCAATCCAATAGAGCACCTCTGGGTGGGACATTATGTTTCGGTCCATCTGACACCTCAACCTATCCAGGAGCTCAGTGATGCCCTGGTCCAGATCTGGGAGAAGATCCCCCAGGACACCATCTGTCGTCTAATTAGGATGTTGTCAGGCATACAAACTACGGAGTATGATTTGGAGTTGCTGCAATGACATTTCAGGCAAATGGACTCGCCTGCCTGCCTGCCGCCTTATTTTTTCCCTTTGATTTTTGGGGTGTCCCTCTATCGGTTGATCATTTTCATTTCCATCCTTTTGTTCCTCACACATCACCATATCAGTCCATAGCAGTAGAGAGAGCCAGCAGGATTGTTTTCCCATTGAGATCTGATGGGTTTTCAAAGTGGTCCTTTAAGTTTTTTGAGCAGTTTATATCCCACCACTGGACAGGTGCCATTGTAACGAGATCATTGATGTTCTTCACTTCATCTGCCAGGGGTTTGACTATTGAGGCTGATGAGTGTGTATGTTGTAACACTTGTCTGTCTACCACCAGCAGATATTTTCAGTGTCAAGCTGGTGCCGCTGACACTCGGCTCTATTGATCCATCAATTACGCGGAACACAAGGAGCAGCCCGAGTTTCCACTGCAATGGATGACTTCAGTGTTTGTCTATAAGATGTCTAGGATTTTTTTTCTGTTGGTGTCCAAGAAGGGAATGCATCATTAAAATTTCATCTACCCGCCTCGCGACACAAATGGAAATGTGGAAATGTTGGCAATACCACCATCACAACGACCACCGCGTTCATTTCTATTTGCATATTTTCACGCACAGTAAATACTGTAAAGCCAAAGGTGCAGCTAATGGAGAAGAAGGTGAGGCTGCCTGTCTGACAAAGTCAATGGAGCATCTCATGTCGCGGATTAAAATTCCTTTCGGTTTAAAGTGGCAAGAGGTGTCTTGCTTTCTGGTGGAGTTTGTTCAGTCTTTTTTTTTGTACCAGTGCACACTCTTTTGGACGGCTGGCTTTAAAAAGTGGCCATCAGATCGATCAGGTTGGCCGCACTGCGTGCCCGCTGGTTGGTCTGTTCAGTTATTCTTGGACGAGAATTCCCCGTCTTTCAAATTGAGACCAGGGTGGGGGTCTACGTCTTTTTGGTAATAGTAAGGTGTTTGTGTAAAGTAAAAGTGAAAGAACGCGCGCAGTCGACAAAAGGCGTCTGCTGCATTTGAGGGATGGCTGCCATGGCAACCGGTAGCAAAATATAAACTGCTGTGTCTGTAGTGCTAGGGCCCTGACTAGAAACACGTTGTGAAGTCATCGAGTTTGGGGCAAAGTGAATGCAGCATGCAGCCTCGTGTTTATGTGTTATGTTTCCCTGGACTGTTTTTGTTTTTTTGGAACTCTGGAAGCCATCCTAATAATTCCCAAAGGAGCGTAGCATTGCCTATCTGAGGGGCGCGGGGCATGGAAGGTAGACATGCTGCTAGACGCTTAGCAGATCTGTTTTTTATTTTGTGTGTTGTATGCTTTCTGAAACTGACAACTGAGAAAAATACAAACAGAGCAGGTGTTGTAAGATTTACCCTTCATGCACAGTGAGCCTGGCATGGGTGTCATACCGGTGCCGCAGAGCTGGTGGATGGCAGTGCTGTGTACTACTGCCCACTTCTTTCTGCTTATTTCCTCTTATTACAAATAGCTGATTTTACATCAAGCAGCACCAAACCATTTACAATATTCAAGACATGCAGGTTAGGTGCATTGGTAATCCTAAATTGTCCCTAGTGTGTGCTTGGTGTGTGGGTGTGTGTGTGCGTGTGTGCCATGTGGTGGGCTGGCACCCTGCCCGGGGTTTGTTTCCTGCCTTGCGCCCTGTGTTGGCTGGGATTGGCTCCAGCAAACCCCCCGTGACCCTGTAGTTAGGATATAGCGGGTTGGATAATGGATGGATGAATATAGAACCAATATCTCTTCAGAAATTGAATTCAGCATATTGTCACTTTAGGGTGGCACAGTGGTAGCATTGCTGCCTCACAGTAAGGAGATCAAGGTTTGTGTTGTGGTTCCTCCCTGCATTCGGCCTTCATTCATTTCATTCATTCATTTCCTCTCATGCGTGGAGATTGCATGTTCTCTCCGTGTCTGCGTGGGCTTCTTCCTCCTGTCCAAAGACATGCAGGTGACGTGGACTGGCGATGCTAAATTGGCCCGTGTGTGTGTTTGTGTTCCCTCTGTGATGGACTGGCATCCCTGGCCAAGGTTTGTTCCTGCCTTGCACACTACACTAGCTGGGATAGGCTCCACCAACACCCTACGACCCTTGTCTGGATTAAACAGGTTAGAAAATGACTTGACATGACATTTCCACTTATTGGCCCAGTAAATACTGCAATAATTATAAATATACAGAATATTAAATGTGATATACATACCATACTTCATTCAATGTAAACAGAGAACCATTATGTAATATATGCTATATTTAATACCTGTATATCTACAGTGCATCCAGAAAGTATTCCCAGCGCTTCATCACTTTTTTCACATTTTGTTATGTTACAGCCTTATTCCAAAATGGATTAAATTCATTTTTTCCCTCAGAATTCTACACACAACACCCCATAATAACAACGTGAAAAAAGTTTACTTGAGATTTTTGCAAATTTATTAAAAATAAAAAAACTGAGAAATCCCATGTCCATAAGTATTCACAGCCTTTGCTCAATACTTTGTCGATGCACCTTTGGCAGCAATTCCAGCCTCAAGTCTTGTTGAATATGATGCCACAAGCTTGGCACACCTATCCTTGGCCAGTTTCGGCCCATTCCTCTTTGCAGCACCTCTCAAGCTCCATCAGGTTGGATGGGAAGCGTCGGTGCACAGCCATTTTAAGATCTCTCCAGAGATGTTCAATCGGATTCAAGTCTGGGCTCTGGCTGGGCCACTCAAGGACATTCACAGAGTTGTCCTGAAGCCACTCCTTTGATATCTTGGCTGTGTGCTTAGGGTCGTTGTCCTGCTGAAAGATGAACCGTCGCCCCAGTCTGAGGTCAAGAGCGCTCTGGAGCAGGTTTTCATCCAGGATGTCTCTGTACATTGCTGCAGTCATCTTTCCTTTATCCTGACTAGTCTCCCAGTCCCTGCCGCTGAAAAACATCCCCACAGCATGATGCTGCCACCACCATGCTTCACTGTAGGGATGGTACTGGCCTGGTGATGAGCTGTGCCAGGTTTCCTCCACAGGTGACGCCTGGCATTCACACCAAAGAGTTCAATCTTTGTCTCATCAGACCAGAGAATTTTCTTTCTCATGGTCTGAGTGTCCTTCAGGTGCCTTTTGGCAAACTCCAGGCGGGCTGCCATGTGCCTTTTACTAAGGAGTGGCTTCCGTCTGGCCACTCTACCATATAGGCCTGATTGGTGGATTGCTGCAGAGATGGTTGTCCTTCTGGAAGGTTCTCCTCTCTCCACAAAGGACCTCTGGAGCTCTGACAGAGTGACCATCGGGTTCTTGGTCACCTCCCTGACTAAGGCCCTTCTCCCCGATCGCTCAGTTTAGATGGCCGGCCAGCTCTAGGAAGAGTCCTGGTGGTTTCGAAACTTCTTCCACTTACGGATGATGGAGGCCACTGTGCTCATTGGGACCTTCAAAGCAGCAGAAATTTTTCTGTAACCTTCCCCAGATTTGTGCCTCGAGACAATCCTGTCTCGGAGGTCTACAGACAATTCCTTTGACTTCATGTTTGGTTTGTGCTCTGACATGAACTATGAACTGTGGGACCTTCTGTAGACAGGTGTGTGCCTTTCCAAATCATGTCCAGTCAACTGAATTTACCACAGGTGGACTCCAATGAAGCTGCAGAAACATCTCAAGGATGATCAGGGGAAACAGGATGCACCTGAGCTCAATTTTGAGCTTCATGGCAAAGGCTGTGAATACTTATGGACATGTGCTTTCTCAATTTTTTTATTTTTAATAAATTTGCAAAAACCTCACGTAAACTTTTTTCACGTTGTCATTATGGGGTGTTGTGTGTAGAATTCTGAGGAAAAAAATGAATTTAATCCATTTTGGAATAAGGCTGTAACATAACAAAAGGTGGAAAAAGTGATGCGCTGTGAATACTTTCCGGATGCACTGTACATGAATAAAGCGCGAGAGAGAGTTTTTGGGGCAGTGTGACGAGCCCCATGTTATTGGTTGAAATGAAAATAATCAAAGAAGATGTGAGCACATCTTCACAGAAAGGAGTCGAGAAATAGCGGCGTATCTGGTTTTCAATGACCCTGGAAGAACGGGGTGGGTGAATACATTTGTTTGGGGGATTCAAACAGAAGCAGTTAAGAATTTATATTATTATTGTTTTTAATGCACATTTTGTGAGCTTTATTATTTTAAAGCTAATGTTTCTCATCCAGCATTAATTTTAATTTTTCTCGTTGTCTGTTCGTAGGACGCCATGTAATTTGGCTATCGTATTGTATGTGTTGTAAGAGTACCGTCATAGTGAGGATGTATGAGGTATTTTGCGCCTTGCCTCCAGCCGTGTTATTTAACGCACCAGCCCTGGGTGAGACACCAACTTTTGTTAAGTGGTTCTGGTAACTTTGTTGAGGAATTTGCTCAGCAAACACAAACAGTGATGTGGATTCTGTTGTTGCTCATGTGAAGCTGGGAGCGATGTTTGCTGTTGTACAAGAAGCTCCTTCATAGCTAGCATCGAGATCGGCCCACTGGCTATCGGGGGTCTCCGTTTAGCTGAATGGTACACCAGAGGATGTGTAGTGGTCGCGATGAGAGCACCAACACTCTGAGTGAACTTAAAAGCAGAAACAAAAATTAAATGTTCCGAGACTTTAGAAGGACAATGATAGTTGGATAATTGATAAATTAATAGATAATTAGTTGAGGTGAGACTAATTCTACAAATGTTTACTTTGTGATCAAGTGAGATTTTCCTGTTTGTGCACTGAGTGTGGTTCAATGATAAGAGTAATCACGGTTTGTCCCTGTCTGTTTGTGTCTTTTCAGATGAGAGAGACAGGGTACAGAAGAAGACATTCACAAAATGGATCAACCAGCACCTCCTGAAGGTATAGTATGACATTTGAATGGATAAATCTGTGACATGGGACAAACACGAGAGTTATTAGTCACTCCTGCCATTCGACTTGCCAGGTAGCAAGCAGCTGAGGAGGTAGACATCTAAATGGATGTGGTTTAGAATGCCACACATGGCTTCCCTACGTGATGCCTCTCTTGCCGATTGAGTGCCAGTGTTTATTTGGAAGTGCTGCTGTTCTTATGCCACTTATATTGTTGAGTTGTACTTGATAGACTTAGAGATGACACACAGTGTGGGTCTCAGCCAATAATAATATCAAATTTGAATGCTTCGATTTCTGGTGACCCAACCCACTCGATGACATGTAGATGGTGTTGATGCCATGACATCTCGTCTGGGAAGAGGAACCATACCATACCTGACCAGGAGGCCATATTCGATGGACTGCATAAGTGGAACTGCAACCCAGACAGGATGATTCTAGGTTCCTATCCTAGTTGGGATAGTCATATAATGGTTGGACTGGGGGAGACTGATGCCCTGGGACAGTTTAGCCCCCAAGGTGAAGGGTGGCAGTGCTACTCTGGCCTGGTCCCAGTTTGGATTCCCGCAAGGTTCCATGGAATATGTAGTTCGAAAGGGCAACCCTGGGTGCTAACGGAAAAAGGTTGCTCTACTTTGGGGATGTTCCGCATGACTCGGAAGTTCTTCTGCCATGCTGTGTCTTGACATTGGAAGTATTCCTGGGTCCAACATAAAAGGAGCCATCTTGCCTCACTTATGACAGTCAGAGTCGGGAGGATAAGAACGACACACAGCGTGGAGGTGGAAGGAGACAGAAAGGCAATGGAGTTACTGGTTTATACAGTATGGACTGACCTAAAAGCCTTACAAGATATTCTAATGAAATGAAAGAACTCTGTTTTAACTTGGAGTTGTGTCTGTGGAAATTGTGTCTGGTGTTCTGGGCTCACTGGCGCCCTCTAGAGTCCACAATGGCTTTTTTAGACTTCTTTAGATGATTTCTGGCTCTCGGATGACCTTGAATTGTCAGCCATTGATAATGTTCCTTTCTCTGCTTGTCTGTGGTCTGTGACTTTGACCACCAGTTCCAGTTTAATGTTGACCTCCACTTGGTGGAGTGGATCTAAAAATACCAGTAGAATTTGATTTTATTACCTACAGGGACTCCTGTACCCTTCAAAGTAGGTTCTTTGATCTTGTAGCCTAAAGATAGCCCAAAATCACCCACACATTCCTCGAAACAGGTGACAGCGAATGAAGCCCTTTCAAGTCTTTATAAATTTCTCCCCTGAGACTTTTTAGTTCTTCCAATCAGTCTTGCAGTGGTGTAGAACTCCAGCATCGCTTCCATTTTCTTCTTTTGTTTTGTTTGCAGATCGTTTTGATTTTATAATCATGTTTTAGAAGCACCATAACACCAAGTTCTCCTATAGTGGGTTCTGCCATTTATGGAAAGTCGTTTCTGTGATTTGACGACTTGTTGTTAGGGGGTGTGGTCTCAGAGGGCAGCTCCTGATGATGTCATTGGCGTGATGCGATCTGAACCAACATGGTATTTCATTCACTTTGTCCAATTTTGTACATACAATCAAAAACCTCGGTGAGTGCTTCCTCGTTATTCTTTCTGATGTGAGTACCACAGTGGATGGACAGGCATCCCAAAGAGCATGGTGGACGATTCCTTCCCTGACTAGGATGACATAATAAAGGAAAATGGCTTTCCAGCTGGGAGGGAACAGGAACCCTTACCCAATACAATGCAAGGACTGGGGAGACAACAATGTTTGGATCATTTATCTCTCAGAATGCTAGATGACAGCATCCTTGGGTTAGGATTCCCACATAGACACTGGCAGGGCATTCTGGGACCTGTAGTCCAGTGAGATAGCCCTGTTGGGTTCTGTGGTGGCTGCTAGGGATCAGTAATCCCAGTTTTTTATCCCAGTTTTTTGGGACTTCCTTTTGACCTGGAAGTTCTTCCAGCGGGCTACACTCTAACACTGGAAGTGCTCTTGGATCATAGATAAAAGAAGCCATTCGACCTCATCTAAGTGAGTCAGAGTCAAGTGGCAGGGAACAGCACTTGTTTGGAGGAAGAGGCGTAGGACTGAGAAAGAGGAAAAATCTATACAGAGGATTCTAGAAGGGCCTATAAAGATGGTGAATCACTGCATTTAAACCTGTGGCTGTGTCTTTGTTAGTTGTGTCCCGTGGTTGATAGTCAGTGATGCCCCCTATCTATCACACTGGTAATAACACATTCTTGGCGAGGATCTCTAAGACTTTGATTTTGTTTTGCCTAACCAGGAGATTTCTCAAAAGCATTCATAAGGTAGAACCAGTAACATTCTTTCATCTTAAGAGTGAATCCTAGGAGAGGGATGACCACACTGCCATATTATGGAATTTTATGATGGCTGTGGTCTTACCGTTTATGGTTACGGCTCCCATTACTGCTCACGTGTGTAGGCTTTGTTGTGTATCGAACCCCCCCCCGCCTGTCCCTTGACTAAGATGCACACATTTTTTCTCCATGTGCAAAAGTAACAGCAGCATTTACTCTGGTGTGTTGCATGGAAAGAAGGACACAGCTGGAGAGCGCCTACCCACAAACACTTTGGAGGTGCTCCTCTGTAGCCAAAATCTATTGGCATGAGTGTGAGGCCACCAGCATGTCTCCAGAAGGATCCTGTCTTATGGAATTGTGGGGAGTGAAATCAGTAGTACAATTGTGATTTGGTATTGATACCAGCTTTCAGACCTCTGTACCGGTACCAAAACGGTTTCGGCTGTAGAGTCCTGGTCATGTGAAAGCAATAAGGGGTTCTCCCCTGTATTGTCCTCATCATGTTGTAGCTCCAACATCCCAACATGAATGTGATGATTGTGTCAGGCTTTGTTTTGATTGCCCCCATGAAGTGTCAAAGCGTATAGTTTTGTTTCGTGAAGTCTATAGTTTTTCCACATCAGTGGAAAGCTGATGTTTATTTATCGAAAATCCTGAAATGCAGTTATGGTACCGTTTTCAAATTAGTTTTTTTTGGGGACTGATGTATCACGCGACCCTAGTGCAGGTGGTGTTACCTTTGACCTCGAATGAATGCCATGAGATAGATCCGGCAGTGTGAATGTGTAAATAGACAGAGCACTAGGCAAATGAGAGCATGTGGAGCTGCATTGAGGGGGCTGTGGAAGATTGTAGAGCAGCGTTACAGGGCGGCCGAGGAAGGAGACAGCAGTTCTGTGCTTTCCATTCTAAAAAACTTTTAAATCTCCCCCAGAACCACAATTCAGTGCATTTCATATTTGGTAATTCTCAAATTCCATGTGAAACTGCTTCACTTATCACTATTTGAGATTACACCAATAGAAAATAGTACACTGCCATGCCTCAGCCTGGCATGAGAGAACATAGATGAGTGTGAAGAACATGGAGGCTCTGTCCTCAGCCACTATGCCACCTTGTACATTACATCCACCTATTTATTTTTTCCGGACATTAGCCACTTGACAAACTGCAAAGGCAGGGAGAGGAAAAAAATTCCAGTTCAAAGACATCTGCAGTAGTACCCTGTGGCTGACTTGGCTACTTGGAAATGACTCCGTTAGGCCTGCTCTAAAGGAGATCGGGTTAGTATAACGTCTGGGGCCTCAGCTTTGCTCCAAGTTCCTTTTTCTGAGATAGGCCCATTGCCTTAACTTGACTTACTGTAATTAAAACGGAGTCAAGTTTTTACATGGATCAGACGCCGACAGGAATTGGCTTGGCACACGAGCACAGAGGGTTTATTTATTTTTTTTTTAATGTTTGCACCTTTCATATGTTGACTAATACAAGGGCAATATTTCACATGCCATGTTGGCATCAGGATAGTCTGGCTATAAGCCGGCACATTGACAGTGATTATAAGGAGTGGCAGGTGGGCTTTGTTTTAGGGTTAGCTTCGCCTCTGTTTATGTGCTTTTTGGTGAACCTTCTGTCAGTTAGAAGTAGCCGAGGGGGAACTCTCGTCTCTGATCGACTGTCATGGGTGAGATCACTGAAGGGCAGAGGAACATTCCAGCAGAAATAATGCAAGTGCACGTCCCCCGGTAGTGAGTCAGTGACCACTATTGCCTGTTTAGTTGCGTTAGTCACTTCAGATCGTCTACTTCCGATAGACAACATTGAATTTTCAGGTGTTGTTAAATAGGTGGAGACAAAAAGAGAGCGCAGCAAAGCCAAATTCCTCACCACAAAACAGTGAATAACTTTGAATGAATGGAAAATTTAGAGTTTTGATGGCTGTTTGAGAGCTGGGGTGTGGCGTGGACACAGACAGAATTGAATGGGCATTCTCAGACCCCTGACTGCAATGTCATTCAGCTTTGATGACTGAGAAAAATGGAAGAAAGGAAAGGAAGACCACATGAGTCCGTCTCATATCTTGTTCAGCTCCATCTGGAGACCACTGCCTTTATAAATGTTATCTTTGTATCAGCACCCCCAATAAGACCACTTTCCAAATTTTTAACACTGACCTTGTTCTCTTTGATCCTCAAAAGTTATGACTACGAATCCCAAAGCACGCAAGTCCTAAAAACACTTCCGAAAATGTCCACTAGGTGGGAGATTTCCCCTAAATCCCTGGATGAGTTCTTATCGAGCTGGGGTATGTCTGATTTGCAGGTCTCAGTCGTTGATCTCCTCGCTGCACCATTTTGAATTACATGACTGAAAATCGCAGCCCATGTCATGTTTACCGACCGAGGGCCGATCTTTGAGCCTAGTCGTGCACGCCCCATTTTTCTGACAGCCAATAGCGTGCTGCCTGACCGAGCCGGTGCTCTATGAATGGTTAATACAGCTACAGCGAGATCAGCAGCAATCCTTAATTCCTTTTTTACATTCTGTTATGGTACATGAAATACTAATCTCTGCCATTTATTACTTTTTTTATATTATTTTATGGTACTTAAAATACGAATCTCTGCGGTTAATTTCTTTTTAACATTGTTATTGAGCGCAAAATATGAATCTCTGCCGTTTATTTTTTTTATATATGTTATGGTGCGTAAAGTATGAATGTCTGCCGTTTATTTCTTTTTTATATTGTTATTATAAAATCTGAATCTCTGCAGTTTATTTCCATTTTACATTCCATTATCCATCCATCCATTTTCCAACCCGCTGAATCCGAACACAGGGTCACGGGGGTCTGCTGGAGCCAATCCCAGCCAACACAGGGCACAAGGCAGTACGTGACATTCCATTATTATACATAAAATACTAATCTCTGCTATTTATTTCTTTTTTACATTCAGTTGTGGTACATAAAATATGGATCTCTGCAGTTTATTACTTTCTCATATTCTTTTATGGTGCTTAAAATACAAATCTCTGCAGTTAATTACTTTTTAACATTCTGTTATTGTACGCAAAATACAAGTCTCTGCCGTTTATTTATTTTTTTACATTCTGTTATTGTACCTCAAACATGAATCTCTGCTGTTTTTTTCTTTTTTATATTCTTTATTGGTATGTAAAATATGACTCTGCTGTTTTTTTCCTTTTTTACATTCCGTTATTATACATAAAATACTGAAACGAACGTCGAGATGGAAAGACCGAGACACATACCGAATGGAAGTTAAGCCCAACAATGGGCGCGTTAATTCCACAATAAACACTTTACAGCATACTTCTAGCAGAACCAAACTCACAAACTACCTGTAAATAATAACAGTCACTTCACTAGGCAGGCTATTCCACTCACGCAGTGTCCCTGATCATCGTCCAGCATCTTGTGTTGTGTCCCTTTTCTTGCAGTTGCCCCGTTATCATCTGCAAGTCTGTATTTATAATGCCATGGGAGTCTCCACCTGCCTTCTCGAACCTTCTCGGACCTCAGAGGTATAACAAGAAAGTTCCAGTGGTTCCTGGAAAGCAGCGCTCAGCACACCTGTCAATACCCTGCTGTCAATCACCCATCTAGAACACGCCCATCTCTAGAGTCACATTGCTGGCCGGTATAATGAGTCTGTCCCATTTATTTGCTTTTTACATTCGATTATGGTACATAAAACATGAATTTGTGCCATTTATATTTTTATATTCCGTTATTATATGTATAATACAGATCTGTACCGCTTTTTAAATATTTTGTTATGTACAATATGAATCTCTGCCGTTTATTTCTTTTTTTATATACCGTACATAAAACACAAATCTCTGCCGTTTATTTCTTTTTTTTAATATTCTGTTATGGTACCTAAAGCACAAGAATTCAGACCGATGAGTTTCTCTTCAATCTGTGAAGCTCAAAACTTGGGTGTTCCTTATTCCTTGTCGCTACGTTCTGCTAAATTGTACTTTCCAGAAGATCAGTCATTGGTTGTCAGTTCTCCTGCGAATGCGCAGTCCACCGCACCGACTAACTTGTTAGATTTTATCAAAGCGAGTCTCATGACTTACAAGAGTCATTAAAGCCCTTGTCACATTAGACGACTTTTACATAATCTTAGCCAGTGGCGGAAGCGACACGTAACTGTGACATACCTAACGAGATCACGGATTTTTCCTGCACACCCTTTTCTGTTAGACAGAATTTACAAAATTTGACGTTATCAACCCCCCTGCTTTCAGTGTGCCTTCACTAACATGGATTTAAGTGAAGATAAATGAAGATGAGCTTGCTGTTCGACTCAGCGGTTTTGCACACGTGCCGTTCACCAATCAACAGTTGCTCCCGCTCTCTCTTCAGTGTTCTGCTTTGCTTCCGTGCAGATGAAAAACATGCAAACCCTTTAAAAGACAAAGAAAAAAAAGATGTAGTAATGGCTGCATGGCTTTTTAGAGACCACCAAAGACATGATTTAAATGCAAATTCGGCTGGTGAGAATAAAAATACACTTGCACACTTGCAGACTTCAGCAAACACAGCACCCGCAGAAGAACCGCCATGATCACATGGCCCACCGTCTGTTCACTGGTGCTTTAACAAAACCGGTGTTCTGTCAAACCACGCAACCTATCGAAAGGTGCTTCTGCGCATGTGCAGTATACATTGATTCCAAAATGACAGCCTCTTAAATAATTTTTAAATAAATAAATAAAATAAATTGAGTTTAAACAGACCCTACTAAAATGATTAATTGTCGTTTAAACCATTAGGAGCAAATGTATCCAATGCCTTTCCCATTTTGATCCTTTTGTTTTTGTCCAGCATGTTCTGATTATAAGCTGAACGTGACTGGTATGTGCAACCTTAGAAAAAATAAAATTTGGCTGATGGTGCATAATATCATAAAAATGTTATGTTCATTTCAACGTTTTCACCTTTAAAAATGTAAATATTTGCATGTGTAGCTTGTTTTGACAAGGCAGCACAGATCAACACAACACCAGTCAGTAGTGCCTCGAGATGTGCAGGTCTTTAGTATTTAAGAAAAGGTATATTTATAATTAGTGTGCCATGAAGATTGGCATATTAAATGAATGAAGTGATCTGTTGTTTACCTTCATATGCTCGCTTTTTTTTATTTATGATGATATATTTAAAAGAATGAAACAGACCTCAAGCGGACCGGAGGGCTCAAGAGTTCGTCGAGCAGAAGGGGTGGCGTATTCCGAAAGGCTGCTTACTATCAAAGTAGGGCCGACTCAACCCACTCTTCTAAAAATGATTTCTACATAACTTTACTACAGTCAGAGGTGGATCTACCATCAGGGTGTCCTGGGGGCGGTGACGATAAGAAGCCTGTTCACCACTCCACAATCCTTAAATTGCATAGCGAAATTAACAAGAGGGGAACCTCCCCTGCTGCTCGATGAAATGATTCCAGAGCTGGAAAAGGGGGAGAGAGAGAGAGAGAGAGAGATCAGCATGTGTCTCTCATCCTAAAATGTCCACCATTTTGATTCATGTGAAGAAGCCTCTGACACACTCAGAGCTCGAGTGGGTAGTACATGTTTGGAAGGGGGTCACTGAATTCAAAAGGCATTGAATCTCCTTCAGGGTGCAAGTGAAAAGACTGCTGTCTCTTTCTGAATACTTTAGAGGCTAATGAGGAGGTGAAAACCATTAGGCAGCATTGTTCAGGCGTTGTTCTCTGCCTCCAGACTCCGACTCCCTGAGGTCTTGGGGGGTTAGTGAGACTTTCTTAAGCCGGAAGACCCTGGAAGTACTTCTGGTGCTTGGGCAAAGTCTGGAGAATGAGTTACTTCCAGGTCAGGAAGTGTCATAGAGGAGGGATGGTCCAACCCTGCTGCTCCCCCTGGCGGCACCCACGACACACTGGCAAGGCTAGCTCATGGTACTATAATTCCCAGCCTGCCCTGTGGTCTGGAAAATGGATAGCAGTGACACAAGAAGACCCCCTCTAAGTGTGTTGGGTGGGGAGTGTATACTCCAAAGAAGAACAAACTCCCGCAGTTCTTGTATTATTTTGGCCTCCATTCCTGATGTGGGATTGATTCCCAATCTGATCAGGGCACTGGTCTACTGCTGCCCTTTTATCTCTTTCCTGCCAAGGGGGCACCTTTTCTCCTGGACGGGATGCCAGAGAAACCCGCATGGCACCTACAAGATATATTTGTTCTTTTTTTGTCTGCTGCTGCTACCCTGAAATTTCCTTTGGGATTAATAGTCTCCTATGTATTAAAATCAACTTTTTGTGCAAACCCACCAGTGTTTTTGGACTCTGACTAGGATTTGCTGGTATTTGGCCCTCGCTACTAGATATCCTGGTCCTGCTAGTCCTAAGTAAAAGGACACAGGTTGTTACACTGGTATTAAACGGAGTGTCCCCAGTGTCCAAACTGATAACTGATGAGACACTTTTCTTGATGCAAAATTCAGATCTTCTTCTGCTTACTGTACATGGCTGCTGTATGATGATCAAACATTTACACTTGTGTTACTTGTGGTCTCAGTCTGCTTCTAACCACCCCCAAATGTGGTCTGAGTGGTCTGATCACAAGTGCTCTGGCACCTGGTTTTATAAACGTGGTCAACTGCTATCTGATTGTGAGCGGATCACCGTATGGCAATGCCGATTGTGGAGGGGCCCTATGTGGGCCCCCTGCTCTTTGAGAGGCACTTTCACAGTATACACAATTATAAAGTAAGTAGAAACGTCATTTGTGTGTGTGATGTACTCCAAAGAAGAAATGAACTGTCTGTAGTAATGTGTGCAATTCATCTTATAGGTACGGAAGCATGTCAACGACTTGTACGAAGACCTCCGTGATGGACATAACCTGATCTCCCTTTTGGAAGTCCTTTCAGGAGAGACTTTGGTGAGCTATGAAAAACTGTTTGCTGCTGCTTCTGTGTGATGGTGTATTTGTCTCTTTCCCATCCTCCACTCCCCCCCCCCCAACCTAACCCACCATTTGTGGTTGTGTTTATCACACCATTAAATACAACCACGAGTATCCTGTACTAACCTTTGTACACTGCTTTCATTTCCATGGTAACATACCCCCCCATGTATGCCAAAGTGGAACATCATAGGAGTCATCCTATGAAGTGATCTTCAGATGTCTTATATCCATTTTGTCTTCACCTTCTAAGTTAACTTCTTACCAAGTACAGGGCTACAGCTGACTGAGAAAGTCTTCAGACCCCATTGCTTTCTGTACCCTTATGTATGCTAGATTTTATATTATAAGTACGCATTTCCCATTGTCGTCTGTAAAAAGCCAAATTTCTCCCTAGGGATTCTAAGATCTATCTATCTATCTACACTCGATAACCCATAATGTCAAAGTGAAAAACATGTTCAGAAAGGTTTAAAAGTAATTAAAAACTGAAATTTCTCATCTTTATAAAAGTATTCCGTTTTTCGGTGGAAATTACAGCTTTGAGTCTTCTTAAGTGAGTCTCTACAAGCTTTGCACACCTGTTGTTTTGGGCAGTTTACCCCATTCTACCTGTCAGATCCTCTCAAGCTCCATCACATGAGATGGGAAGTGCCTGTAAATGGCCAACTTCAGGTCTCTCCACACATGTTCTATTAGATTTAAGTCTGTGCTTTGGTGGGACCACTCAAGGACCCTCAGAGACTTGTCCCAAAGCCACTCCAGCAATGACGCTCTGGGTCATTGTCATGTTGCAAAGTGAACCGTCGCTCCAGTCCGAGTGGCCTGCTCTCTGGACCAGATTTTCTTCAAAGACCTCTCTGTGTTTGGCTGTGTGATGGTTCGGGTTGGTTTCACCCTCCATGGTTGCTTCCACAAGCCTCTTGAACCTGGAACCTTTGAAAGTCATGAACCAAGATGAGCCAGACAAATGACGACACAGATGATAGATGACCTGAGTGAGTCGGATCAGTGATGATCTTTGTGACCCTCTTCCTTACCCTGAACTTCACTTCATTGGAAGTGGAACATATAATTGAATTTAATTTATAAATTAGATTAGATAAACTTTATCAACCCCATAAGGAAACTCAAATACATACACAGCAGTAGAAACATAAAAAACAAGACTCACAGAACCAATAATACAGCCAATCAATCAATCAATAAATCAAAATAAATAAAAATCAACAATGAGCACATCAAGTGGGGGCATTAAATTGATAATAATAATTCTTTCCATTTATATATATATAGCACATCTCGCACTACTCAGAGCACTTTATTGAGTGGGGAGCCACTTCAACCAGCACTTATGTGTAGTAGCACCCACCTGGTACAGTACACTCACCACACATCAGCTGTTAGATGGTGAAGTGTTGAGAGAAATAACCAATTAGAGACAGGGGATGATTAGGGGGCCTGAATAACCAGGCTGTGGTTGGCAATTTTGCCAGTTTATCGGGATACACTCTTTATGATGGATGTTCATGGATCTTTTATAAGAGAGTCAGGACTTCAATCCACACACGGACCACATGGCAAGCGCCCCCTGCTGGCCTCACTAACACCTCTTCCAGCAGCAACCCAAGCTTTTCCTAGATGGTCTCCCATCCAAGAACTTGCCGGGCCTGAGCAGGTTTAGCTTCAGGTGGATGACCTCTTCTGAAGTGCATGTGCTATGCTTGCTGGATAGCAGTGGGCAGAAAAGCCCCCCAGAGGTTCTTCTTAGTACTCTGTGGTGAAATGAGCCTGTTCCTTAAAGTGCTCCAAAACATAGCACCTCCTAGAGGGGTTTTTTATGATGGCACCCAATGTTTAGGTTTAGGTTTATGTTAGGTTAGGTTTCTTTATTTAGTCATGTTTACACAGGAAAACATGAAATTTGCCTTCTCTGTTGCATCTAATGACAGGTAACAGACAGAATGAAATAAAACAAACAAATAGAAATAAGAAAGGTTAAGGTAAGGCAGTTAGATAAAACATATTTACACCAAAAAAAAAGGTAACAGGATATATATCAAAACCTTAAACATTATCTCCGATATTTCTTATTGAAAAGTCGTATGGCACTAGGAAGAAAGGAGTTTCTGGAGCGATTTGTGTGGGTTTTCAAAGCAACTGTCCTTCCTGATTTACTGAAGTTTAGTTCTACATGTAATGGATGTCTGTCATCAGTTGAGATGATTTCCAGTTTCTTTAGCATTGCCCTCTGACACACAGTAGTCAAATCATCAACATCAGCCCCAATAACTTTTAGCTGCATACTTCGTAATCTGCTGGAGCTTTTTTGAGTTTTGATTTGTCAGACTATTAAACCAGGCAATGAAACTGAAAGTGATCACAGACTGGATCATACTGCGATAGAAGGACAACATGAGGTCCTTGTCTACTTTAAATAGTTTGAGTTTATGGAGGAGAAATAAGCGCTGGTTGCACTTAGAATATAATTTTTTGTGTTTGTATTCCAGTTAAGATTGTTGTCTAGGTAAGTTCCTAAGTATTTATATTCATTCACTATTTCTACCTCCTCTCCCAGAACTACAATAGGTGAACATACAGATTTCTGTCTCTTAAAATCAAATATCATTTCTTTGGTCTTTTTTACATTCAGAGTGAGAGAGTTTTTATTGTACCAGTTTACCATCCAGTCCACTTGATTTAGATAGTGGCTTTCATCCTCCCCAGATTTGCATCCTATGATCATGGTGTCATCCGCATACTTAATAATGGAGCAATGTTGCCCCCATCCTCTTTACCACAACAGCTTCCAGTGTGTCCAGGGTTCGCCCTGTGATGGAGCAGACTTCCCTGATAAGTTTGTTCGGGCATTGTGCTTCTCCAGGAGAACACAGCGTAGTGTACCACACTGGCTACTATGGAGTGATAGAACCTTTCCAACAATTTGCTGCATACATCAGAAGACCTGAGCATCCTTACCAAGTCCACTCTGCTCTGGCCCTTCTTGTCCAGTGCCACTGTGTTGTCAGACCAGTCCAGTTTGCTGGTGCTTCAACTTTCCCATCCTCCTACTGGATGGTGACTGGTCTCAGAGGTTCTTGGCATGCTGTAAGCCCACCACCAGCTCTTTTGTCTTGCAGATGTCGAGTTGCAGATGGTTCTTCCTGCACCACAACCTTCCTGCACTCGGACTCAACTCCATTATTAATGCCGCCCGTGATGGACGAATCATTGGAGAACTTTTGCAGGTGGCAAGCGCTGGCATTGTACTGGAAGTCTGCTATGTACAGGGGTCCACCGGAAGGGAGATGGGACAGTACAGCCTGAGGTGCTCCTGTATAACACACCACACAGTCCCTCAGCCTTACAAACTGGTGTCTGTTGATAGAGCAGTTGGAGACTTGATGGAAAACCAAACTATGAGGACTGAGGGGGTTTAGCATCTTGTTTGCTATTCTTTAAAATTAGAAATGCTCCATTTAGTGCACCTGGTTAATAAAATGTCTCCAGTTGTCATTTCAAGAATCTGAAGGATGAACAGCAAACAATGTTTGTGTCTCCCCCCAACCCCCTGTGCTGTCTTGAATAAGATTTCCCACCAAGACCCCCAATCCTTCTCACAGTCATATATGAGCCCCCTCTGTGCCTGTGCCTAACCCATTTGTCTTCTGCCATCTCGTCCTTTGTATGCATTGCTCTTGTTTTTGTTTCCTCATGTTTATTCAAACTGTTATTTTTTATTTATTCTTTGGCTTCATGCTTTCTCTTTTCATTTGTTGTCCTGTCTTGTGCTTCTCCTGAACTTTCTCTTGTCTCTGATATGTTGATAAGCCAAGGGAGCGCGATTTTCTGAAGACGCTGCGGTTGGTGAGTGCAGCTGACGCATGTGCCTTTGAGCAGCATGAGGATGAGCAGGATGATGATAAGGGGGTAGGTGTGAAACCCCCCTGGCAAAATACTAATCCACTTACTACACGAGTGTGCACAACACACGGGTGGGTGGGTGGGGGGGGGGGTCAGCTGTCCACTTGTCACTTTCACTCCAAATAAAACCAGTAGGTCCAGACAAAACTGCTGTGCTCATGGCTGCTTGCTTTGCTTCTTTATGAATCGAGAAGATACTGGTCTTCCTCCATCAGGTGGGTTTTCTGCTTTGTGATGTTAAAAAACAATATAATAGTTAAATTCTTGGTAACTGAAATTGGGGGCAGATTATTGTTTTTGACTGCCTAAGTGCTGTAAACAAGGAGTCATAAAGTGAAAGCCATCTGGGTGGACGTTTTTGCTGGGTGTTTTTTTTTTTTTTGTTGACATCTCAAAGCATGTGAATTTAGAAGAGATATTTGGGCAGCATTTATTTTAATATTTTTGATATTTTGCATTAACTGTGTGGTCACATGAGAACAGATTCCTGTTCAAATCTCTTCCCTTGTTAACACACTCGATCCTGCTGTTATGATTTACAAGACTCATGAACCTCAAAAAGCATGTGTGGCTGGGTGCAGGAAGACAGGATGGACAACAGTAAAAGTTGGTGGCATATTTTTATAAACAGAAAGTCACAAAAATTAAACAAAATAAAATCGCCATATGGACTTAACACAACAGGCTATGGTCAGGCTGCTACTGGTACTGAAAGGGTCAGTCATTTGGGAGTGCCGTCTGGCCGGTTTGCTCTCAGGAAAATGACAACTTCTTCTTGGCAACCGGGCTTCTTATGGCGGCACATTCCAGAAGGAGCGGAGCTAAGCGCCCTCATTGGATGGTTTAGGGAGAGAAGGAGAAGTGAACATTAATGGCAGTGCCCCCTCTCGAGTTGGCAGGTTATCATATACTTTGTTCAAGCCCGAGAGGAGGACCTTCAATGTGCATGTGTGGACACACAAATGTCAGGCGTGTACCCCTACATGGACCGAAAAACACAAAGTAGACCTCTCCGGCACAAGCTAAGCCTGACTCCCAAAAACTCGAAGAAGTGGGCTTTCATTTTCTACACATGCAAAAAGAGGCCCAACTCTCAAAAGGGAGAGGGGAACTGTAAAACCTTTGGCCAGAATAACAATTCATCTTTTTTCAATAATTAAAGAGCAAACAAAATAAGAGGAAAATTATCAAGTGTTAAGCCTTGCAAAATGAAAGGCTACCAGTAGGGGGGCACCAGTCAGGTTTTTAATAAGCCTGATACCGACATAATGTTACCAGATTGGCCGATTTCGATACCAATTACGATTTTTTTTTTATTACTACACCACTCTGCTCATGCCCTGTGCTCCGTATTAAAGTGTTAGCTTTGGTATTTTTATAAATAAAATATAAACCACAGGTGTTACATGTTCCATAATTTCAAGCTATCATATTATTTAATATTTTTGTACTTATCTGAGAGCGAGGAGTCTTGAGTGTCTGCGCTTACAAGTGTCCTGATAAAAACAAAGAGCCAGGCCTTTAATGACCTCTTGGGCACGGCCATCAGCGGTGTGTCTGTCCGTGGAGAGAGTGTCGACCTCATCGAGAGGTTTACTTACCTTGGCAGTGACATTCATGTCTCTGGTGACTCTTCCTATGAAGTCAGTAGACAGATTGGGAGAGCATGGGGGGGTCATGAGGTCACTGGAAAGGGGTGTGTGGCGCTCCCGATATATCTCTGCAAAAGGACGAAGGTCCAAGTCTTTAGAGTCCTGGTGCTTCCTGTGTTGCTATGACATGGACGCTATCCAGTGACCTGAGATGAAGACTGGACTCCTTCATGTGTGTCTCTTCAGAGAATCCTTGGGTCCCGCTGGTTTCACTTTGTGTTGTTCATGGAGTCCCGAATGAGGCACATGACCTGCATTGTGAGGGAACGTCAGTCACGGCACTATGGCCATGTGGCACGATTACCCAAGGGTGATCCAGCTCATTCTTGAGGACCTGAGTGGCAGGACCAGGCCAAGAGAATTCCCACGTAACAGTTGGCAGATAGAAGGTAATTTCCGGAGGGTGGAACTGGACTACCTGGGGGGTTTCCAACCAGGATCCCAAGCTGTTTCATCATGTGATGGGTGTGGCAACGTCCTGTTCCAGTGCATGCTTTCCGACCTGACCTGACCTGTACTTATCTGAAACAAAATGCTAAATTAAAAAAAAGGCAGTTCTCACCATTTGTTTAAAGAAAAATATATATTCTTACACATTGATTCAGTTAATTGATTTTGGCAGTTAAACACTGCTTTTATAATGAAGATTGGGCAATATAAATTGACGGACGATCGATCGGAGCATCACTAGCTACCCGAGTGAAAGGGGATGACTTGGGGAAGGAAATTTTTAATGTTAAAACAATACCTGGTCTGTTCTATCATTCATCAAAATGACATTGTAATTCAAGACGTCATAAGAAAACAAGAGAACTCACCAACGCCAAGCGCATTCAGTGTACTGCTTGTCACTGTCTGTCTCCTTAGCCTATTTAGTTCTTCGTGGATCTTGCATTGCATTCCTCATCCTCAGTCTGAATAAAGTGGTCAAAAACACAGAAGAAGGAGGTCAAAAATCCAGTAATTCATTAATAACAATAAGCAAAACACAGGAGAACTCACCAACGGCAAATGCATTCAGTGTACTGCCTTTAACTGCTTGTCTCCTCAGCCTTTGTAGAGCTGGGTGGGTGGGGCCCTAGAGGGAGATGGACAGGTGGCCACGCCTCTTGGGGAAGCACCCAGCAAAATACAAGGGACTTGGTAGAACAAGCATGGACACCTGGAAAATAAGTAATAAACTAAACAGACAAAAAAAATACACAGTTGTATAAGGAATAAACATAAATAACAATATTAAAATTACAATAATGATTAAAGAATTAAAAATAAACAAAATAGATAAAATAAAACAAATTTAAGTGTAAGACGGGGGGGAACCCTGGCTTAAACATGACCAAGAGGGTGTGTCCTCCATGCTTGACATTCATGTGCAGCTTTACGTTTACACACGGAGAACTGCAATGGTGAATATGAAAAATGAAAATAAAATAAAACAGATTGTTTTGTTTGATGATGATGAAGCAGAATTGTTATTGAGAGCATAAGGCGAGGAAAGCAGCTGAGAAAATGTAATGAGCAGGATCCAATCGGGAAAGGAACGAATTATAAGCATAAACCAATCAAAGCGTGATTAGGGTCTCCATTTTCAAAACTCTTCATTTTCACGCATCCACACTACAATGCTGATTCTGCGTTTTTCTGAAATGTACGGCTCTGGAGAACATTTTCAAAAGTCTTCATTTTCGAGGGTGGTGTGGAGGAAAGGTGAAGACCTAGACTCGTGTCTGCATTTGTAAATGGGTGTACCCTAATGGACTTTAACCACAAAGCAGACACACTGAATTTGTAGCTTCTGCTGATGGACCATTTCATCTCTGTGACTTGGGAGAAGACATTCAGGTCCTTGAACTTTCATGTTCTCACATGGAGAGGCAGGCTGCGCACTCAGAGCCCCTAAGCCAGTAAGCAGCTGCTTAGGCAGTTGAGCTAAAGGGAGGTCTCCAATCTCGTCCCCGATTGTGACCAAACACCACATCACATTGCACGACTTTTCCAGTGACTTTCAGTCATAGACCTTCAATCACATAATCTTAGGGAGTCAGTGGTGGTCAGCGGCATGTTTCTTGTGAAGCCAGTCACATAATGTGACACCCCTTAACCACTCAGTCCAGCAGGTCTGCGAGTCGCTTCAATGAAATCAAAAAGGTTTGACTTTTGTCTTTAGTCGTAGGGTGGACTCTGCATGAGTGAGAGCTGACAACCAATGAATGCTCACCTGGGATGTGCAATGCATTGTGGTTGAGGAAAGCACTACAACTTCCGTGAAAAAAATGTTGGAATGCCAACCAAGTTGTCCTCAGGTTGTAAAAATAAGTAGAGATAAAAGGTAGCTGTGTGCACCAATATAAGGACCTCAAAATCCAACAAGATAGCCGTCCTGTGGTGCGTTTGGTTCAAGACTGAACACCACCTGCCGGCAGCTGCAGGCTTTATAGATGGGGGGCGGAGTCATCTTTGTACTGTGGAGGGAACAAAAAGAGGAGAAGGTTAGCATGAGTGCCCCCTTTTGACCTGGGGAGGTAATACTTACTTCAGATGAGCCCAGAGAGTAATCCACAGATGCTCACACATGACAGCAGATGAGGAACAAGGAACATGGGGGTTTTGGACCCCACAAACAGAAGAGAAGCTTTGTCTGTCTGAGGTCTCGTGTTTTATGTACCACGACAGAATGGTACAGAATAAAGTGTCAGCTCCGTCAGACAGCATGCAATTGTCTATCCAAAAGAGGGGCTCACGACTGTGCTGGAAGGTTGGCACTCAGACACTAAATGTGACCTGCCCAGAGATTTGCAGTGGTTTAAATTTATGTGGTCCGCCGATGAGATCAGCATCTGCAGTTGGCAAGTCTGACGTACCCAGCTTCTAAAAGTCACGTAAGTTACTTCTGACTTCAACCTGGCTGGCGAGGGCACCATAGTATGCACCACCAGGGCGTCTCTGTCGCGTAGCCTTCCCGTTACCTGCTACACTCGACCTTCTCCTAAGCTCCACTGGGAAATTCTCAGGGTCCTTGCATGGAGAGGCCAGTCTGTCTCCACTCACTCAAACGGATAATCAAAAGGGAGGCCCCAAGTTTGTCATGTGAGAATATGAAGTGGAGAATGATGGGATGATTTCTCGGCCAGTGACATTCACCAAAGGGAGGACCTGCTACACAATTCATCTCCGTTAGTGGTTCTTGTCTGGAAAACTTTTAAATCTGAAAGAGAGGTTTGTTCTAGCTCTGCTTCCTACCAGATGACACCAAACACGTTTGGATTTGAACTGGAATCTGCTCGGTGGTCAGCATACATACACACACACTCTTCTGTGTTAAAGTCTCTGCCAGATTTGGAGTAACCGAGACAGACATTTCAACTCGGTGAGCCATCACATTTCAGCTCCTCATGGTCTGAAGGGACAGCCGTCCGTTTAGGGCTTTGTAGTTATTTTTATCCCCTTCTCATCCCTTGTCATGCTGTTGCTATATCATGGACTCCATCTGGTGACTGTTTCAGCTGAATTGTCCTTGATGGGGCTCATCTGAAACAAAGCCAGGGGTGCTGCAGTGTTGAGACCTTAGCTGTGCTGAAGATGAAAGAAATAGAATTTCCTGTAGACCAGTGGACATGGAGACACATGAAAATCTAAAAAAGTCTGCTTTAGTATTCATGCAAAAGTCACTGCAGTCCACAATGCGTCCAGGCATCCGGATACACAGTAGCTTTGGGATTCTTTTGGTTGTGTCTGCACATCCATGCAATCAGGCGACAACGTCAACGGTCAGCATTTGCTTTTTTGCTTTCCGCCCTCCCCCACCATAACCTATCGTCTATGGGAGAGGAGCAAAAGCTTTAGATTCGTCAAAAATGTTGATCTCTAGTTTTTGACGGATCTCAATGTTTTTGGGTTCCCTGATACTGAAAAGTTTGATATCTCAATGACAAAATACCAAACTCGAAACTTAAGCCTGTTATGAGATGACGATGTGCCGATTAGTTTTTGAGCCAAATTGTCCCAAGAGAAACAGGCACTCTAGGGAAACCCTCAAATACCGTAATTCTGCAATGAATTATGAATTCTTCTCATCACTCGCTATCATAATGACCTATTTTATGATCAGAAAGATCAGCATCAGAGTGGAAAATAATTACTCAAATATTAGAGAATAGTTTAGGTTACTTGGTTCAGAGGGCGGAAAGCCTGCTAATACTCATGGCTAAAATGAATTGCATTAGGAAGACTAGCGCCTTCAGAAAGTCTTCAGACCCCTTCACTTTTACACATTTTGTTCGGTCACAGCCTTAGGCTGAAATCATATAAAGTCATTTTTTCCCTCATCGGGCAACACTTCATACCCCAGAATGAAAAAGCGAACTAACAGGATTTTAGGATTTTTTGCAAATTTATTACGAATAACAAGTGAAATATAATAAAGACACAAGTGTTCAGATCCTTTACTCACTACTTTGTTGAAGCCCCTTTAACAGCCATTCCAGTAAGCCAGCCCGGAGTGCTGCTGAGTTTCACATCACCAGCTTCACACAGTTGGACTTGAGGACTTTCTGCCATTCTTCTCTGCAGATCCTCTCAAACTTAGTCATATGGGATGGAGACCATCGGTGGGCAGCTATTTCCAGATCTCTCCACTGATGTTTGATTGGATGCATGTCTGGGCTCTGGCTGGGACACTCAAGGACATTCACAGAGTTGTCACTTAGCCACTCCTGTGTTGTTTTTGCTTTTTACTGTTGGAAGGGGAACCTTCAGGCCAGTCTGATGTCCAGGTTTTCATTAAGGTCATCTCTGTACTGTCTAGTCGCTCTGTCCCTGCTGTTAGTCTTGGAGCTAATGGGTACTGGGGTCCCAATGTAAAAAAAAAACCCTTAAAACTTAGTATGTCTGCTTTTTATGCCAAGAGTATTACGGAATATTGCTCTGTGATTATAGATAGATAGATAGATAGAGGCGGCACGGTGGCGCAGTGGGTAGCGCTGCTGCCTCGCAGTTGGGAGACCTGGGGACCCGGGTTCGCTTCCCGGGCCCTCCCTGCGTGGAGTTTGCATGTTCTCCCCGTGTCTGCGTGGGTTTCCTCCGGGCGATCCGGTTTCCTCCCACAGTCCAAAGACATGCTGGTTAGGTGGATTGGCGATTCTAAATTGGCCCTAGTGTGTGCTTGGTGTGTGGGGTGTGTTTGTGTGTGTCCTGCGGTGGGTTGGCACCCTGCCCAGGATGGGTTCCCTGCCTTGTGCCCTGTGTTGGCTGGGATTGGCTCCAGCAGACCCCCGTGACCCTGTGTTCGGATTCAGCGGGTTGGAAAATGGATGGATGGATAGATAGATAGATGTGAAAGGCACTATATAACATATAGATAGATAGATAGATAGATATAAAAGTTTCTATATAATAAGATATGTAGGAAAGGCACTATATAACAGATAGATAAATAGATATGAAAGATGCCATATAATAGGATAGGTAGGTAGTTAGGAAAGGCACTATATAACAGATAGATAGATAGATAAATAGATAGATGTGAAAGGCACTATATAACAGATAGATAGATAAATAGATATGAAAGGTGGTATATAATAAGATAGGTAGGTAGGAAAGGCACTATATAACAGATAGATATGAAAGGCACTATATAACAGGAACTTTATTAATCATGAAGGAAATTGCAGTAGGAGCAGAAGTAGTAGTGGAGGTAACAGTATTAATTATCCTTAAGTAGTAGTAGAAGTAATAATACCATTAGTAGTAATAGTAGTAGTAGTCTTAGAAATATTAATAATAATCTATCTATCTATCTAATCTTAAGTGGCAGTAGCAGCAGTTGTAATAGAATATAATCCATCCATCCATCTATTATCCAACCCGCTATATCCTAACTACAGGGTCACAGAGGTCTGGTGGAGCCAATCCCAGCCAACACAGGGCACAAGGCAGGAAACAAACCCCGGGCAGGGCGCCAGCCCACCGTAGGGCACACACACACACACACACACACTAAGCAAACACTAGGGACAATTTAGGATCGCCAATGCACCTAACCTGCATGTGTTTGGACTGTGGGAAGTAGAATATAATAATATCCTTAACTAGTAGTAGTAGATAGATAGATAGATACTTTATTAATCCCAAGGGGAAATTCACAAAAGGGAGTCGTGCAGGATCGAACTTGTGACTTGTTAATTGCCAGTCAGCAACTGATATTGTTGCGCCACTGCAGCAGTCATTGGTGCCGTGACCCGGAATCGAACCGGGGTTGCTAGTAGTAGTAATAGTACTGAAAGTAGTACTAGTTATAGTAGTATAAATATTAAAGGTTAGCTTTCTTAACTAGTAGTAGTAGTAGCAGTAATACCCTTAAACTAATTAATAATCTCTGTAGTGTATATTAATAGCAGTAATTGTCCCCAAAGTTTCTTCTCCGGCTCACGTACTGTGTTGCATATCATTGTTTACCAGCGTGGCCAGTTGGGTCCAAGATGGCCTTCTCAGACAGGACAGCCTTTCCCCCAGTTGGACCCCCAAACACTTTCTTTCTGTCAGAGTGTAGCTGAGGGCTGCCATGAGCACCTACGTGTCTTGAGATTCTTTTATTTTGTCATTAAATCATGAAGTCCATGTGTGTCTGAGAGCCCAGCTGTACTTGCAGTGTCTGTCATCAGGAGAACTGGCCTTGTACTCTGGTGCCATTGTCAATCAATGCCCGGCTCTTCACAAATGTGCCCTACTTTTACATTTCACTCTAATGGACTTTAGGAGAGTTTTATTACTTTGGAGTGTTTGTTTGCTTGTTCTTTACCAGTTCTTTACCAGTGGGATCTTTCCAGTAACTTCATTTTTGTTTTTGTGATGTTCGTAGTTCTTGTGGAGCGCCATAGACACTCAGACCATGTGACTGCCAGTGTGTCAGGGTTACTTACTGTGACGTCACCACTTGTGAGCTCTGAGTTTATTCACAGGACACGTTGTGTCACAGGAACAGAATGCTTATGCAATCAGTGGTTTTCTGTGAATTGTTTATTTTTTTTAAGAGTTTGTTGTCACTTTCATGTTATATAGTTTATTATGTTGAGCAAGATAAAATGTCCAAATTATATGCATTAAGATCCATCCATCCATCCATTTTCCAACCCGCTGAATCCGAACACAGGGTCACGGGGGTCTGCTGGAGCCAATCCCAGCCAACACAGGGCACAAGGCAGGAAACAATCCTGGGCAGGGTGCCAACCCACCGCAGGACACACACAAACACACCCACACACCAAGCACACACTAGGGCCAATTTAGAATCGCCAATCCACCTAACCTGCATGTCTTTGGACTGTGGGAGGAAACCGGAGCCCCCGGAGGAAACCCACGCAGACACGGGGAGAACATGCAAACTCCACGCAGGGAGGAATGCATTAAGATTTTATCATTGAAATGATTTTTTCCTATCACATGCCCAGATTAGTGGGCAATCATTGGCTGGACTGACTTCTCTGTTCCTTTCAAATTGCAAGGAATATGAACATGAAAGGCGCTATATTAAATAATACTTAATAAAGTGGCGCAGCATTCAGACATCAAACCATGTACATCAGATGGGGGTACAGAGAGAGGTTGGGGACTGCAGAAAATTGCAAAGCAGGCAGTGACCCGAGCCGTTACGGCGAGAGTGAATTGGCCGCTCTGTGTCTCCATCTTCACTGCTAGTTAGGCAACCCCCATGGAGCTGTGGCTCCAGGAAAGGAAAGAAACACCAAAGCTAACAGCGGCACGTAGCTTCTGACTGTTCTCTGTGTCTCTTGTTCTCCTGCTGAGGGCTACAAGGAGTGGGGTTTGGGTGGGATGGACTGGTGTTTTTTGGGGTGGGGGTTGTTAAAGATATATCTTGTTTAAAGGTCTGGTGCTCTTCATCCTCTCATAGCTGCCCCAAGCAGGCCTGGCTCAGGACCCAAGCCTCCCACGTCTGTTGGTGTCTGTGGCACAAAGACCTTTGGAGCGACTGTGGAGCTGAGCAACGCCTCTGCTGGGCAGACGATCTCTGAGCTGAGAGTCTAACATTACTTTCCATGGCTGTTTGTCTTTCATAGCCTCGGGAGAAAGGGAGGATGCGCTTCCACAGGCTGCAGAATGTCCAGATTGCACTTGATTATCTGAAGAAACGGCAGGTAAGACGATGACATCCACACGGCTCAGGGACTGTGCATGCTTGGTGGTGGTTTGGGGGAATCAATGGGCCCATTTGGGTTTTTTAAACAGAACAAAAAAAATCGTAATGGCTGTCAGGCAGAGTGACCAAAATGTCAGGGCACTGCAGGGTCACACGTCAGGCTGGTGTGCACGTCTCACACCACAATTAGGGGACGATGGCAGAGTCGAGGGTCTCCTGTTAAATAAACACTTAAATAACAGCAACATCAATAAACGTTAAATAAATGTTTTTCCTGAGTTATTGATAACATAGGTCTGCAGAATGAAACTCATAAATACTGTTTTAATTATAAAGAGTTATTCTTATTTTCATCCATGAACACATGAATACAGTATTATACAGGTGCTGGTCATAAAATTAGAATATCATGACAAAGTTGATTTATTTCAGTAATTCCATTCAAAAACTGAAACTTGTATATTAGATTCATTCATTACACACAGACTGATGTATTTCAAATGTTTATTTCTTTTAATGTTGATGATTATAACTGACAACTAATGAAAGTCCCAAATTCAGTATCTCGGAAAATTAGAATATCAATTAAGACCAATGCAAAAAAAGGATTTTTAGAAATGTTGGCCAACTGAAAGGTATGAACATGAAAAGTATGAGCATGTACAGCACTCAATATTTAGTTGGGGCTCCTTTGGCCTGGATTACTGCAGCAATGCGGCGTGGCATGGAGTCGATCAGTCTGTGGCACTGCTCAGGTGGTATGAGAGCCCATGTTGCTCTGATAGTGGCCTTCAGCTCTCCTGAATTGTTGGGTCTGGTGTATTGCATCTTCCTCTTCACAATACCCCATAGATTTTCTATGGGGTTAAGGTCAGGCGAGTTTGCTGGCCAATCAAGAACAGGGATACCATGGTCCTTAAACCAGGTACTGGTAGCTTTGGCACTGTGTGCAGGTGCCAGGTCCTGTTGGAAAATGAAATCTGCATCTCCATAAAGTTCGTCAAGCGCAGGAAACATGAAGTGCTCTAAAACTTCCTGGTAGACGGCTGCGTTGACCTTGGACCTCAGAAAACACAATGGACCAACCCCAGCAGATGACATGGCACCCCAAACCATCACTGACTGTGGAAACTTTACACTGGACCTCACGCAACGTGGATTCTGTGCCTCTCCTCTCTTCCTCCACACTCTGGACCTTGATTTCCAAAGGAAATGCAAAATTTACTTTCATCAGAGAACATAACTTTGGACCACTCAGCAGCAGTCCAAAGGCGAGACGCTTCTGACGCTGTCTCTTGTTCAAGAGTGGCTTGACACAAGGAATGCGACAGCTGAAACCCATGTCCTACATACGTCTGTGTGTGGTGGTTCTTGAAGCACTGACTCCAGCTGCAGTCCACTCTTTGTGAATCTCCACCACATTTTTGAATGGGTTTTGTTTCACAATCCTCTCCAGGGTGCGGTTATCCCTATTGCTTGTCCACTTTTTTCTACCACATCTTGTCCTTCCCTTCGCCTCTCTATTAATGTGCTTGGACACAGAGCTCTGTGAACAGCCAGCCTCTTTAGCAATGACCTTTTGTGTCTTGCCTTACTTGTGCGAGGTGTCAATGGTCATGTTTTGGACAACTGTCAAGTCAGCAGTCTTCCTCATGATTGTGTGGCCTACAGAACTCGACTGAGAGACCATTTAAAGGCTTTTGCAGGTGTTTGGAGTTCATTAGCTGATTAGAGTGTGGCACCAGGTGTCTTCAATATTGAACCTTTTCACAATATTCTAATTTTCCGAGATACTGAATTTGGGACTTTCATTAGTTGTCAGTTATAATCATCAACATTAAAAGAAGTAAACATTTGAAATACATCAGTCTGTGTGTAATGAATGAATCTAATAAACAAGTTTCACTTTTTGAATGGAATTACTGAAATAAATCAACTTTGTCATGATATTCTAATTTTATGACCAGCACCTGTATATATAAATGAATAGACAAGGATATTGTTTAATACACTCACACATATATACGATACACATGTATCAGAATCCTGTACAAATTATTTAATTGCAGTGCCGCCCATAATGTCTGGGACAAAGACCTATTTTTCCATGATTTCCTCCTGTGCTCCACAGTTTAAAATTACAATTCAAATCATTCAGACATTGTGATTAAAGTGCACACTATAGACTTTCATTTAAGGGGATTTGCAGACATTTCAGTCACTCAGCACTTTTTCTACACGGCATCGTAATGTTTGAGACATAACAATGGCAGGTCTATTAAAGCCGTTGTCATATTTAGCACTTTGTCGCGTATCCCTCACATGGAATGACCGCTTGAAGTCGGCGATTCACAGACATCAGCAGGTGCTGAAGATGGCGATGCTCTGCCAAGCCTCTCATGCAGCCATCTTCAACTCCTGTTTGTTTCAGGGGGCTTGTCCTGTTGCGTTTTCTCTTCTGCATATGGAAGGCCTGCTCAATTAGATTAAAATCGGGTGACTGGCTTGGCTATTCCAGAATTTTCCATTTTGTAGCTTTGATAAGCTCCTGTGTTGCCTTAGCAGTCTGTTTGGATCATCACCTTTTTGTAGGATAAAGTGCCGTCCACTGAGTTTGGAGACATTTAGGGGAACTTGAGCAGATGAGATGTTTCTCTACATCTCAGAATTCATTGTGCCACTGCTGTCAGTGAAGAGAAGTGTGCCCAGGACTTGTGGCAGCCATACATGCCCAAGCTGTAACACCCCCAGCACCGCCATGTTTAACAGATGAGGTGGTCTGCTTTGGATCTTGTGCAGTTCCTTTTCGTCTCCACACTTTGCTCTTACCATCACTCTGATGCAGGTTTATCTTTGTCTCGTCTGTCCACATGATTTTTTCCCAGAATTCTGCAAGCTCTTTGAAGTCCTTTTTCACCAACTGTAATCTGGCCATCCTGTTTTTGTGGTTTGCATCTTGCAGTGTGGCCTCTGTGTTTCTGGAGTCTTCTGCTGATAGTCGTCTCTGACACGTCCACATCGGCCTCCTGTTCTGTCAGACAGGCTTTTGCAGCTTTTTCCTTGAGCATTGTAGCCGCCGTAGCGTAAGGCGGAGTCGAGTACGGGCAAAACGCGTGCCGAAAGAAATCTCACAGTCCCAAAAGTTTGTTTTAAAAATATTTATTTAAACTTAAAAGCAAATAATCCACACAAGAATAAAAAGAAAAATAGTTACACGTAGAATAAAAGGCAAAAAAAGAAAAATGTATCTTCTCTAAACTTAGCTTTTCTTCAGAAACTTTAGTTATTTCTGTACTTAAAAGTCCTTAACTTCTTCTTCTGTACACTTTAAACGTACGGCACAGCACATAAATTACGTGCTGTTTTCTTACATATTTACTTCACACACTCAAAAGGCCCGTAGGCCAGTTGGCACGGTTTAAAACCTTATGCCTTCCACACCTTAGTCATGGCAAGGCTGTCACTAACTGAACAATAATGTTTACTCAAAGCTGTTAGAAGTGGCAAGAATATCCATCCATCCATCCATTTGCCAACCCGCTGAATCCGAACACAGGGTCACGGGGGTCTGCTGGAGCCAATCCCAGCCAACACAGGGCACAAGGCAGGAATCAATCCTGGGCAGGGTGCCAACCCACCGCAGGACACACACAAACACACCAAGCACATACTAGGGCCAATTTAGGATCGCCAATCCATCTAACCTGCATGTCTTTGGACTGTGGGAGGAAACCAGAGCGCCCGGAGGAAACCCACGCAGACACAGGGAGAACATGCAAACTCCACGCAGGGAGGACCCGGGAAGCGAACCTAGGACTCCTCTAACTGCGAGGCAGCAGCGCTACCACTGCGCCACCGTGCTGCCCTGGCAAGAATATACCAATACAATTCTACTTACGGGGGTTATAGGAACCTCCCATAGATTATGCATTGTTATCTAGTAAAATATTCATGAATCTTATAGAACTAGGAAAATGGCTCTTACAACCATAATGAGGACTCTTCTGTTATCTGCAGTGTAGGTCTTCCTTGGACTACCAGTCCCTTTGTTATGTTCTTCTTCATGATATTCCAGACAGCTGATTTCTTAAGGTTTTACAGATGTCTCAAATGGTTATTTTTTGTTTTTCACCCTCATGATAGCTTCTTTGACTTTCACTGGCGCAGCTCTTGTCCTTACGTCGAACAGTTGTGTGCTGCTGCCTGCTCTTAAGACTCCTCACCCTATTCAGTTCCAGCTATATTCTAACCTTATTATCAGATAAAAGAACCGTTTTTTTTTTTAAACATGGTTTTTAATATTACAAAACATTAAATTCAAACAAACTATGAATCAAATAAAATATTGATATTTAATGTATTGTAGTGTGAAAAGAAAAAAAAAAACTATCATTGTTATTTGCCGTTACTTGCTCCCTTATCTTGGAGGAGCTCCATCCATCCAGTGTGGGAAGCTCAGGTCCAAAGGAGATGCCTCCTTCCAGGGACATCCAGTCTTTATCAGGCTCTGACTGGAGGAGGCGGGGTCAGTCGTCCTTATTGAGCATCTTCTTGGTACTGTGGAAGAAGAAATTAATGCCATAATGGTGCCCATTGCATAGAATTTGATTAGGCGAAGCTCATACAAATGAACCATCACTGCCAAACAGCTATCACCAATATAAAGTTTACAACCTGCTATTTGATAGACTGGGAGCAAAGGAATTTGATCCTGCATCCTTAGGATGTCTGGTGGAGTGCCCCCTACTGGCTGAAATGGCTTATGGCCTCCTTGAGCACCCACAAGCTTGGCAGATGTGGACACACCGTACTCTCCTCACAGACAAGTCAGCCATATGGCTCTTGTTCTAATCTGCTGCCATCTGGCGCCCTCTTGTGGCTCGATTTATTCAAAAGAGAAAGAAAAGTTTACTTTTACAAGCATTTATTTACCTCAGTGTCATACACTGAATTGTCAATTCATTAGTTACGGCCCTCACCATTCTACATTTCCATCAAGTCGTACATTGTGTTAACGGTGTGCATTATTAGTAAGGCAGCATTGTATGGCATAGTGTAGAATAGAGCAGAGTTACACATTATAATGTAGCAGAGTACTGTATAGCATAATATATCATAACATAGTACAGTATAACATGAAAGATGAGACAAAATGAAGATGAAGGTTTTCGGACACCCCATTTAATAATTGGCCAGTTGAGACAAAAAAGAAAAAATAAACAACAAAAGATCTCCAGTGGTCGACATCTTGAGTTAAAGCACTGTTGTCGCTCACAGATGTGGGTTCAGGGATGAATTGTGGCTTTCAACATGGTGGAACAGGTGAAATTTCCGGACTGGAGGCAGAAGTGACATCCGTCATGTCTCTAGATGTCCTTGTTTCTATAGGTAAAAGGACAAAAGGTGTTACTGACAGTGCCACCTTGTGCACCGGACTGGTATTGTGTGTCAGTACTGAGCTGTGAAGACTCCCTCTGGGCACATGGGTTGGACACTTGGCATAGTATATTCAATTGTATAGGATAAAACAGCATTGTGTAGTGTAGTATAGTTTGAGTCCAGGGTACTCCCTGCATGGAGCGCTTTGATTAGAGAGAAAAAGCACTATGTAAATTAAAAGAATTATTACTATTATTATAATAGCAATGTATAGCATAGGATAACATATAGTGTCATAACATAGCAGAGTATACAATGACATACCATAATTTAGTATAACTATAGTATATGATAACATAGCATTTTATAGCGTAGTATGGCGTAGGATAACTTATAACATAGCAGAGTATAGTGTAACATAGCATAATGTATACCTATAATATAGGATAACATAATCTTTTTATAACATAGTACAGTGTAAGATAACATATTACATAGCATAGCATAGTATAGTATGTGATTGCAGAGCATTTTATAGCATCATATAGCATAGGATACATTATCATAGCATACTGGAGTAGCGTATAGTGTAGTACAGTATGCCATAGCATAATATATGTATCATAGTATAGTATGGTATACCATAGCATGATATAGTGTGCCTAGCATAGTATAACATAGCAGGGTTTAATGTAACATAGCATAATTATAGGATGCTACAGTATTGAATAACATAGCATTTTATAGCATAATGTAACACAGAATAATATACTGTATTATAGCATACTGTAGTATAGTGTAGTGTAGTATATAATAGTACTACATCTTATAGTATTAGTATAGTATAGCACCATAGAGTAGTGATATGGCATGGAGTAGACATCACAGCTCCATCACTTCAAGTCGGTTTTCTGTGCCGTTGACTTCATGCTTTCCATGTTCACAATATATTTGGGGACATCATTTTTATAGGGACATGAGGTTGAATATGTTAGATGTCACAAGATGGCTAAGCTAATTTCTGTTTTTATGTAGTCTTTATTTCATCGTCACCACTGCGCTCTGGTGGAGTACAGTAGATACTGGAACGGCTTTCTCTACAGAAGTCAACAACTGCTCTCATGTACAACTAACACTGATTTTGCAAATCCTATACCAAATGGCATATAACAGAGATATGTGCATTGCATGGTGCACTGCAAGCGTTAATGCCAAGGTCTGTGATGATTACTTAGATATCAACCCTTGTCTTAGATGGGTAGCACACCTAGTCGATAGCTAAAACGTTGAATCATATACTCATTTCCTCACAGTGAGGTTAGAATTTAACAAAGAAAAACAAAATCCCGAGTAATATACTGTAGATGAGGTGGAAAGCCTAACAGCTAATTGGAACAGCAAATCTGTCTAGCCTGATGCCTCGGGATGCTCGTTCTACTGTTTATTAAATTTCTCCTTATTTTACACTTCTAATGCTGTTCTTTTATACCGACTACAGGTAAAGCTTGTAAACATCAGAAATGATGACATAACAGATGGGAACCCGAAGCTGACGCTAGGCTTGATATGGACCATCATCCTGCACTTTCAGGTAGGCTCATGGCTGTCCTTATCGCTGCTCCTCCTACCGCTTCAAAATGCGTCTAGCCTGTCCGCCATTTACCTGTTCTGTTGTTGTGGTGGGCAAAGATTTTAAGGAGAATAAGATAGGAGTGGAGCCTTGTAAGAGGGCAAGTGCTTCTAGTGGTGGCCAGTTAAAGAACTGTGGCTGTCCTTATAAAAAAGGTTAGCTTTATTGCAAGTGTATTCTGGAAATTCATAAGTAAAATTGTCATTTTTATCAGTTGTCTGCAAATTGTAGTTGGTCTGTGGCTGTGGTCTTTGGACGGTCTGCAGGACATGTAAGCTGTTTCCTGTGATAGTGACGAGTTTATTCTTAGTTTGCCTTCAGCGCATACACTGAAAGCTTTTTCTTGTTCTTTGTGGTCTCTTTAGAAGGTCTCTTCTAAAGGATCAGACTGTGGCTGAGCTTCAGTTAAAGCATGGCGTCTTCACACTAGCAGAAAAGTAAGCCTATCTAAGTATAGATAGCTAGACAGATGCGAGAGGCACTATATTATAGATAGTGTGGTGGTCAGCTGGGGGCTGTTCCCAGCCGCGACGCCTGGAAGGACCAGGAGAGGGACTGTGCCTCCCCTGGACCACGAGAGGGTAGCCACCTTGGTTTGTATGGGGGCCACGGGAATTGAGCATGGAAGCTCAACCCTACAGGGGCCCATGGCCACCTCCAGGGGGCGCCCGGAAGGTTGTGGAGCCCTGGACGTCAGCACTTCTGCCACACCCGGAGGTGCCGGCGGAAGGAATACCAGGAACACCCGGAGTGCTTCCAGGTGCGCAGGAAGTTCATCAGAGGGCACCTGGAGCCCGTCCAGGTGGAAATAAAAGGGTCTGCCTCCCTCCAGTCATCAGCCGGAGTTGGGAGGAAGGGGATGAGGCTCGGAGGAGAGGAGTGGAGGCGGTGAAGGAAGGACTGCTAGAAGGCCCAGAACAGACGTAGGGGTATTTGGTGTAGGGACACTGGGTTGTGTGCGGGACTGTGTTCATTATACTGTAAATAGTGTAAATAAATAAAAGTGTGTGTTTTGGGAACTGTTGGTGTGTGCCTGTCTGTGTCTGGGCTGTACTTTCACAATAGACAGATAAATAGTGAAAGGCACTATATTATATATAGATAGATAGATATGAAAACCTCTATGTAAGAGATAGTTTTGAAAGGCACCGTATAATAGACAAATAGTTAGATTGATACGAAAGGCACTATATAATGAATAGATTGACAGCAACTGCCCCTAATTAAATCAACAGAATTATGGCAATTATTAAAGTCAGTTAAATAGTGAACACAACTAAGCTTGACTGAAAAAAATGTTATTTGTTCACACTGCTACCTTCTATTATTATAAGAAGATATTCCCCATAAAAAATAAATGGACAGAAAGATAGATTTGAAGTCACTATATAAGTAATAGATGGATAGATAGAGTGAAAGGTTCTATATGATAGATAGATAGATAGATAGATAGATAGATAGATAAATACTGATCTGTGTCTATAGATAAACAGATAGATAAATAGATGTGAAAGGCACTATATAGTATATAGATAGATAGAGTAAAAGGCACTATATAACAGATAGACAGATAAATAGGAAATAAACCATATAATAGATAGATAAATATTGATCTGTGTCTACAGATAGACAGATCGATAGATAGATGTGAAAGGCACTATATAGTATATAGATAGATAGATAGAGTAAAAGGCACTATATAACAGATAGACAGATAAATAGGAAATAAACTATATAATAGATAGATAGATAGATAAATATTGATCTGTGTCTACAGATAGACAGATAGATAGATAGATAGATGTGAAAGGCACTATATAGTATATAGACAGATAGATAGAGTAAAAAGCACTATATAACAGATAGACAGATAAGTAGGAAATAAACTATATAATAGATAGATAGATAGATAAATATTAATCTGTGTCTACAGATCGATAGATAGATGTGAAAGGCACTATATAGTATAAAGATAGATAGATAGAGTAAAAGGCACTATGTAACAGATAGACAGATAAATAGGAAATAAACTATATAATAGATAGATAGATAAATATTGATCTGTGTCTACAGATAGACAGAGATAGATGTGAAAGGCACTATATAGTATAAAGATAGATAGATAGACTGATAAGTAGGAAATAAACTATATAATAGATAGATAGATAAATATTGATCTGTGTCTATCGATAGACAGATAGATAAATAGATGTGAAAGGCACTATATAGTAGATAGATAGATAGAGTAAAAGGCACTATATAACAGATAAACAGATAAATAGGAAATAAACTATATAATAGATAGATAGATAAATATTGATCTGTGTCTACAGATAGACAGATAGATAGATAGATAGATAGATATGAAAGGCACTATATAACATAAACAGATAAATGTGAAAGGTGCCATATAATAAGATAGGTAGGTAGGAAAGGCACTGTATAATAGATAGATGCAAAAGGCACTATATGATAGATAGATAGATAGATGTGAAAGTTGCTATATAATTGATAGTTAAATGTTATTTGTCACCACTCTGTTTTATGTTTAATGTATTTTAATCGCACATTGTCAACAGCGTTGTTCAATCGTACGCTGAGATTGGTAATATTGGTGACTTTTGCTTCTATTGGTTTATATAAATATGAATCTGACTTGATGGTTGCTGCTCTTCTCATTCCCATTATCACACCGTATGATTGATTTTTATTTTATTTTATTGTTTTAATGTTTGCTCTTTCTTGGTGAGTAGTCATCCTGCCTTTGATTGATGGTGTGCCCATTGTTTTGACATTTAAGGTCAGTCTAACCAACAGGTTGTACTCAGTGATGCCAGGATCAGCTCCTGTCGCCCACAGTCCTTTACTGGTTAAGCTGGTGTAGAAGTGAAGTTTACATGGACAGCTAGATGGAGTAGACGTGATGTTTTCTACTGTTCTGTGACTTCTGCCTGGTGGCTGGGTGTGTGTTTTTTTTGGCTTTACAGCTGGCTGTGGTTGGCAGCCTTTTGCCTTCGTTTCAGTAAATGTCGCATGGTGGTTCCACAAATATTCCACATGTTTTGCCGAGTGTGGGTCTTACACCTCCATGAAAAATATTTTGAAAGTAATCAGAAAAATGTGACCCTGTTTTTGTACAAATAATCTGTTACATTCCTGCATACAACAGCTTGCAGGGTCTTGTCTATGGACGTGGACTGTGCTGCTCTTAATCAATATTTGTTCAGATTAAAGCCAGCGAAAACAAACTTTAACAGGTTTAGAACAGTTTCATAAACTCTCACTTGGGGTCACAGAGTCCAGTGGCGGTCTTCTTGTGGCTGTTTTTATTCACATTTAGTTGCAGTGCCATAAAAAATGAATTCTCCCTTGCTGATTTCCTCTTATATTACAAATATTTGCCACTGAATGTTTTCAGGTCATCACCTAGAGTCTAATATTAGCTACAGGGCACAACTTTATCATGCATCTAGTGAATAAAGTTAACCAACAAGGAAACGGCATTATGTGAAAATGTAATTGCCCCCTCAGTGACTGATACTGTGTGACCACCAGGAAGTCACTTTGCCTGCCTGTGCTCCAATTGGTAAAAAGCAAACAAATGTAACCAATTATATCTCAGATGTCGTAAGTCGGCTTGGATAAAGGCGTCAGCTAAATAAGTAAAAGTAAAAAGTAAATCAAGCCAACTAATGAGTGGACACGGCCAGTCCTGATCATTATAAATCTTTTTTATTTTTATTCTTACCATCCCAGTCAAAGTGATTTAATTGTAATCACCCGTAATTTGTAACAAAAAAACATGCTTTTAATTAGGATCATAAAAACATTACCCCACAGCCCAAACGCATACGTTTGATTTACCAATTAACCAGAACAATCCCTGCATTGAAATCCATAGGGTTACCAAGGATTATTTCAGCAGCACATCTAATTTTTCAGTAACATTCACCTTAGTAAAAGTGTCTGTGTGTCGTTATCTGTTTGTCTGTCTGGTTGCTATGTCTCTGTCATTCCAACAGATGGCACATCACATCACAAACACTGCTTTTACAAATCCCTTTCTAAATGGCATATAACAGAGTCTTATGCATTGCATTTGTCATTCTAACAAATGGCGCATCACACACATTAGGAGGCAGCCAGGAGCAGGGAAAACATTGGGGTACTAACTCAGTAACCCTGTTTAATAAAACCAAAGGTCCTACAAAAAGGAGTAGTTATAAAATAAATAGGAATACCGTAGAACTTAAAAGACATGGAGCTATTGGTCTTCCTATTGATCTGCTCCAGTCTGGGATGAAGCTGACACCTTTTTGGCTCCTTGCTTTTTATAGCGGAACAACCAGGAGGGGCAGGACTTGTTAGTGACATCATGGCCAGTAGTGCGTGCCCTGTCTGTGCGTCTTGTATAGGCTGTGGAGAAAGAAGAGGATGCCAAATGCGACAGTGCCCTCTCTCACCCTGCATTGGTATTGCTTATCTTGGTTGAACTTGTCAGCGGACATCTAGGCACAGATGCTTGACAGTGCATTACAAAGTGTATTCCGGACCATGAGGGGGCAACCGCCCTGGTTACGTTGGGGACCACGGTGTAGGGCTTGGAAGCCCAACCCTGTAGGGGCCCGTGGTCACCGCCAGGGGGCGCCCCGGTGCCTGGAGAGCCCTGGACCTCAACACTTTCGCCACACCCGGAAGTGCTGGGGGGAAGTAGAACGGGGACACCCAGAGGGCTTCTGGGTGCACAGCCGGCACTTCCTCCACACGGGAGTGTCGGCAGAGGAGTGTCGGGAAGCACCTGGAGCCCATCCGGGCATGCATAATAGGGGCCGGCCGCCTCCCTGCAGACAGAGACTGGAGTCGGGTGGAGGTGGACAAGAGTCTTGTTGGAGAAGAGTGGAGGCGGCCTGAAGAAGGCAGGCACTGGAGAGAGAGGCCTGGACTTTGTGGGATTGGTGCTGGAGGCACTGGGTTTGTACTTTGACTTATTGTACATACTGTAAATAAACGTGTGCTGGGTGACAAAATGATGCCCGTCTGTCTGTGTCCGGGCTGCTTCCCACAATGTCATTCTAACAGATGATGTATCACAAACATTAACACTGTTTTTTACGAATCCCATTCCAAATGGCATATAACATATACACTGTATTTGTGGTGGAGACCTGGGTTCGCTTCCCAGGTCCTCCCTGCGTGGAGTTTGCTTGTTCTCCCTGTGTCTCCGTGGGTTTCCTCCGGGTGCTCCTGTTTCCTCCCACAGTCCAAAGACATGCAGGTTAGGTGCATTGGCGATCCTAAATTGTCCCTGGTGTGTGTGTGTGTGCCCTGCGGTGGTCTGGTGCCCTGCCCGGTATTTGTTCCTGCCTTGCCCCCTGTGTTGCCTGGGATTGGCTCCAGCAGACCCCCGTGACCCTGTGTTAGGATATTGCAGGTTGGATAATGACTGACTGACTGTATTTCTCATTCCAACAGATGGCACATCACAAATATTTATAGTAATAAAATGCATTGCATATGTCATTCCGGCAAATGGTGCATCATAATCATTAGCACTGCTTTTACGAATCTCATACCAAATGCCATATAACAGACATATCTGTTACATTTGTCATTCCAACAGATGGTGCATCACATCAAAAACATTAACTTGCTTTTACGAATGCAATACCAAATGGCATATAACAGAAACATATGCATTACATATGTCATTCTAACAGATGACGCACCACAAACATTAACAGTGTTTTTATGAATCCCATACCAAATGGCATATAATAGAGACATATACAATGCATTTGTCATTCCAACAGATGGCACATCACAAGCATTAACACTGATTTCACAAATCCGATACCAAATGGCATGCTGTATAACAGACATATACACTGCATTTGACATTTTAACAAATGGTGCATCACATCACAAACATTGACACTGCTTTTACAAATCCCATACCAAATGCCATATAAACGGAGACATATGTGTTACATTTCTCATTTCAACAGACGGTGCATCACTTCACAAACATTAACAGTGCTTTTACAAATCCTATACCAAATGGCACATAACAGAGATATACGCATTGCATTTGTTACAAGATAATGAGTCAGCCATGAAGAGTGATCTTTGAAATATTTGAATTTGAAATTTATTTCTGTCTCTCCTAAACCACACTGCAGCAGCGATCTGCCAAAATTGTATGTTTGTGTGTCATATGAATGACACTTCATGAAAGATTATACCATCATTATGCTGAAATATTAACCGCTGCTTAAAATATAATGGCACTCAACTTCCCTGTTAGGAGTCGCTCTGCTAATCTTTTCCAGATCAGCTGCGGTTCGGACTTAAATGAAAGCGCCACTCTGTTGCCCTCTGCTGTCTCAGACTGGGGCTAACCTAACACTTCATTCTAAGCTTGGATGTGGATTGTTTTATGCTTTGATTTTTCTAGAATATTTTCTCAGTTTCTTACAGCCTTTTATTAAATTATACAGTCACTCAGAAAATGAGTATTACTTGATGGGCGCCTTTATCCGACGTCACACACCACATCTAAAGTACGGTGGGTTACGTTTCTTTTTATTTCTCCAATTGGAGCACAGGCAGGTGAAGGGACCTGCTCACAGTCACACAGTGGTGTCAGTAGTGGGATTTGAACCCACAACCACAAGGTCGGAAAGCCCAGAGCCTTCACCAGTACAGTACAGCACACTGCCTGTCTAGCGTCTTTGGACCACTGTACTAATACTGGGTAGGGCCCCCTTTTTTGGTCTCAACACAAGCCTCTTATGGCGTGGATTCCACAAGATGGTGGAAATATTCCTCTGAGATTCTGGTCCACCTGATTGTACTCACACAATCTCTGCAGATTTGTCAGCTGCACATTCAAGTTGTGAATCTCCCAGTCTGCCACATCTCATAAATGCTGTACTGCATTCAGATCTGGTGACTGGGAAGTCCACTGAAGAACACAACTCATTGTTATGTGATGCAATGCGTTATCATGCTGGAAGTAGCCATTAGGAGATGTAGCCATCAAGAGCTGCACATGACCAGGGAACAAAACTGAAATAGGCTGTGGCATTCAACGGGTGACTGATTGGTATTAACAGAGGCCCAAAATGTGCCAAGAAAACATTCTCCACACCATCACACCACCACCACCACCACCACCAGCAGCTTGGACTCATGAACCAAGGCAGGTTGGGTGCCTGGATTCATGCTGTTGGTGCCAACCATCTGTGTGCCCCAGCAGAAAGTCGAGATCCATCAGACCAGGCTACACTTTGTCCATTTTTGGTGATTCTGTGCCCACTGCAGACTCAGCTTTCTGTTCTTGGCTGACAGGAGTGGAACCTGACGTGGCCTTCAACTGTTGTAGCCCATCCGCCTCAAGGTGTGACGTCCATTTTTAATCCCATCCTATTACAGGTAAATTATTAAGGATAGGACTGAGCAGCACGTGGCAGGAACAGGAGTTTTACTGAGCAGTCAGCTTGGGTTCAGACGTGGAGGTCGTGTTCTACTAACATGCTGGAATTGTATGGGGAAGCAAGAAAAGGATACGACCAGAGTGGAGCTTATGAGATTATTTATTTGGACTTTCAGAAAGCATTTGATGAGGTGCCACCTGAGAGAGTGGGCATCAAACTAAAAGAAGTGGTAGTTCAGGGTGTGGAGTGTAGATGAGTGCAGAATTGTCACAGACACAGATAGCAGGGGGTGATGGTGTGAGGAACCTCATCAGAATTGGCTGATGTTAAGAGTGGTGGCCAGCAGTGGTCAGTGCTGAGGCTGCTTCTATATTTAATATATAAAAATGATTTAGATAGGAATAGAAGTAACAAGCTGGTTAAGTGTGCAGATGATACCAAGATAGGTGGATTAGCAGATAATCGAGAATCCGTTGAATCATCACAGACGGACTTGGACAGCAGAAGGCTTGGGCAGATGAAATTTAATGTCAGTAAATGTAAAGAATTACACGTAGGAAGTAAAAATGTGAGGTTTGAATACACAATGGGAGGTCAGAAAATCGAATGTTCAACTTATGGGAAGGATTTAGAAGTCGTAGTGGACTTTCAACCAGCAGGCACTGTTCAGAAGCCATTAAGAAGGCTAACAGACTATCAGGTTATATAGCGCCTTGATGTGTGGAGTACAAGTCACAGGAGGTTCAGCTCAAGCTTTATAACACACTGGTGAGGCCTCATCTGGAGTCCTGTGTGCTGATTTGGTGTCCAATCTATAAAAAAGACACAGACAGACAGACAGATGGGTGGACAAACGGGAAGGCAGATGGACGGACAGATGGATGAGCAAAGAGACAGGCGAACATGCAGATAGACGGATGGGCAAACAGATGGGTGGATGGATGGATGGGCAGATAGACAAACAGGGTGATGAGCGGAAGGACGGATGGACAGGTGGAAATATGGTGGACTGACAGACAGGCAGACAGATGGACATGGGATTTTGCAATGGGTGCCGTGCACATTATATGCAAACACACCTAAAAAGAGTAAATTCTCTATGGGTAAAAAAACTATAAACACACAGAATCAGTAGTGAGTGTACATACAAAAACAATTAACACACCATGAATCACAACAATACAATGAGATGCCAGAAGAAGACCATACTATTTATTTATTTATTTTTATGTAGAATTTGAAACTAACAGGATAAAAGCCTCAGCACTCAGTCTCTGGCATTGTGAACTTTATCATGTATAACCAGAGTGGCCTGTAGAGGGAGCTCTCTAGGAGGTTAAAGTGAATATCAGGGTTTTTTCTCAGAAGGAAGAAGTCTTGTCCATCACGACGACGACGGCAGCACCGCGGCGGTGGAGATTTAATTTAGGATGCTGTGCAGATAACAATCTCTACTATTTTTGTGTGATAAAGACAGACACATAGTGCACATAGTTAGCTGACATTCAGCCAAACCCGGAATGTGCCGTTTATTTATTTATTTTAAAAAAAGAAAGAAAATTGCACTCAATGCCCAGCGGCTGCTTTGAATGATCTGTCCTGCCCACAAGGCAGATTATTTTAGGGAACACAGGAGAAAATCGAGCTTCCAGTAGTTTTGATTGAGCGTACGCCTGTTAGCCACTTGACTTGGCAGCTCGGCCTCAGTGCCATTTATCAGCAAAAGAAGAATGTTTGAGATGCGGCACCGAATACCTTCTAGTAAAAAATTACAAATTTATTTAGAAACATGTTTAACTGTGCTTGGGGTAATAAAATATATTGACAGCTAGCTTGGGAGATTTATAATATGTGCCTACACCTGCCGCTGTCAGCCTCACGCAAGGAGTTTGGCATTAGTGCTACTGGGTATGGACCTGTTCCTTCTTGAATTTTCACTTTGAGGGAGAAGGGGCCTTCACTCATTTTACTTGGAATCTAGGCACTGGCCTGACATTTTTTTTTCACTGTTTCTCATTACTTCTAAAAGTTAATAAGCTTCCCTTCTTGTTAGGCTTTTGACAAAATGCCTCTGATGATCGGCATGAGAGAGCGAGGTCTTGTCTGGAGCCGTTTGTGTTGGCGGAGCAGTGGGCTCGTCTTCTGTGATTGAGGGAATTTACAGACCGGCTCATTTGCTATTGATATGTGCTGAAGATGTTTGGATTTGAGATCCAAAGATGAATATGAGACCAGTGTTCAGAACTTCAGCTTTGGTTTAATGCTTTTGACATCTAGAGCTGTTAATCAATAAACACAGGAACCATGTGTCTGATATGCGTGTGAGCAACGCTGGAGCACCTCACTCTCCACCGCTGACTGTAAATACTGCAGATAGATAGTTAGATAGATAGATAGAAATGATAGGCACCATATAATAGATAGATAGATAGAAATGAAAGGCACCATATTATTGATAGATAGATAGATAGATAGATAGATAGATAGATAGATAGATAGATAGATAGATAGATAGACGGACAGACAGACAGATAGCAACAGATGGCACACCACAGACACTACTACAGATACCAAAGCAAATGGCATGTAACAGAGAGATAGCCCTGGACAGACACACAGATACACAAACACAAGCTAAGTTTCCATCCAGTTTTTTGCGACGTTTTGTTATCGACAAACAGAATATACGTAAAAAAAATGTGTGAAATTTGCTGTCTCCAGCCTGTTTCCATCAAACTGGCTTTTTATCGATAAAATGGTGTGCGTGATGACGTCATCCCCCCCCAAAACGAACTGTCGCATAACTTTTGTTGTATCGCGAAAAAAATCTGCCCTTGAGCCGTTTCCATACATAATTTTGTGTATGTCGCAAATTATCTACCTTTTGTTTTCCACGTTACACCCCCTCCACTAAACAAAGAAACAAAGAAATGGAGAGATTATTCAGACAGTTTTTTGAAATTTGCCAGCTTACTGTTATTTCAGTTTCACAAATAATTGGAATTGTACATAATATCCGAAGACGACAGCAGAATGAAGCAGTTGCTTGTCTGATAGCCCTAGAGCTCGAAGAAAGTACCCCAGTGCGACGAAACCCACGGGTATGGGAGAGACGACGGAATAAGACCTTTTGGGAGGAGGTGGTGGAGAGACACTTAACAGAAAATCTCTGGCTGCAACATTTTAGAATGACACGGCCGACGTTTGAGATGTTGTGTGGATTCATCAGTCCTGATGTTGCGCCCATCACAGGTTGCCACCGACCACCGGTTCCAACCCAAAAGCGGATTGCCATCGCCCTTTACATGCTGGCAACCTGCGCCGAGTATAGAGTAGTTGGAGAAACTTTCGGGGTTAGTAAAACTACCGTCCATCGATGTGTATATGCTGTGTGCACCGCTATTAAAGAAAAATTAATGCGCCGTTATATCAGACTTCCGACTGTAGCGGAGGCCAATGAAATTGCATACCGCAATTCCTTGGTGCATCTTGTGCCACAGATTTACGGTGCGCTGGATGGCACGCATGTGCCTATTCTTCCCCCGACGGAAGGCTACCGCGATTACATTAATCGCAAAGGGTGGCCATCTATTGTTCTCCAGGCCCTTGTTGATGACAGGTGCATGATACGAGACATTTGCGTTGGCACTCCTGGAAGTGCCCATGATGCAGCTGTGTTTGCAGCATCGGATCTGTACAGGTGAGCCTACCTTTCAACATCCCTTCTCAGTGCGATAACAACTGAATTAACCTGCTTCCCTTAAGGTTTTTAATTAAAACTGAAATTTGAATTAATACAAAATAACGACGTTTAATCAAAAAAAAACTCTCTTCATCAGACCATGAGAACCGCTCCGCCATTCTCGTTTTGATTGCACGTGATGAAAATGTGACACATTTATTTGCGCTAAAGCCCTTTTTTCCGACAAAAAGTGTTTCCAATGTAGTTTTTGCGACATCTGAAGTATCGATAAGTTAAATGGAAAAATATTATGTCGACATGTACAACATTTTATCGATAATTAGCATTTCCATCAGCTATATCGGTAAAAAAATTTGAATCGCTAAATATTTTTTCGCAAAAACTCCTTGGATGGAAACCTGGCTACAGATACACTTATCCTTTCATTAAGCTGGATAGCTCTGTTACCCATCTAAGATGGGTTGATATCTACTATAAGTTATCAGTGTTAATGTTTGCAGTGGACCATTTATTGGAATGTATTTTTAAATGCATGGAGTAATAATATGTATTGCATTTCTCATTCCAACAGATGGTGCTTCACAAACATTTGCACTGCTTTTATGAATCTCATACCAAGTGGCACTTAACAGAGACATAGCAACTGGATGGACATGTAGGAACACAGACACTTGTTCTTTTAATTGATAGATAGATAGATAGATAGATATGAAAGGCACTATATAATAGATAGATAGATGGATGAAAAGCACTATGTAATAGATAGATATGAAAGGCACTATATAATAGATAGATAGATGGATGAAAAGCACTATGTAATAGATAGATAGATATATAGTGTGGCACCGGCATACCAGCCACCCAACCCGACATTGACAGACATAGGAGGACAGACGTACACAGGTTTTATTTTCTTTTTCCCCCTTGTGTTCCCACAATTCAAACACAGTCCCAAGCACAGTTCAATAAGGCACAATACCACACAAATTTTTCTTCTTCTTCTTCTTTTCTTCTCTCTCTTTACTCCTCCACTCTTCCTTGGCAAGCTTCGTCTCCCTCCTCCCGACTCTGCCTCCCCGAGTAATGTCTGCTGGCCCCTTATATAAGGCACCCAGAAGTGCTCCAGGTGTTTGACCTACTTCTGAGTGTTGCGGAAGAACTGCCTATGAGGGCTCGGCAGTTGCTGCAGCACCCCCTGGCGGCGCCCATGTATCCCAACAGGGCTGCCCCAAACTCCAACTCCCATGGAGCTCTGCAGGAGTCCTAAGCACCACTGCAACCCGGGGGGGGGGGGGGGCTGCCATCTAGCGCTTCGGAAGGAGATAACGCTGTGGCCATGCTTGCTCCCCTGGTTCTCCCAGCATGGAGGCATCCCGACCAGACAAGGGCCCCGGCCGTCCACCACGATAGATAGATAGGTAGTAGAATTCTTATCACCTCACATTAGTGTTTTGTGGCTGATTCCATGCTGACTAATACTGACTTCTCACCAACATTTTATTGCAGTGGCACGACATGCTGATTTGGTCGGACGTGAGTGTCTTGTCTGCGGAGTGAACCCGGTGATATGAGTCAACTGTATTTAATCACACCACTAACTTATGCTGTACTCATCATACAGCAGATCTGGGAAGTCAGAAGTTGCAATTGCGTTGTATAACAGAAAGAGATGACAATGATAAACAGAATGGGGTGCCATGACAGCCACCCCATATGTTTGGAGGCGGCAAAAATCAATAAACACACACACCGATATTGCAGAGTCATCTTAATAGAGACGAGTTCCACACTGAACTGCCAGAAGATGACAGCGCTTCTGGTTTTGGAGCCCTCTGATAGGATGAGGCGGGTCCAGGTGGACAGTCATTGGTGTCCTAGCTGTCAGTCAAACGGTCTGCAGAGAGAGGAAGAGGGGGAGGTAATAAGACACAGCGCCACACCCTGGAGCAGTGGGAGAATTGCAGTCGCTTGGTCCCTTTAGCTCTCCCTTATGCGAACGTGTGTGACAGTCGTTTGTGATCTCCACACATTCTCGTCCCCCAAGTGGGAAACTAAACCTGGATGTCCCCCTGAAAGCTGATGTTTCAGGAGCTTACACTAAGTCAATAGTTGTATAGATGAGATCAAAGAAGGAACTGATGAGTAAGAAAGGTGCAAAAAGGACGTTGTCATGTCTAAAAATGATTTAATACTCTTGGCCATGATGCATAGTACCCACAACATAAAATAACCACTGACCGCAATGTTGCTAGCAGTAGTGTGCATCAGGCTAACATTGTCTATTACTGTTTGTTCTGGTAATGTTAACGTTTACTTTCTCAATATTCAGGATTGTGGATTGAGGAGATTCATTAAAGAAAATTCTTCAAATAAACAAATTAAACCTATAAAGTGTTGCTGTATTTAACTGTTTACAGTGTATGCTGTCATTTTGAATTGGCATTGTAGTCTGAAATTGGACAAACTCAGACCTGAGAGACCAAGCCCGAGTTTGCAAATAGGAATTCCAAGCCTGGGGTGCATTTTCTTTCCTTTGTCCAAGTTGGACATCGGAAATTATGACTCGAGTTTCAAGTTTTAGTCAAATGGAGCATAAAACTACTGTCTTCCTATCCTGCTACCTTGCCCTCCAAGGGCTCATGGGATTTGTAGTTCACATAACGTCACACCAGCCAGGGTTGGGTTGTGCTCATGTGATTCATCGCGGCCCTGCTCCGGAGAGTGTGGGCATAAAAAATTGGATTAACAAATGGCTTTAGGCTGGTTTCTGTCTTTAATGCTTATTTACTAGTAGTTGTAATAGATTTGTTCAATTTTCAGGCTACAGTGCGCCACATCTGGATTTTCTCAAGATTACATTTAAGCACGTTAAAGCAATCTGTAAACCAACGCAGATAAAGTGCTGCTGAGAGCTGAGGGAGTCGGTACATCGGATTAGGCTGCAAGCTTAATGTGTTTTATAGTGCGCCTTGCCTGCCAAATCGAGCACAAAGTCTACAGCCGTGCTCTCCAAACTTCTTCCATGACGACTCCCTAAAGCCTTCCAGATGTCTGCTCAACACATAATAGACCCGGGCTCTTGCATTCATAGCTCCATTTTAAACGTGAAATAGAGAAATAAAGGAATGTTGACATTGACACGTACAGAAATGAAAGTTTTTCTGCAGTTATTGACTAGCGTGTGACTGGGAAGTTTTACAAATTTCACATGTATGAAAAGAAACTTGCATTTATTTGTTCATCAAATATTTGTGTACTTTTCTGCATTTTAATGTATTTATATGATGGGGGGCACTCACAAATTTGCAGAATTGTTAAAAAAAAAAAAAACCTTTACTATAAAACTTAAATGCAATTCCCTTTTAGTCACCTTCAAAATCCTCTCCCTGTCCTTGTCTCACTGCTTTTCCCATTCCTGGAGACATTTCTTGTACTCATCTTTTATTACTTGTTTACAGTCTCCAGCATTTTCTTTCCCTGAATTTTTTCAGCGGTAGCAAATCATCTTCCATTCAGTCTCAATATTAATTATGGGAACAAAAAGATGTAGAGTGTTGACCAATGAAGAAGGCAGAGGGGTGGGTCTTCAGTTTAACTGCAGAGTATTGTGGGAATGATGCCTTTCTTGTTGATGATCCTTGCAGAAATATGCTGATAGATACATAGATATACATAAACAGCACTATAGATAAATAGATAGATGTAAGACACTATATAATAGATAGATAGATAGATGAAAGACACTATATAATAGATAGATAGATAGATAGATAGATAGATAGATAGATAGATAGATAGATACTGTAGATAGATGAAAGACTATATAATAGATAGATAGGTAGATAGATAGATACTGTAGATAGATGAAAGACACTATATAATAGATAGATAGATAGTGTGGTGAATGGCTGGGGATGAAAGACACTATATAATAGATAGATAGATAGGTAGATAGATAGATACTGTAGATAGATGAAAGACACTGTATAATAGATAGATAGATAGTGTGGCGAATGGCTAGGGATCATGCCCAGTCGGGATGGCATAGATAGATAAATAGATAGATAGATAGATGAAAGACACTATATAATAGATAGATAGATAGATGAAAGACACTATATAATAGATAGATAGATAGATGAAAGACACTATATAATAGATAGATATATAGATAGATAGATAGATAGATAGATAGACTGATGAAAGACACTATATAATAGATAGATAGATAGATAGATAGATGAAAGACACTATATAATAGATAGATAGATAGATACTGTAGATAGATGAAAGACACTTTATAATAGATAGATAGATAAATAGATAGATAGATAGATGCTGTAGATAGATGAAAGACACTATATAATAGATACATAGATAGTGTAGATAGATGAAAGACACTATATAATAGATAGATAGATAGATAGTGTGGCGAATGGCTGGGGCTCATGCCCAGTCGGGATGCCATAGATAGATAGATGAAAGACACTATATAATAGATAGATAGATAGATAGAAAGACACTATATAATAGATAGATAGATAGATAGATAGATAGATAGATAGATAGATAGATAGATACTGTAGATAGATGAAAGACACTATATAATAGATAGATAGATAGTGTGGTGAATGGCTGGGGATGAAAGACACTATATAATAGATAGATAGATAGGTAGATAGATAGATACTGTAGATAGATGAAAGACACTATATAATAGATAGATAGATAGATAGTGTGGCGAATGGCTGGGGATCATGCCCAGTCGGGATGGCATAAATAGATAAATAGATAGATAGATAGATGAAAGACACTATATAATAGATAGATAGATGAAAGACACTATATAATAGATAGATGAAAGACACTATATAATAGATAGATAGATAGATGAAAGACACTATATAATAGATAGATAGATAGATAGATAGATAGATAGATAGATAGATAGATAGATAGATAGATAGATAGATAGATAGATAGATAGTGTGGCAAATGGCTGGGGCTCATGCCCAGTCGGGATGCCATAGATAGATAGATAGATAGATGAAAGACACTATATAATAGATAGATAGATAGATAGATAGATAGATAGATGAAAGACACTATATAATAGATAGATAGATGAAAGACACTATAAGATAGATAGATAGATAGATAGATAGATAGATAGATAGATAGATAGATAGATAGATAGATAGATAGATAGATAGTGTGGCAAATGGCTGGGGCTCATGCCCAGTCGGGATGCCATAGATAGATGAAAGACACTATATAATAGATAGATAGATAGATAGATACTGTAGATAGATGAAAGACACTATATAATAGATAGATAGATAGTGTGGTGAATGGCTGGGGATGAAAGACACTATATAATAGATAGATAGGTAGATAGATAGATACTGTAGATAGATGAAAGACACTATATAATAGATAGATAGATAGTGTGGCGAATGGCTGGGGATCATGCCCAGTCGGGATGGCATAGATAGATAAATAGATAGATAGATAGATGAAAGACACTATATAATAGATAGATAGATAGATAGATGAAAGACACTATATAATAGATAGATAGATAGATAGATGAAAGACACTATATAATAGATAGATAGATGAAAGACACTATATAATAGATAGATGAAAGACACTATATAATAGATAGATAGATAGATGAAAGACACTATATAATAGATAGATAGATAGATAGACTGATGAAAGACACTATATAATAGATAGATAGATAGATAGATAGATAGATAGATAGATAGATAGATAGATAGATAGATAGATAGATAGATAGATAGATAGATAGATGAAAGACACTATATAATAGATAGATGAAAGACACTATAAGATAGATAGATAGATAGATAGATAGATAGATAGATAGATAGATAGATAGATAGATAGATAGATAGATAGATGGATAGTGTGGCAAATGGCTGGGGCTCATGCCCAGTCGGGATGCCATAGATAGATAGATAGATAGATGAAAGACACTATATAATAGATAGATAGATAGATACTGTAGATAGATAGATAGATAGATGAAAGACACTATATAATAGATAGATAGATAGATACTGTAGATAGATGAAAGACACTATATAATAGATAGATAGGTAGATAGTGTGGCAAATGGCTGGGGATCATGCCCAGTCGGGATGCCATAGATAGATAGATAGATAGATGAAAGACAATATATAATAGATAGATAGATAGATGAAAGACACTATATAATAGATAGATAGATAGTGTGGCGGATGGCTGGGGCTTATGCCCAGTCGGGTCACCATAGATAGATAGATAGATGTAAGACACTATATAATAGGTAGATAGATAGATACTGTAGATAGATGAAAGACACTATATAATAGATAGATAGGTAGATAGTGTGGCAAATGGCTGGGGATTATGCCCAGTCGCGATGCCATAGATAGATAGATAGATAGATGAAAGACACTATATAATAGATAGATAGTGTGGCGGATGGCTGGGGCTTATGCCCAGTCGGGTCACCATAGATAGATAGATAGATAGATGAAAGACACTATATAATAGATAGATAGATAGATGAAAGACACTATATAATAGATGAACCCTATAACTGCACATTTCACAATAAAGCTATCTGTCCATTCTTTATAGCCCATGTTTGCTCTGCAGCGCTGCAGTCATCTTGTAAGCTACAAACACATTTAATAATAGCTTTCCGGTAAATGTCAGTTATTTTCTTGCCAACTGTGATGTTATGAGCTGGCAGCCCAGTAACACTTGCCATTTATTTATAGTTCCCGTCCAGTTAGTCAACTCCAGGCCAAAGCATCTGCTGACCCCCACGCTGCATGTGACACAGCACTGAGGACATTGTCCTTACAATTGGAGGGGCAGTGAGGCAGCATCTCCGCACACTTGCATCTCTCATATACTAAAATCCAAGCTACGAGGGCCACCAGCCTTTTTCTCTGCTCTCGTAGTCGAAGAGGTGATGAGGTCTGTGAAAGATCAAAGCAATGAGGGCTTCCAGCAGAGACCACCACTGCTCATCGTGACCTGAAACAGAAAGACGTCATGAGCCCAAAATACTGAATGCAGAATAGAAGCTTTTGGTAGGAAAGGAAGAAACTCGAGGGAATGCTGATTATGGCTGGTTGGGATGGGGGGGCTGAGGGGGTTAATGCTGCAGTCTCAGACAAACAACGCACTAAATAAACAATGGCTGCTGCACTGGGCCTATTTGGCACCGTCTGACCAGAGCTCTGTCCCTGGCTTGAATTTCTCCTCTGTTTCTTTGTTAATGTTGTTGTTTATTTTTTTCTTGAACCCGTAACTGTCGATGATGTACCCGAGGATGAGCCTGCCAAATGAGGAGAGACACAGTCAGCATGGGGTTGGTGCAACGTGATTCAGTGCTTTTATTTAAAACAAACAGTTCAGTACTAATTAATATACAGTAAATGCCGTGATATGTGTAACACAACGTAGGAAGTGAACGAGTGGCTTACCTTGGCCATAAAATTAGGCTTGGGGTCCTTTTCATGGAAAGTGCCGACACGCCAAAGGCTAGCAGGAAATAAACAGCCATGCATGGTACCCGCCATGACTTGCAGGACATCTGCTGACAGTGAGGCACTTTGCGCAGGTCAATCAGTTAGGCTTGGGGTCCTTCTCATGGCAAGCGGCGACACACCAAAGGCTAACAGGAAATAAACAGCCGTGTGTGGTACCTGCCATGACTCGCAGGACATCTGCTGACAGTGAGGCACATTGCGCCTGTCAATCAGTCAAACTTTGACTACATTATGTTATGCGTGGAGAAACAAATATGATCCGTGACCGCAGCTCGACATTGAGCCAAAAGGGGGAGCTGTTTATTAAAATCAAATAACATTCCATACAAGCAAGTCAAGTTTAACAAAACTAGGTTTGAAGCAAATCAACCCACACCCATGAGATTATGAAGTGTGGGGGGCACCCAAAAAGGGATTCCCCATATAACTGAAAATAAAATGTGCCAGAAACACGGAGACATTGTCTTCAGATGCGGGTCAGATAACGAGATGGGTCCAGCTGCAGACCTCCGTAGCTCGGCTGGACAGCCAATTGGATTGCAGGTTTTTGTCACATGGTTTACTTGACGTGAGTCAGATAACTCCACCCCTAACCCTAATGTTAACCACAGTGTACAGTAAGGAGACGTTATCACTGATGTGTGATATAAAGCGACAGACTCCTCAAAGGAGTGGAGCTCTGGCGGTCCGCAGCTATTGGAAATAACCACTGATTCCAGTTTTCAGGGATGAAAGGTGAAGGAGGCGGGAACTCAGAAGTGACATCATCGATGGTCTCTCCGTCAATCATCTTTTCAGGAAGTGACATCGCCCAACCCGTGTAATTACCATTAGACGAGCCCTGAATTTGTCTCCCATGCACACGTGTGAGACCCCCAGAATGAACTAGTATAATTTTAACTCGTGGAAGACCCCCAACACCGGGGTTGGTATTTTATCTCTGGAGATGTTATGTGTTTATAAGCTGGCAATGTGTTGCTGATTGGCCTCACGTTGACAAGTCTGATCCTCAGATCCCTCATTTGGACAAAGCCCTCAATGCCAGATGTAAACAGTTCCATTTCTGTTACGCAAGATCTGATTACGGAGATCCACCTCGAGGCGTTTTGATGTGCAGAGACCACAAAGGGAAAGGTGGCAAAACAAAACCCTTGGAAACCGCCTCAGAATTCGAGCAAAGCTTGGCAGTCCAAAGCCTCGCCCAGGAAACAATGCGCCCAGTGGCTTTGCAGCAGGAGCAATCATGGCAGCGCCTCATTGTTGAAGTCGTCTTTGTACGCCCTTACGCCCGAGGTGCTGTTTTCTGTGGGAACGTGGGTTTCTCGCATGCGGCGCTCCTGGGGATTTCTGACAAAGGCAGCTGTGCTTTGCTGCTCTTGCCATTTACTGTTTTATCTCTGAGCTCCACTGTTGTATCGGAGCCTCGTCACGCCTCACACGCCCTCCGCCCCTGCTTTGTTTGTACAAACGGAAAGCCGAGATTCAGTAGAAAAGAAATGGGTGACTCCCGTCAGCTGATGCTCAAGGCGGTGAAGGGCTCCCATGTCATATCACTGAACTGCCACACTTCTGTGCTGGGAACATCCCAGTAGAAGTCCAGTTAGCTCTGAACAAGAGATTGCAGTAATGGGGGAGATGAACAGAACGTGGCAAACTGCCAGTGGGCACCTTTGTTTGGTTACACTCAATGAGTCCAGCATGGAGATGTTGTCACGTTGAGCTCTGCAGAATGTGGACAGACACATAAATACCTGCAGGCAGTTTTGTCCTGCCCTTATGATAAAAGTGTCACGTCAAGAGGTCTGAAGGGACATGAGATGGAGAGGAGAACCAGAAAAGTGTGTGAGGATGTGTATGAGAGAGTGAGGAGTCGGGTATGGGTAACAGACAAGGAGGTCTCAGTTGAAGAAGATCTGCACCTGGGATCTTCTTGAAGTCCTTGGCTCTTTGAACTGGTCATAGATGTGTTGAGTTGTGGGAGAAAAGACCAATCCATTGGTGCAGGTTTTGTGACATTGTGTTGTGTGGCACCAGAGAGGAGGAGGAGGACGTTAGGAGAATGGAGGAGGGAAGATAAATAGAATATATGAAGTTTAATGATGACCAGGATTCAGATGTTAGCCTGCAGGGAGAGCTACTGGAAGGAGTAATGGAGTTTAAATAGTTTAAATATCAAGGTGGCCCAAGATGGAGAATTAGATGCAGAGATAACCCACAGAGTGCAGTGTGGATGGAACAGTTGGGAGAAGGTATCAGGAGTGATGTGCGATCGAAGAATTAAGGCCTATAAGAAAGTGCAAGACCAGCAATGATGTGTGGAGCTGAGACGTGGCCAGTAAAGAAGTTGGATGTGACAGAAATCAGAAGGTTGAGATGGATGTGTGGAGTCACAAAAAAGAACAGAATAAGAAGTGAAACCATCAGGGGTACAACAAAAGTGGTAGAAGATATCCTAAGAAAGCCTAGGAAGGTAGGTTAAAGTGGGGTGGACATGTCATGAGGAGAAACAATGAAGACAGGGGCAAAACACATAATGACAAAGTAAAAAGGATGGAAAACGAGCTAAAAATGACAAACTAAACTCTCTTATTCCTAGAAGTATTTAGAGCCTTTGCTACGGCCCTCCAAATGGTGCCCGGGGTGCCTTCTCTTTGCTGTCATTCTTTTTGAGATGTGTCCAGAACTTGATTGCAGTGGATTGATTGGACATCGTTTGGTATGTTTAAAATGTTCCTGTAAATACAGTAGAAGTTCCCACAATTCACACTGCATGTCAGGACAAAAACCAAGCCATGCTATTTTAATATATTAGGTAATCTTTCTGAAAACGTTTTCACTTTGTCATTATAAATTATTGACTGTAGATTTATCCATTTTGAGTGACAAATTCATTCATCCATCTCAATAAAAGGATACATTTCTGTGTGTGTGTCTGGTTGCTGGGTCTCTATCACTCCAAAAGATGGTCCATCACAAACATTTTTATTAATAAAATGCACTGCATTTGTCATTCCAACAGATGGTGCATCGCAGATATTAACACTGCAGTTACTAATCCCATACCAAATGGAATATAAGAGAGATATTTGAATTGTATTTGTCATTTCAAAAGATGGCATGTCATATTTGTATTAATAAAATGCATTGCATTTGTCATTCCAACAGATGGTGCATTGCAAAGATTAAAAGTGCGGTTATGAATTCTATACCAAATGGCATATAACAGGGACATATGCGTTGCATTTGTCATTCCAACAAATGGCGCAGCACAAACATTAACACTGCTTTTATGATTCTTATACCTAATAGCTTATACAGAGACATTTGCATTGCATTTGTCATTCCAACACATGGTTCATCACACGCAATCGTCTTCTTACAGTTGCTCCCGTTAGGGGTCGCCACAGCAGATCATCTTGTTTCATCTCTTCCTGTCCTCTGCATCTTGTTCTGTTACACCCATCACCTGCATGTCCTCTCTCACCACATCCATATACCTCGTTTTAGGCCTTCCTCTTTTATTCTTGCCTGGCAGCTCTATCCTTAGCATCCTTTTCCATAATAATAATAATAATAATAATTCTTTACATTTATATAGTGTTTTAAGCATTAACACTCCTTTTATGAATCCCCTACCAAATGGCATATAATGGAGACCTATGCATTGCATTTGTCATTCCAACCGATGGTACATTACAGATGTTTACACTGCTGTTACAAATCCCATACCAAATGGCACATAACAGAAACATATGCCTTGTATTTGTCATTTCAAAAGATGGCACGTCATATTTTATTAGTAAAATGCATTACATTTGTCATTCCAACAGATGGTGCATTACAAATATTAACACTGCAGTTACGAATCCCATACTAAATGACATATAATTTGTGAATTTCCCCTTGGGATTAATAAAGTATCTATCTATCTATCTATCTATCTATCTATCTATCTATCTATCTATCTATCTATCTATCTATCTATCTATCTATCTATCTATCTATCTATCTATCTATCTATCTATCTATCTATCTATCTATAACAGAGGTATATGCAACACATTTGTCCTTTCAATAGATGTAGCATCACAAAAATTACATGACTTTTACAAATCCCGTTTCAAATGGCATGTAACAGAGACATATGTATGCATTGCGTTTGGGGTACCTCCTGCCTTGTGCCCATGTTGCCAGGATAGGCTCTGGCCCCAGTGGACTCAGAATGACATGAAGACGTGAGTCTGAGAATGAGATGAGATGAGGTGAGGGTCCGGCCGAAGGGTCAGACTCATCGTTTTCCAGGCTGTTGCCGTTCTCAACCTTTACTTGCTCTTGTGCCAGAGTAAACCATCCACAGGGCGTCTTTTGTTCCCCAAGATGTATTTGCTCTGTAATCTCAATAGAATGAACAACGTGAGTGACCATTCACAATGAAAGAGCGGATCTTTTTATTTTAGTTATTCTCTCTCTCATGCGGCTGATGCTGACGCCTGTGCCATTTTCATGAAAGCTCACCGGAGCCGGGGGGCCGACTGCACTCAGCTGTCTCGTTTTATTCCTGCCCATCTCGTAAGGGGCATTGCATTGCCTGCAGGCCTGAAGCCGTCACTTTGTGCTTGTATAGCGCATGCTGCAGCCGCTCTTGTTATTTTTAACCCCCCACCCCCTTATGACCAGAGAGAAACGGACCAGCCTGATACGTCCTAGTGAAGGGCGAACTGTCCGGTAGTCACTCCGTGACAAGCCGACGATTGGCGGCGAAAAAGAAAACGATGGGAGAAAGAGCTGGAGCGGCGCAGGCCGAGGTCCCCTTTTAAAGGGGGGCATCTGGGGAAGGCGGCTGAGCTTCGTCTGCCTTCTGTTTGTTTTGGATTTGCGTGTCACCCGGCTTGCTTGCTTGAAAGTTTCAAAGGTTATTGAGAATTCCAGTGGCCTCTCTCTAGGGGGCAGGGACAAGCGTGCTGTCCTAGAAGCTGTAAAAACGGAAAACTCCAGGGACATTTTGAGGGGCAGCGCCACTGCTGCTTCACATCGTGCCACGCAAGCTTGGATGAGTTTTGAGGTTTGTTTGCCTGCCTAATCAGACACAGCCTGAATGCCACAGCTTCCTGCATGACCGTAGCCCCCTTGACTCCCACATGAACACCCTCCCCCTCACCAGCTCAAGATGGCTGCTTCCTGAGAAGAAGAAGAAGTCTGGAATAAGTTAAGTGAGGTAGGCGGGGAAGTCGGACTTTTGACAGGCCGGGAAAGTGAAACACGCCTGGCTGACTGGCTTCTCGGGAGTCATGGGGAATGTGTGCGGCTGCGTCCGGAGTACAAAGGAGGAATATTATAAGGACCCTGCCAAAGCCCCTATAAGTCACGGCAAATATTCCAGAAGCAGAAGATATTTCCGCCGGAAGAAAAAAAGGATGCTAGTAGCCACTTCTGTGGGAGACCAGCGCTTGGAAATGGCAGGGGAGGATGGTCAGTGGGACGGAGAAGACGAAGAAATGGATGGTGAGAAAAAGCCAGACTCGAATGAACGGGACTGGGAAATTCGGGGTGATCTGGTGGAAGATGCAGCAGGTGGCACTGATGAGGATGTCACAGAGTGGGGAGATAAAGGGGTCAATACTTTTACACAGGGGACTGAGATGCCCACAAAAGAAGAACTGGCCCACCTGAACATAGCAGAGGAGGAAGAAGTGAGAAAAACCAAAACGTTTGGGCTACGGAGCACGAAGGCGGCCAGCTTGGACGACACCTTGGAGGGTTCCTCCTCACCTCAGAATGAATGTAACAGGGAGAAGACCGCCTCTCTCATGGGCACTGAGCCGAGCCGGGTGCTCAAAGCAGAGCTTGGCAAGGAGACACCTCACAGCTGCTGCAGCGTTCCCGCTTCCGGGGGTACACTGTGTCAAAAATGTCATAATGAGGCACATCGTCCCGCATGCTCATCTTCTCTAGAAGACCAGGTAATCAGCTGGATGTGTTGTTTTTTTATTTTTTATTTTTATACCGCCTTTGTGTCTTCAAAGGGGTTGGCCATTTGCACTTGAAACCCGAGATGGGATACCCGAGCGTGGCTTTGTGTCGTCACATTTAGAAATCAGCGACACGTGCTTACAGCTTGAAGGGCGCTCGCTTGTCAAAGATGTCTTGTGGCGTGTCAGAGAGATGGCCCTGTATTGTGTCATCTGCCCAAGGTGCTTTAAGGGGGCTCATACTGAGCCCACCAGCCCCAGCACTGGATGGCTTGGATTGTGGGAGTCAGTGAAGTTGCATTTAGATTTACTTGTGTGGGTGATGCCTTTATCTAGGGTGGTGTATGGCGTTTGGTCACATTTTGCTTTTCACTTGGAGCACAGGCAGGTGAAGTGACATGCTCAGGGTCACACGAGGTGTGCTGTCAGTAGTGGGAGTTGAATCCACAACTTCAGGGTTTGAAAGCTAATGCCTTAATGATTGTGCCACTCTGCCTGCATTCAGTTATTACACTAGTGTAACTCACAAGGTGGGGCCACACAGGGGACAGGAGGTCATCTGACCCATGAAAAGCTTGCAGAAATGGCGGGGGGAATGCTGCTTAAGAGCTGGCATCACATGGAAAAACAGTCAGTTTTATAATTCAGAATTTGCTGATGTATTTTTCATATTTGAATAGGGATATTTAAGAGGTTATCAGGTTGAAGAGGAGATACCAGGATCTCTCATTTATACAAATGACTTGCCTTATAGTGTGGGGATTGGGAAAAGGCCCACCCAAACCACCTTAGTGCTGGCTGAGCTTAGCCTCCACCCCATTCAGTACCGGTCCACTCCATCCCACCCGATTAGTGTGGGCTCAGCCAGTCTCCCTCCGCATCAATGGGAGGGGGCCTCTCAATCTCCCACCCCACCCCATCCTATCCCACCAGGGCAGGAATTTCACACCCCAATAGTGTGGTACATCACAATCCTAGTGTGGGCCCAGCCAATTCAAATGAGTGTAGGTCCCAGCCAATTTCACCGCATTAGTGCGGGCCCACCCAATCTCCCATCCCATCCTATCCTGACCAATCCCACCAGGGCTGGAAATTTCCACCCCGTTATTGTGGGACCTCACAATTCTAGTGTGGGCCCACCCAATATCCCACTCCATGCTATCCCACCCCATGCTATCCCACCCAATCCCACTAGGGTGGGAAATTCCCACTCCATTAGTGTAGGAACCTCACAATTCTAGCTTGGGCCCACCCAATCCCCCACCCCATTAGTGCGGGCCCACCCAATCTCCCATCCCATGCTATCACCAGGGTGGAAATTCCCACCCCATTAGTGCGGGACCTCACATTTCTAGTTTGGGCCCACCCCATTACTGCAGGCCCACCCAGTCCCCCACCCCATTACTGCAGGCCCACCCAGTCCCCCACCCCATTAGTGCGGGCCCACCCAGTCCCCCACCCCATTAGTGTGGGCCCACCCAATCCCCCACCCTATTAGTGTGGGCCCTCCCAAACCCACCGTATTAGTGTGGGCCCTCCCAAACCCAGAATACGAGCACTAAATACGACCTACAAATGGCAGCACTCTACAAGACACCTATTTCACCCCAATAAATTCGGACGACGCACCTCGCTCAATTTTGGAGAATTGTGCCGCAGCCTTCCACTTTGTCACAGCCCCTGAAATGCAATCGCACATCCACAGCGGCTGCAGGCACCACATGTTGGGAACCCCTGATTTAAGTGAAGATCAAATCTTAATATGTGCACATTAAGTAAAAAGAAGATCTAATGGGATGTACTTACTTTTTTTGACATGCAAATTTTTGCATTTGTGTTTATTTAGATTCTAACAGTGGGTTACAACATGTAGACGTCACCTGATGTTTCTTTTGCTATATGAGCCAAATATGAGCATCAAGATCTGGAAGGTGAGGTATGCAGGAGCTCCGTCCTGTGGTGTGCTCTGCTCACAGAGTGACACCTCCTTCCGTCAACCCCCGTGATTTGTAGGAGGAGGAATGGAAGGGGCGGAGTCAGGTGCCTTCACTGGGCATCTTCTCAGTGTTGTGCAGGGATTAGGAGAGGACATGATTAGTGCCAGCGCCCCCTCTCCTCCAGGGGTGGTACTACAATCCCTTATATGAAGCCCTGAGGGTGACCCACTGACGCCAATGCATGACAAGTGATAAATCATGCTTGGAAGTCTGATGGACAAATTTGGGTTTGGTGGATGCCAGGAGAATGCCACCTTCTGGACTGCGTAGTGCCTACTATAAAGTTTGGAGGAGGACTGACAATGACAGGGTTTGGGTTTGGTTCCTGGGTCTCAGTGAAGGATACTATTAATGCTACAGCAGACAAAGTGGACAGTTGCCTATTTCCGAGTTTGCGGTGACCTTTTCTGTTCCAGCATGACTGTGCCCCCAGTGCACAAAGCCAGGTCCATAAAGACATGGAGGGGGTCAAGTGGCTTGAAGAGAGGCGTGTGGAACGCCGCTGGGATGAATTGGAATGCCGCTTGTTAGTTAGGCCTTTTCATCCAACATCAGGACCTGATCTCACACATACATAAATAAATAAATAAATAAATACAGTATATATATATATTATATATATTTTTTTTCTGACTGAATGGTCACAAATTCCCACAGACACCCAACACAATCTTTTGGAAAGCCTTCAAAGTTGAACAGAGGCTCTTGTAGATGGCCATCTCCATATGAATGCCTGTTGTTTTGGAGCGAGATGTCCAGCAAGCTCATATAGGTGTGATGGTCAGGTGTCCATAAACGTTTAGCCTTACAGTGTGAGTGCCTGGGTGCGTTGTTTCCAAGAACTAGTTATCAGTTGTAAAGATTTCAGTCATTCTCTGTCTTCAACAGAATGAAGCTGACCTGAGCTTTCACTGCGATTTAAATGTGCCACGTGCATGATTAGGCTGGCATTGGAATTTTTAAGAAGCTTAAAGATAAGCCAGGGTTGGCTGTAAATCTCATAAGGCACCTACCCACCTCCTTATTCACACCTTAACTCTTTAAAGATTCTTCAACTTCCTTCATTTCCAGCTGCAGGTATGCCAAAGTCCTGCTGAGATGCAACCCAGTGACTCAGAGATGCCAGTGTCAGACATCTGCCTAATCAAAGTGAGCGGACTTTACTTTTTATCTGCCGTCCTCATTTGTCTGTTTCCTAGAAACAGCAATGAGTAGACTGTAGATTATAATCCAGGTTTTCTAGAATGTTCTCTGTTCCAGAAGACTTTTTTTCTTTTCAGTTTGGAGTTATTTGGTTAAACGTATTACAGTGGCATGCAAAAATAAATCGTAAATGAATAAAGTGCATCATGCCTTCAAGAAACTATTTAGATCCCTGCACTTTTCTCACATTTTTGGCCGAACGACCCATTCTCGTCAAGGTTTCCCTAATGTTCTTTAAAAACGAAAATCCTTGACCAGTCACACTGACGGCAATTCAAAGAATGGTTTATTTTTCACCATCTGAAAGTGTGGATTCTGAGTACTGAGGTTAGGTCACAGGCCACACCCATGTGAATGGCAGCAGCTGGCATTATTATAACGAACACACACCTTGGACCGTGATTAACAAGCACAGAGCAGGTGCGACTTGACGCAAAGTGAAAAATACATGACAAATGACATCAAATATAAATAATAATAATAGTAATGGGTTTACAAGTCACAGCAGTCTAACATGCAGAAAATACGGACGATTTATTGTTATACCACCACTGCCATCGCCACCACTATTGCTTGTGGTGTCAGATAACCCTAAGCCAGCAAATTAGACCTCAAGAGCTGGTGTGATTAATCAGTAAGAAAGTGTTCATAGCTGCCAGTTTGATGAAGCGAATTCTCGTCATAGCTTAAAATTATAGAAATATGAGCAATGAAATAAATATGTTCTAATAATAAATGACAGCAATAATGCTGCATGTTATAAATGAACATGTTACATGCATACCATTAAGGTGTTAAGTGAATCCGTTAGATTTGACAGCTTTAATAAATACAGAATTCTGACTTGAGGGCACAGTAGTTGTAGAAGACCTGAGGCCGATACTTGAAGTTCAAAGGCAGCACAGGATTTACTTGACAGTCCTGGAAATGTGCTGGCGGAGTCTTTAAAAAAAATAGAAGGAAAATGCCGGAAAAGACTATTATACAGTGCCTTTCCTATCTATCTATCTATCTATCTATCTATCTATCTATCTATCTATCTATCTATCTATCTATCTATCTATCTATCTATCTATCTATCTATCTATCTATCTATCTATCTATCTATCCACTTTAATAAAGGACATGTGTCTGTGTATCAGTGTGTCCATCCAGTTACCATGTCTCTGTTATATGCCTTTTGGTATGGGATTTCTAAACACAATGTTAATGTTTGTGATGTGCCATCTGTTGGAAAGTCAAGTGCAATGCATATATCTCTGTTGTAGGCTATTTGGTATGGGATTTGTAAAAGCTATGCAAATGTTTGTAATGTGCTGTCTGTGGAAATGATAAATGCAATGCAATGTCTCTGTTATATGTCATTTGATATGGGATTGGTAAAAGCAGGGCAAATATTTGTGATGTGACATGTGTTGGAATGAAAACTAGAACTCATTTTATTGCTCCATGCATTACAAAGTACATTCCAATAATTGTTGCACTGCAAACGTTATTGGTGAGGTCTACATTGATTACTTAGATGTCAATCCATGTTTCTGTGTCTGTGTATCCATTCAGGGTTATCTTTCTATTATATGCCATTTGGTATGGGATTCATAAAAGCAGTGTTTGTGTTGTGCCACCTGTTGGAATGAAAAATGCAATGCATCTTATTACTACATACTGTATGTTACAAAATACATTCCAATAGACGGTGCACCGCAAACGTTAACGCTGAATATGTCCAACGGAGAGTAGCTGCTGGACAGACAGAAATGTACATATCCACCCTTATAAAAGGACAAGTGTCTGTGTATCTGTGTGTCTGTGCGGGGCTATTTCTCTGTCATATGCCATTTGGTATGGGATTCATAAAAGCAATGTTAATTTCTGTAATGCTCTGTCTGTTGGAATGACAAATACAATCCATATGTCTCTGTTATGTGACATTTGGTATGGGGCTCATCAAAGCAGTGCTAATGTTTGTGATGTGCCATCTGTTGGAATGGAAAATGCAATGTATTTTATTACTACAATGTTTGTGATGCACCATTTGTTGGAACGACAAATGTAATGCATATGTCTCTGTTATGTGCCATTTGGGAGGGGTTTTAGTAAAAGCAGTGCTACTGTTTGTGATGCGCCATCTGTTGAAGTGAAAAATGCAATGCATTTTATTACTACATGTATTACAAAATACATTCCAAAAGATGGTGCAGTGCAAACTAACATTTCAACCTGTCTTCGATGGGTAGCACAATATGTATAGAGTATGGAAGCGAGGGTCTGTGATACAGTTTGCACATTTGTGGATCTCTAGCTACAAGTATACAGTATGTGCATTAGAGAGAAGGTGTTGTTACTAAATAAATTGTCCAAGGCTAAATATGTTGGCCCCAAACCAACATTTCACTGGATAAAGCCATCTTGCGGAGCAACTTGAGATACCTGTGCCAAGTCTCATAAATGCCCCCTGGGGGCACATCGCTGATAAAACGCAGGTGCGGTCTGTAAATAAAGTTCTGAAAGGGGAAAGATTTGGAACGAAACATCGCCTATGGGCTTCCCTGGTATGTAGAATCACACTGAATCCCATGCATTGTTTGAGGGCTCAATGGTGTGGATTTGCATAGCAGACAAAAACAAACATTCCGTTTTATTTAGTGGATTCTGAAGGTCTTCAGACTCCTTCATTTTCTGCACACTTTATTGTCGATTTCATTTGAAATGGACACGTTCCCCATTCTTTGCCCCTCAGTTGACACTCAATAACGCATAATGACAACGTGAAAACATGTCTGCAGAAAACTTGACATAATGATGAAAAGTCAAACGCTGAAAACTGAAAATCTGCAGCCTCATGATAAGGGGGGTGAGGGGTGCAGGGACAGGACGGCTGGTCAGAACTGAGAGACGGATGGAGGTCCTGGAAGAAAACCTGCTGCAGACCTTCGGAATCCACAGATTATTAAAAGATAAACACTTCATGTCCCCTTTCATGAGGTGCTTCCTTGGTTGACTGGCCACTTGAGGGTTTTGTTTCATTTGAAATGAATGGTTGGCAAAGCCCGCCACAGAGGTCTGGAATGGTAGGTTGACCCCCAAGGGTCCTAAAATCATCACTGCCACCAGATCTCTCAGGGCAGAAACTAGGAAAGAAAGGCAGATAACCTGGGTGATCCCCTTGGCCCCATTTTAGAATGGGTAGCTGTTTCATTTTTTGTATTTTTAATTTTAAAACAGTAAAATATTAAGGCACCAGTTGTTGAATGAATTACTAATTTTAATGTTCATGTAGAAGTCCAACCATCGACAAGCTTATTGGTTAGTGTCTTAGACAGTGGCTGGTGTATATTTTGAAGCAAAATGGAACAGGGCCTTGTGTACCCCCATACTGTCTGTGGTGGTCCTCGGCATCTCAGCCAAGCTGTACTGCTGGTTAACAGGAATGCAGCTGAATGTCCACCGGGTGTGGCTGATCTGCTCTCAGATATGTTTTTTTATTTTGTTTAAATCATTAAGGTAATTGTGCACAGTGCTGTGAAACTAAAAGTGATAATGAAAACGAATCAACCTTTGAGCCTCCTGAAGGTTCAGTTAGGAGCCGAAGTGCAAAGTTCTTGAATCCCCACCACGTGTGAGTGAACACATCACAGTTTCCGAGCAGTCGGCCCAGCCGACATGCCTTTGTGTGTGAATCATTGAGCCGTCTGGCTGAGGAGATTTAAAACATGACCAGGAGGGGAGGAAAAGAGGGAGAGAGTGGTCTTAGTGGTGTCTTCAACCTCAGTAGCCAATGTTTATGTGTTGAAAGAATCCCCCCCAACCATAAATGAGACGAGCCACCATCACTGAGTTTGGCATTTCTTTAATAGATTTATAAAGACTGAAGAGTGTTGACTCCTGCCTGTCTATGTCAGTCTGCTCTGCTAGGGGTCTGCTAGTTTGATCCGGGCCACAGACTTGGGGGACCTCTCCTAGCCCCACCCAAAAATGATCATGTTCTTCTATGATGTTACTTAACCCATGTAGTCTGACTTGATGTCTGAGGAAACTTTTAACATCCTGTTGTCATGCAGAATGGAAATAACAAAAGTTTCTGATAGTAAAGGCATCCATGGGGACCAATCCTGGAGAGCAGCAACCAATGTGAAAAACAACCTGGGAAAAAATCTCCTGTAACTCCGGACGGATAATTTATGAGTCATCCAGTCGTATGCTGACAATGTCCTGAACACACGTGAATCTTTACTAAAATACTGTTAAATAAACCATTCATAGAAAGCACTCCCTGATTGAAGATCAGACAGGAATGAGCATCTATCTATCTATCTATCTATCTATCTATCTATCTATCTATCTATCTATCTATCTATCTATCTATCTATCTATCTATCTATCTATCTATCTATCTATCTATCTATCTATCTATCTATCTATCTATCTATCATATAGTGCCTTTCTTTCTTTCTTTCTTTCTTTCTTTCTTTCTTTCTTTCTTTCTTTCTTTCTTTCTTTCTTTCTTTCTATTATAGTGCCTTTCACATCTATCTATCTATCTATCTATCTATCTATCTATCTATCTATCTATCTATCTATCTATCTATCTATCTATCTATCTATCTACTAGCCATTTTGAAAATATTGTTTCTTGTTATTGTCATTATACATTTTTTCCATTTTAAATTTGTTTTATGCTGTATATTCTGGCTTACTGTTCGTTTTACAGTATGTATTATTATGTTATCAGTTTTCTATTCAGGCAAAAAGAAATATTGTTCCCTTTTTTATTTTTCCTGTTTTCTTTTATGGTTCGTTGCTGTGATGTGGCCAGTCGTAGCTCGAGTTGTGGCTTTGATTGTCACTTGTCGTGACTTCATTAACATGTCGCCGTCTAATTGACTTCCAAGTGTGTGGATGTTCTTTAACTAGATGGTCACGTCGTTGGTTGATACACTTTGACGTCTTTGTGTCTTACTCTTTGTCTTCTGCGTGTCTCTTCCTCTCCTGATCCTTCTCTTGCCGTTCAGCCTGCCCCTTAACAGTTCTGTGCTCAGCTTCTTTTTTACAAACACTAAGGTCTATGTGGCTTTAAATCTCAGATATGTTTAAAAAGAGAGTTTTGTTTGTATATGAGATGGCTTATAAACACTCCTTATTTTTTCCTCTTTGTCTTCTAGATTTCTGACATTCACGTTACTGGAGAGTCAGAGGACATGACGGCCAAGGAGCGTCTGCTGTTGTGGTCTCAGCAAACCACCGATGGCTATGTGGGAGTTCGCTGTGAAAACTTCACTACCTGCTGGAGGGATGGGAGGCTGTTTAGCGCTATTATTCATAAATACAGGTATTGCTTTAATTTAAAGTAATCATTTATAACGTTGTTTTATTGTTTATATGTTTTATTGTGCTGCGGTGGGTTGGCACCCTGCCTGGGATTGGTTCCTGCCTTGTGCCCTGTGTTGGCTGGGATTGGCTCCAGCAGACCCCCGTGACCCTGTGTTCGGATTCAGCGGGTTGGAAAATGGATGGATATATATTTTATTGTAGTGCGCTTGTGGGTCACGTGTTGGTTCGTGCTTTGGCCTTTTTGTTGTGTTGTTGCCCGCTATGACTTCTATGTTAGGTTTTTTCGGCTCCAATGCACTCCTGAGGTTTTATTTATACGTGAAGGTCTTGGCACCCGGAGCCGCTCTTCGGAGACCTCAAGGTGAAGAGTCAGGTCACTTAGCCTGTCTGGGCTCATTTTGTATAAGTATATGTTTGTGTACCTGTGACGCCGCTGCTGTGATTTTGCTGAGGTGTAATTACTGAATTATAGCACTAGTATTATGTCAGTTGCCTAATTATCTCGTTAGCGTTCTTCATCTAAGAGCTGAAGGTATTCCGGCAGACAGACAGTGAATGTCAAATCCAGACGATCCAGCAGAGGAGCCTGGTCAGCTCTTAAAAACGATCAGGACATCTTCGACCATCAGCTGACAAAACCATCTTGATGGACGTAACGGTCTCCCTCCCCTCGGTGTGTAGAAGGTCATCTGCAGTGGGCTAATAAGACCGACCTGTGTGGTCTCACTGGCTGTGTAGGGTCCCCCGGTTCTGTGGGCGTGCAGCGTTAACATGGGTGATGCACATGAGGGCACATTCTGATACCGCAGATAATTTGAAAATGTAATAAAGTTTAATAACACGTGACTGGTGGAATATGACTGTTATGTCTGGGTTTGTATTCTTGTGTCTTTTATGTTGTGTTGTTTAATTCTGAATTCATATTTGTTATGTTTGTATTTCTGTACCGTCGCTTGAGGTGCTTTGTGGGTGGAGCTTCAAAAGGCGGGGCCACTCTGACAACAATGCTATAGACTCCTCCTTCTCACTATAAAGGGAGAGATCCAGTAGCAAATTACTGAGTGTCAGCCAGGGTCGAGGGTTCAGAGTCATTGTTTTGGGTCTCTTTTGTTCCTTTTTGATTCTTTTTATATTGAATATATGCATTATTGTTTATAAGTGTACAACCTGCCTTTGTTATGTCCCATGCATGTTGTGGGTGGTCCCCACAAAGCACAACATAAACATAAAATAACTCACCGACTCCAGAGTGCATTCACAGTGGACTGTGGGAGACCCCCCTGGATTTTATATAGTGGGGTGGGCAGGTTGTGGCGGTCTATTGTGAACACCAATTGTGAAGTTAATTGTGTTTTTGTTGTGCTCGTGCTGTTGATGTATCTTTGGATTTTTGAACCTTCATGCTCGGTGTTTGACTGGATTACTGAGTCGAGACTTTGTTTCTGTTGGACTGCCTTGGTGTTGTTCGGCAATATTCTTTTGCTTCTTGTGGTCCAGTGAGCTTCATTGTGATTGATGAACATCTTGTGAGAATAAAGATATATTTTATAAAGATTCGGGGCTTGCTCTCATTACTAGCCGGGGTTTGATGTTGAGATCCCCCTCTAGTGGGCATATTTTTGGAAAGTACTTATTGGGTCTTATGTGCTTTGGAACTTCTAGGCAATGACTCTGAGTTGTACTTGGAGTATTGGAAGGATTATTTTTTGTGATGTTCTGTTCTTTCTCTTGGATTTTGTTTATTTTTGGTAGGCAAATTGTTTAGTTTGTACCCTTGTGCATTTTAATGTATTTTTCTATTGTGGTAAATAAATCCTAATTTGTAAAGATTCTTTGTTTGCTCATTTGTGTTACATTTCAGCCAGAGTTCATCTCCTGAATTGCATTCAGATTCCTTTTTTATGTCTTATTTGCTCATGATTTATGAAAATATTGTTTTTTATGCTTATTTGAATAATTATGTGTGTTTAATTAGTTTGGCGTATTGTTTAGTTTCTGTGCATTCATTCTTGTGTTACCTTTTGCCATGTCAATGCTTGATGACCAGTTCACCTTGTCATTACTATCGTTCGATTCAAGCAATGCTTCAGTTTCAGTTTGTTCTGCAACTGCCTTTGTGTCTTGTTGTTTGCCATTGTGTATTTAGTTGGAGGCTCCGCCCACTCATGAATATTGATGAGCTACCTTAATGCATGAAATATTCATGATTTTTTTCTAGTGTGATGTTATATCATTCACTAGATGGCAGTAAAATACTGTCCTGAGTGCTAAAATGTGCAAAGCAGATTATTGCACATCACTCCGAATCTGACACGGGCTTAACCATAATTACGCAGAATCATGATTAATGAGAAACAGGTTAAAAACATTCTGTTCATTTGTCACTTAGTCAACATGTTTAATATATTGTTTTTCTTATGTTTAAGAATATGTACTTTGTTTTTATTTTCATAAATAGAATAGGAAACGAGAAAATCCAAGAGACAGACAACACTTCCAAAGACTCCAAGTAGACTTCAGTGAGAACTCTGCCCGAGTGGGCGTCTTTTCTCTGGGATTAAATGTCCAGTGGGAGGGCTCAGGAGCGATGATGTCAAGGTGGCCCCCGCCTCTTGGGATCCGCCCATAAAGAACACGAGACATGATAACTGAAATAAGAGTAAACTCGTACAGATCTGACAAATAATGACTCAAAAACAACTAAAATAAACATAACACACATAAACGCAAGTTAATGTACAGTAGAACGGCGTCTCTTTAGGATGCTGCCCCATCTTTGATGGATAGTTGACTTTTTACAAGTTTGGAATTGCTCTTATCACGAGGTGGTCCATACCTGGTACAAGCCTTCTGCAGGTGTACAGGTGTTCCTAATAATTTTTGCCCAAACTGCCCATGAGAGACATCAGTTTTCATGTTTTACTCAATTTTCAAACCTTTCTGGAAAGACGTCTTCACTTTGCCGTCATGAGTTACTGAGTGTATCATCGGGCCTTGCGATTTGCAGATCTGCCTACTCGCGGGTTTGACATCAAGAATTAAATGGGCATTGTAGTAAACAGGAAAGATGTCGTTCCCACAATGCTGTGCGTTTGAATCAAAGACCAGACTCTCGATTAATGAGCTTTCATAAATGGCACCCTAGTCGTGTGATGGAGTGACCGTCCCTGCCCTCGGAAGCAAAGACACTCGGCGATTCCCGTAAACATGTGACAGAAGTTGCTTCAAGTCGCGCAGTGCAACACCAGCCATTTTGAAGCTCACCAGATCAACTAAAGCCGGATTCTTTTATGGCCCTCTTATGGAGATCCAAGGTTCAGGAGGGAGGCCACCTGGCTAGCCTGCAGTGCTGCCTTCTAGTGGATGTAGATGGCAATTCGTTTGGGAATTGCTCTCTGCCAACAACTCCTGACAAATGCGGCAGCCTTGTCTTCATGGAGCTTCAACAGAGAAGCTTCTTCTTGTTTTCTTGCATGTCTTATCTTGTCCTTGTATCCTAATCAGTTAGTCTGTTTGCATTTTTTTCTGAATTGGACTAAAAGGCATTTTGTTTTAACCTTCGCATTCCCGTCCTCCATGTTATCTTGGCTTATAACCACAGGGAACAATGAAGAGAGGTTTAAGTGAAGGAGCCGCCAACCCATCATCTCTTCATTGTGTTTATTTCTTTGCGCCTGCTGTTCTTAACCCGTCATTTGCTGCAGCCCAATATGTTTTGCACGTTTTTTGTGGGCCTTTCTGTGCTCATGTGGCTACACGCGTGTTGGCGTGTGCGTCAGCTTGTCATGGTCATGGCAGATCCCTCCGTCACAATGCAGTCTTGGAAAGCTGCTCATCACAAATCAAGCGTGCAGTAGTTAATAGGTGGGAGTCCATACCTCCCATTGTTCAGATGAGAGATTGAACCCCCCCCCACCCCCCCCCGCCGGAGCTCAGTGAGAGTAAATCTGTCGAATTAGAGGGGGCTTCAGCAGGCATTTAAGGGGATGATAAGAGAAAGCAGGTAAAATTCCAAAAGAGACGCCTGCCAGTTTTATCCACAGTTTTTAAAAAAGGTGTATGTGAGTGGGGGGGTTGGAAAAATAACAGAAACACCTGACAAACAGCAGATTCGGCGAGTCTTCGGACCCCTTCACTTTCTGCCCACTTACGTTTCATTTTAAACAGATAAATGTGCTGTTTTTGCCGAGCAGTGTACAGTTATCCCCTGGGATTTGTGGGGATTTAGGGGCGTAGGAAACCTGCGAAAGTGAAGATCTGGTCCCCCCACCTCACCTCCTAATACTGTACTGTTAACCACAAGCTTTACCAATAACATTTAGTCGATTATTTCACAAATTCTAGACGAGACAATACTGTTATAAATACCGTGCCCTCAGGACAAAGACCCCTTTTTCTTTAAATGACCCCTCAGCGCCACCGTTTAAAATTACAAATCAAGCAATTCAGACATTGTGATTAAAGTGCACTCTGCAGACTTGCATTTAAGGGGATTTGCAGACATTTCGGTCACATAACACTTTTTCTACGTGGTCCCCCCCCCCATTTCTGGGCACCATAATGTTTGGGACACAGCAATGGGAGGACTATTAAAGCTGTTGCCATATTTAGGAGTAATCTAGAAGGAGCAGGACTGATGACATGTTGGTAGCTCTGGCTGAAGACCACAAGTCAGTAGAGTGGTTCATACTGGAGCTGGAGTTGGTTGGGATCGAGCAATTTGTTCTGTACCAGGAAAGAAGAGATCTGGTTTGGTACAACATTTGTGAGTACTTTGGAGAGAAAGGAAAGGAGAGAGGCAGGCCTGTAACTGCTACCTTGGGCTGGATCAAATGTTGCTTTTCTGAGGCCCGTTAATACCAATCAATTATTGCTTGAATGCCCCGGCCTATGTGAGTGTCATTGCTGACCACGTGTGTCCCTTCATGGCCACAATTTACCCATCTTCTAATGGCTGCTTCCAGCATGATAACCCACCACGTCACCAAGCAAAAGTCATCTCAAAGTGGTTGCACGAATGTGACCAAGAGTTCAGTGCTCTTCAGTGGCCTTCAAAATCCCTGCCTCTGAATCCAATAGAACACCTCTGGGATGTGGTAGAACAGGAGATGAATGTGCTACTTGACAAACCTGCACAAACTGCGTGTTGAAATCATGTCAACGTGGACCAGAATCTCAAAGGATAGTTTCCAACATCTTCTGAAATCCGTACCATGAATTGGAGTAAAAATGTTTTACAAGTACAGGTGGTAGAGCAGCAGCTCTCAGCTCTCCGGGCTCAAATCCTGCGCCCTGCTTGTTGTCCATGTGGTGCTGGAATGTTCTCTCTATACTGTACATACTATATGTGACTTTAATTTCCATATCCTGAAAGAGGTATGCAATCACTGAGACCAGCCTACCATCCATCCATCCATCCTCTTCCGCTTATCCAAGGTCGGGTCGCGGGGGCAGCAGCTTGAGCAGAGATGCCCAGACTTCCCTCTCCCAGGCCACTTCTAGCTCTTCCGGGAGAATCCCGAGGCGTTCCCAGGCCAGCCGGGAGACATAGTCCCTCCAGCGTGTCCTGGGTCTTCCCCGGGGCCTCCTCCTGGTTGGACATGCCCGGAACACCTCACCAAGGAGGCATCCTGATCAGATGCCCGAGCCACCTCATCTGACTCTTCTCGATGCGGAGGAGCAGCGGCTCTACTCTGAGGCCCTCCCGGATGACTGAGCTTCTCACCCTATCTTTAAGGGAAAGCCCAGGGTTCAGCCCTACCCTCCATTAAAAACATCTTTATAAAGTGTTACATCCACAAAGCCTATAACATTATGAAGGACCACTGCCCCCCCTTCAGTGGTCTCATTGTCTCGCTTCCATTTGGCAGAACGTACTGCCAGGTTCTTCAACAGCTTCTACCCCTTGGCGGTCCGGACACTGAACTCACCGCTGGCCCCTTCCACTTAGAACTGCTTCTTTATTTGCAGTACATTTGTTATGCTTGTTACTATTGTTGTTTCTTATTGTCAGTTCTTGTTATTATTTATTTATTTATTTCAAATTATTACCATCTATTCACTTACCTATTATTTATTTATTGGTAGTATAGTATAGTTCTTTACCTGTCTTGCACATGTCCTGTGTCTATGTAGATGTTGCACTGTGGTGGTCCTGTTATTTCATGCCACTGTATGCTGCAATATGGTGTATGGACGGCATGATAATAAAGCATGGTGACTTGACATGACTTATGTGATGCTACACTCACCGGCCACTTTACTAGGTACACCCGTTTGTTAACACAAATCTCTAATCAGCCAATCACATGGCAGCAGCTCAGTGCATTTCGGCATGTAGACATTGTCATGATGATCTGCTGACGTTCAAGCTGAGCATCAGAATGTTGAAAAAAGGGAATTGAAGTGACTGTGAATGTGGCGTCTTTGTTGGTGCCAGATGGGCTGGTCTGAGTATTTCAAAAACTACTGAGATATTCACGCATTATCATCTCTAGAGTTTACAGAGCATGGTTCGAAAAAAGGGAAAATATCCAGTAGGCAAAAATGCCTTTGCTGCTGCCTCGCAGTAAGGAGACCCGGGTTCACTTTCTGGGTCCTCCCTGCGTGGAGTTTGCATGTTCTCCCTGTGTCTGTGTGGGTTTTCTCCCACAGTCCAAAGATATGCAGGTTAGGTGCATTGGCGATCCTAAATTGTCCCTAGTGTGTGCTTGGAGTGTGAGTGTGTGTGCCCTGCTGTGGGCTGGCGCCCTGCCCGGGATTTGTTTCCTGCCTTGTGCTCTGTGTTGGCTGGGCTTGGCTCCAGCAGACCCCCGTGACCCTGTGTTAGGATATAACAGGTTGGAAAATGACTGACTGACAAAAATGCCTTGTTGATGCCAGAGGTCAGAGGTGAATGGCCAGACTGGTTTGAGCTGATAGAACGGTAACAGGAACTCAAATAAGTACTCATTACAAGTGAGGTGCGCAGAAGAGCAGCTCTGAGCACACAACATGTCGAACCTTTAGGTGGGCTACAGCAGTGCAATTAAATGAATTGATTCAAACAATTTTTGAAACTTGTCTAGAATGGTGGGAAATTATTTTTTTATATTTTATGATGAAAGTAGCTATTCTATTAATTGATTGAATTAATTAATTTATGTGCGCCCACGATTTTATTTAGTCACATATAACCACGAAAGTTGTGGTTAAAGAAAAAATATTTTTTTCCTTTTTAGTGCATTTATAACTAAAGTAAATAAAATTATTTTACTTACAAAAACTTTTTTTATATATTTTATTTTTTACTCTTTAGTTTTTGAGTATTTTGCAAATGATTTTTCTTGAAGCTTCTTTAAAAGTAATAAATAATATATCTTCTTTGCAGAATTATTTGAATGTTAAACAGAATTATATTTTGGCTCTTATGGGATTAGCCCTCAGTCGCTGCAAAAAAAAAAATTTCGACGACTGAACGGCAAACTTACGCCAATACTTCCTCACCGTGATCATCAAGGCTACTCCTTCGCGAGAGTAATCAAGTAAAGTCGGCACGCGTATTGACCCACTCCACTCACTGTGGGGGCAATCTGATGCGTCTCTCACTTGTATGCTCCTGTCACAAGAATGACAAAAAGACATTATAAAGGTTTGAGGCAGCCACCCGTATAATATATCCTGGCTGCAAAATGGGTAATTTTCAAGAGATGTTTTCCAAACTCCACAACAGATTATATGAACTTAAGATGGCGGCTTTAACGGCCAGGGTAGGAAATGATGTCATTAGGGCCGGAAGAGGAAGTGATGTCGTCAGATGCGCCGAAACAGGAAGTGACGTCATCGGAGGCGCTGGAACCCTATGGGATTTATATAGAATGGTCTGCAAGGGATTTAGAGGGATAGTTAGTGCACCCCGCCACCCCTTGGTCGGACATGGAATTGCCATTATTCAGGCCCTTTAGTTGACTCCTACTCGCACGTGTTTGACAGCTCCTGTGTGCGTATACAGTGCATCCGGAAAGTATTCACAGCGCATCACTTTTTCCACATTTTGTTATGTTACAGCCTTATTCCAAAATGGATTAAATTCATTTTTTTCCTCAGAATTCTACACACAACACCCCATAATGACAACATGAAAAAAGTTTACTTGAGGTTTTTGCAAATTTATTAAAAATAAAAAAACTGACAAATCCCATGTCCATAAGTATTCACAGCTTTTGCTCAATACTTTGTCGATGCCCCTTTGGCAGCAATTCCAGCCTCAAGTCTTTTTGAATATGATGCCACAAGCTTGGCACACCTATCCTTGGCCAGTTTCGCCCATTCCTCTTTGCAGCACCTCTCAAGCTCCATGAGGTTGGATGGTAAGTGTCGGTGCACAGCCATTTTAAGATCTCTCCAGAGATGTTCAATCAGATTCAAGTCTGGGCTCTGGCTGGGCCACTCAAGGACATTCACAGAGTTGTCCTGAAGCCACTCCTTTGATATCTTGGCAGTGTGCTTAGGGTCGTTGTCCTGCTGAAAGATGAACCGTCGCCCCAGTCTGAGGTCAAGAGCGCTCTGGAGCAGGTTTTCATCCAGGATGTCTCTGTACATTGCTGCAGTCATCTTTCCCTTTATCCTGACTAGTCTCCCAGTTCCCCACAGCATGATGCTGCCACCACCATGCTTCACTGTATGGATGGTATTGGCCTGGTGATGAGCGGTGCCTGGTTTCCCCAAATGTGACGCCTGCCATTCACACCAAAGAGTTCAGTCTTTGTCTCATCAGACCAGAGAGTCCTTCTGGTGCCTCTTGGCAAACTCCAGGCGGGCTGCCATGTGCCTTTTACTAAGGAGTGGCTTCCGTCTGGCCACTCTACCATACAGGCCGGATTGGTGGATTGCTGCAGAGATGGTTGTCCTTCTGGAAGGTTCTCCTCTCTCCACAGAGGAGAACACACCTCTGGAGCTCTGACAAAGTGACCATCGGGTTCTTGGTCACCTCCCTGACTAAGGCCCTTCTCCCCTGATCGCTCAGTTTAGATGGCCGGCCAGCTCTAAGAAGAGTCCTGGTGGTTTCAAACTTCTTCCACTTACGGATGATGGAGGCCACTGTGCTTATTGAGACCTTCAAAGCGGCAGACATTTTTCTGTAACCTGTAACCTAGAATTCTGAGGAAAAAAATGAATTTAATCCATTTTGGAATAAGGCTGTAACATAACAAAATGTGGAAAAAGTGATGCGCTGTGAATACTTTCCGGATGCACTGTACATGTATGCTCTCTGTCATTGTTGTGTGTGTGTTAATCAGAATCGCATAACCATTGATTACGGTGAAATTTGTTATGTAATTGCATCAGTTTTGATGGGTTATTGTATTGTCAGGTGGCGCAGTGGTAGTGCTGCTGCTTTGCAGTAAGGAGACTGTGGAAGATTGTGGGTTCGCTTCCCGGTTCCTCCCTGTGTGGATAGCGCTTTGAGTACTGAGAAAAGCTCTATATAAATGTAATGAATTATTATTATTAATAGTGAACACATATGCAAAATTTGAAGAGATTTGCTTTGCCAAAAGTGGGTTTAAAATCAGTTGCAAGATTTGACCCAGACAAACAAACAGCAGAGGAGTCAAGTTAAATAGATAGATAGATACTTTATTCATCCCAAGGGGAAATTCACATACTCCAGCAGCAGCATACTGATACAAAAAAAAAAACAATTTTAAATTAAAGATTGATAACAATGCAGGAAAAAACAGGCAATAACTTAATATAATGTTAACGTTTAACCCCTCGGGTGTAATTGAAGAGTCGCATAGTGTGCGGGAGGAACGATCTCCTCAGTCTGTCAGTGGAGCAGGACGGTGACAGCAGTCTGTCGCTGAAGCTGCTCCTCTGTCTGGAGATGATCCTGTTAAGTGGATGCAGTGGATTCTCCATGATTGACAGGAGTCTGCTCAGCGCCCGTCGCTCTGCCACGGATATCAGACTGTCCAGCTCCGTGCCCACAATAGAGCCTGCCTTCCTCACCAGTTTGTCCAGGCGTGAGGCGTCCCTCTTCTTAATGCTGCCTCCCCAGCACACCACCGAGTAGAAGAGGGTGCTCGCCACAACTGTCTGATAGAACATGTGCAGCATCTTATTGCAGATGTTAAAGGACCGCCAGCCTTCTAAGGAAGTATAACCGGCTCTGTCCTTTCTTACACAGAGCATCAGTATTGGCAGCCCAGTCCAATTTATCATCCAGCTGCACTCCCAGGTATTTATACGTCTGCACCATCTGCACACAGTCACCTCTGATGATCACGGGGTCCATGAGGGGCCTGGTCCTCCTAAAATCCACCACCAGCTCCTTGGTTTTGCTGGTGTTCAGTTGTAGGTGGTTTGAGTCACACCATTTAACAAAGTCCTCGATTAGGTCCCTATACTCCTCCTCCTCCTGCCCACTCCTGATACAGCCTACGATAGCAGTGTCATCAGTGAACTTTTGCATGTGGCAGGACTCCGAGTTGTATTGGAAGTCTGATGTATATAGGCTGAACAGGACCGAAGAAAGTGCAGTCCCTTGTGGCGCTATAATTAATAATAATAAATAAATAAAATCATTTAAAAATGGCAAAATTGGGTCATGAGATAAAAAGGTTTAAGAACCACCTTCCTGATTTTTTTCGTATAAGAAGTTCTCTTAAGTAAAATTGAATATGGGTGATTATAAAGCGTCTGCCTCCATTTGGGTTCTGTGTCCATTCAAAACGCTCGTATCATTTTGTAGTCAACATGGAACATGAAACAGCCCAGGGTGACCATGTACTGCAGGGTGTTGTCATCCTTTTCCTTGCAGTCCAGGGTGACGTTGGGACGGGTGTCTGCCACCTACTGCACAAAATGCGCTGACACTGAGGAACCAGAGGGCGCGGGCGATGTGACCCTGTCTGCTGTGACTCATCCTGGCCATGCAGTATACAAATCAGACAATGATGGCTTTCAGGAGCAGGCCATGAAGGACACCATGTATGCCTGCAATGCTCGGGCGGTTTGACTGAAACATACCACATGGAGGTGAGAAAATTGCACTCCATGTCAGCACTCCACCTCTTTATGAACCTCACACTCAGTCGAGAAAGTGGTTTGAGCAAATGTGCCCCTAAGGAGTGGCAGCTGGTTGCACGGAGCTTACCTGAGCATTCCCACCTGTCAGGGCCGAGCAGTCGGCTTGATTGGCCGTTGATGAGTTGTTCATATCAGTCTCGGGGATATCAGGAAGGGCTAAGACTTCAGACAAGGGGGAAAAAAAAATCTATCAGTTTTTCTTTTTGACTGTTAAAATATACCTTGCATTTTTATACATGTAGCGAGATGTTGCTGTCATGAACGCGGCAGGTGTGTTACACGGCTGTGCCTAGGCATGTGCCACGGAAAATGTATACTTAGGAATTGATTTGAAAATAGAAAACTGTTGGCAGCCTCCTGGTATGCTAAATGTGTGCTTTACACATAGGGCTTTGGAGTCAAGCCGAGTGTAAAGGATTAAAAATCTCGGGAATAAAAAGGCAAAGCCCGCAGTGAATGTTTTCAAGCTGGAGTGAAGTAAAGGCCGTCCTCAAGAGCTTGTGAGACATTTCAGTCAATCGTTATTCTACATAAGCAGGCACCCCTTCACCGGACAACTTTCAAAGCAAACACAAGTCATGATAATACAAGGGGTAATAGAAACACGGTGACAATGAAAATGTTTTGGGGCACCTTGCAGCCATCCCCATCTATTGTGAAGTAAATGTGTAAAATGAGTTTTCTTAGACCGGAGTCCTATTCCAACTGTCAAAGATGGCAGGTCTTCCAGTTATATGGTTGCTGGGCAGGAAGAGGCGGGTCCAGGTGGGCGGACACCGGAAGTGACATCAGTGGAGGAGAGCCGTCAGTCGTTCGATCTACAGAAGGAGGAAACGAGAGAGCGTTATCACACAGCGCCACCCCCTGGTTTGGTGGAGAATTACCATCACCGAGCCCTTAAACTGTCCTCTCATGCCCACACGTGTGACAGAGGGTAAATCCTGAAGTAAAGGCAAGTTGAAAATTATGTCGTAATTAAATAGTTAAAAAGACAATGTACTATCACATGTTCGCAGTGGCTTATGGGTAGTTTGAACGCACACAGCACAGCACTCTGCCATTAGTCTAGTTGAAGCCAATATGGATGTTCCTTTGTGGGTCTGCATCATTTTTGATCAGCGTACGTTTGGGCAGAGGGAGATGAAATTCACCTAAAGGATGTTGGCTTGTGCAGATCAGTAAGCTGTTGGGGTACCTGTCTTGCGTAGACATTACGGCACCTGAAGTCATCATGCACTATGGGATGTGCAGATGCTTAGCGGATATCCAAATGTGCAGCAACAGCGGACAACTCAATCTGTCGCTCTTCTCTGATGAAGGCGTTCGCCATGTCAATGTGGGCTTGTGAATAGAATCGGCGCCGCCGTGAGTGGCAGCCTTTCCAGCAGCTCCGTGTAGGACTTTATCTTCTTTATCTTTCTACCTTTTACTCTATCTCTCTGATCACTCCTACCACTTTCTTTTATGTGGACTCATTTCCTGGACACTTTTTACCACTTGGACATGGATTCTTACATGCCGAGACTCGTCAGTTAGTCAACTTCTAGCGCTGAGAACAAAGGCCCGTGCCGTTGTGGTTCCCTATTTACCTGACGATCAGAGCCAGTGCTAAGCTAAAGGCTAAGCGGCTAACGAGGAAATGGCGATACAAGCCTTCGGTGATCATGGGAAATGTGAAGTCACTACCAAATAAGATCGTTGAACTGGCTGTGCTGGTGAAAAATGTCAGGACCTACAGAGAATGCAGTTTGTTTGTGAATAAAGTATCTATCTATCTATCTATCTATCTATCTATCTATCTATCTATCTATCTATCTATCTATCTATCTATCTATCTATCTATCTATCTATCTATCTATCTATCTATCTATCTATCTATCTATCTATCTATCTATCTATCTATCTATCTATCTATCTATCTATCTATCTATCTATCTATCTATCTATCGAGCTTTGTTGGTTATACTTGTTCTTCAGCTTAGTAAACTGTTTGGGTTTCCATTTTGTGCAAACTTTATGGTACCCCAAGTCCTCATGGAATGCGCAGATCCATAGCGGATATCCAACTGTGGAGCAACAGCGGACAACTCAATCTGTCGGTCTTGTCTGATGAAGGTGTTCGCCATGTCGATGTGAGCTTGTGTTGGTGATGCTCACGGTTGACCAGATTGAGCTTTGTTGGTTACACTTGTTCTTCAGATTAGTAAATTTTTTTGGGTTCCCATCTCATACAAACTTTATGGTACCCCAAGTCCTCATGAGAGGTGCGGATCCATAGCGGATATCCAGCTGTGCAGCAACAGCGGACAACTCAATCTGTCACTCTTCTCTATTGAAGGCATTCGCCATGTCGATGTGGTCTTGTGTTAGCGATGTTGATGGATGACCAGATCAAACCTTGCTGATTACACTTGTTCTTCAGATTAGTAAGATGTTTGGGTTCCCATCTCGTGCAAACTTTATGGCACCCCATGTCCTCATGCACTATGTGATGCGCAGATCCATAGCAGCTATCCAACTGTGCAGCAACAGCGGACAACTCAATCTGTCGGGTCTTCTCTGATGAAGGCATTTGCGATGTCAATGTGGGCTTGTGTTGCTGATGCTGATGGTCGACCAGCTCGAGCTTCGTTGGTCACACTCATTTTTCACACTTTAAACCTTACTACCCATTGATGAAGTCTTAACTTTGGCGAATTTCAGCAGGTTCCACTCTCACCACCCAAAGAAATCTCACTACGGCACGTCATTCAGTCGTTCTACAATATTGCAAAGTGGGGCGTCCATATTCATTTGACCTCGGCTTGACTAACAGCAGAATGCTGCGCTGTGCGTGTTCAAACAAACCTGGGAGCCATTGCAAACGTGCTGTATGGCATCAACGTCTATACCTTGCGGTTAGTGCATCATTTTCAAATTGTCTTTACTTTTTGATAAACCCCCTTTGACCCCCCTTTTTGTCATAGGGGCCCCATTCTGGGCTTTTCAAAGAAGTAAGCAATGCCACCCTGGGACACCGGGGGGGTTTACGATTGCTAAGTCTTCTGTCTCTTGTCTCACCCACAGTCTGTGCCATCTTAACAGCATCATAGGCCCCCCCCCCCCGGCAAAGTAGTGCACTGTGACCCCTGGTTTGATAGCAAAACAGAAACATACTGTAGATAGGCATCAGAAACATCGTGAGCCCCTATGCTCCTGGGGTCCCCAGCCAGTGACCATTGTGCTCACACATCAAGAGCTTCGAGAATATGCCCATTTAGGGCAACTGATTCCGCACTTTCCAGTCCATAAGTTATAAATGCAGGGCACTCCCGGATGGTGGCGTCTTGTTTGGAGAGATCCATCTGACCCCAGTGCCTGACCAGTCTATAGAGCAGGGGTCTTAAACTCCGGTCCTGGAGGTCCAAAGTGGCTACAAGTATTCATTCTAACCCTTTTCTTATCTAGTGCACTGTGTTTGCTGCTAATTAATTCTTATTATTTTAATTGACTTGTTTTTTAAGATTTGTCCCCCTGAATTTCTTCATTGTTCCTCTGAATTTCTTCATTTCTTTCCTTAAATGGCACCCAAACAGAAGTGAGATGTGAAGTGAGTGACCAACGGAAGACCACCTAAGTCAGGGCCTCAAAGTCCAACCAATTTCACTCCAACCAGTTGCTCAATGAGGTGCTGATTCTCGTTAATTAAACTCATTCTTTAATTCCATGGCTTGTTGCTGCTCTCATTCCGCAATAGCAGACATTTCTGAAATTGTTGATTTCCTCTTTTCTAAGAGTGCTGGGAACCTGAGCAGATCGACATTCCTGAGATATTCATCTTTCTTTATTTTCAGATATTGTATGATGGACACCAGTTGTTTTGGCTCATTTTGTATCTCATTATTGTTTGGCAGCTAATTAAGGACAAAGAAACAACAAAGGGGCCTGAGTCTTCAAGAGCAAATCAATTACAATTAATTCAAAAGTTGTTAATTAGCAGCAGAAAGAGGTCAATAAGTAAGAAAAGGGTTAGAATGAAGACCTGCAGCAATTGGGTCCCTCCAGGACTGGAGTTGGGGATTCCTGCTCTAGAAGATTCTAACCACGGCAAATATCTGAGCATAGCTTGTTGTTATTATCCCATCATGCGTACTTACAGTGCATCCGGAAAGTATTCACAGTGCATCACTTTTTCCACATTTTGTTATGTTACAGCCTTATTCCAAAATGGATTAAATTCATTTTTTTCCTCAGCATTCTACACACAACACCCCATAACAACAACGTGAAAAAAGTTTACTTGAGGTTTTTGCAAATTTATTAAAAATAAAAAAACTGACAAATCCCATGTACAGAAGTATTCACAGCCTTTGCTCAATACTTTGTTGATGCCCCTTTGGCAGCAATTCCAGCCTCAAGTCTTTTTGAATATGATGCCACAAGCTTGGCACACCTATCCTTGGCCAGTTTGGCCCATTCCTCTTTGCAGCACCTCTCAAGCTCCATCAGGTTGGATGGGAAGCGTCGGTGCACAGCCATTTTAAGATCTCTCCAGAGATGTTCAATCGGATTCAAGTCTGGGCTCTGGCTGGGCCACTCAAGGACATTCACAGAGTTGTCCTGAAGCCACTCCTTTGATATATTGGCTGTGTGCTTAGGGTCGTTGTCCTGCTGAAAGATGAGCTGTCGCCCCAGTCTGAGGTCAAGAGCGCTCTGGAGCAGGTTTTCATCCAGGATGTCTCTGTACATTGCTGCAGTCATCTTTCCCTTTATCCTGACTAGTCTCCCAGTCCCTGCCGCTGAAAGACATCCCCACAGCATGATGCTGCCACCACCATGATTCACTGTAGGGATGGTATTGGCCTGGTGATGAGCGGTGCCTGTTTTCCTCCAAACGTGACGCCTGGCATTCACACCAAAGAGTTCAATCTTTGTCTCATCAGACCAGAGAATTTTCTTTCTCGTGGTCTGAGAGTCCTTCAGGTGCCTTTTGGCAAACTCCAGGCGGGCTGCCATGTGCCTTTTACTAAGGAGTGGCTTCCGTCTGGCCACTCTACCATACAGGCCTGATTGGTGGATTACTACAGAGATGGTTGTCCTTCTGGAAGGTTCTACTCTCTCCACAGAGGACCTCTGGAGCTCTGACAGAGTGACCATCGGGTTCTTGGTCACCTCCCTGACTAAGGCCCTTCTCCCCCGATCGCTCAGTTCAGATGGCCGGCCAGCTCTAGGAAGAGTCCTGGTGGTTTCAAACTTCTTCCACTTACGGATGATGGAGGCCACTGTGCTCATTGGGACCTTCAAAGCAGCAGAAATTTTTCTGTAACCTTCCCCAGATTTGTGCCTCGAGACAATCCTGTCTCGGAGGTCTACAGACAATTCCTTTGACTTCATGCTTGGTTTGTGCTCTGACATGAACTGTCAACTGTGGGACCTTATATAGACAGGTGTGTGCCTTTCCAAATCATGTCCAGTCAACTGAATCTACCACAGGTAGACTCCAATGAAGCTGCAGAAACATCTCAAGGATGATCAGGGGAAACAGGAGGCACCTGAGCTCAATTTTGAGCTTCATGGCAAAGGCTGTGAATACTTATGTACATGCGCTTTCTCAATTTTTTTATTTTTAATAAATTTGCAAAAATCTCAAGTAAACCTTTTTCATGTTGTCATTATGGGGTGTTGTGTGTAGAATTCTGAGGAAAAAAATGAATTTAATCCATTTTGGAATAAGGCTGTGACATAACAAAATGTGGAAACAGTGATGCGCTGTGAATACTTTCCGGATGCACTGTAAGTAAACTCAAGTAAACAGGGTGACCCGGCTGGTCCCTCAACATTTCATTTGGTCTCTTTCCTTTCTCATGGTCATTAACAAATCATATAAAGCAACAAGGGAGAACAAGGTACGTCACCATTATGGGTACCCTTAAGTTCCCCCCAAGCTCAATGTGAAGACGCCTCTCAGTATCTGCAGAGCTCAAGTCCCTTATATAAAATGGCACAGTATTTCTTTAAATCATCTCTGGATAACTTATAATTGCACTAGCAGCACTAATACTTCCACGAATTTCCGCTTCTTTCCACTTTATTGTGTGAATGCTCGATTCGTCCTTACTGACCTCGGTAAGTGACATGCCCCTTTACAAAAGATTTAAATTTCTTATTGAGAGATAAGCACTTTACGCTCCTTCTTAGCCTTTGTACTTGTACTGATTATGTCCCTGCACTTTGTATGCTCCGCCCATCGCTACTGCCAATTGGATGGATCGGTGAGGTCATCGAGCTGGCCCTGCCTCAATCTGGCAAATGTCATTGCTCCGCTATGACTCACATCTGTAATTCTCCAAGGGGGATCTCAATGAAAATCGCTAGCAATTCTTTGAGGGCAAATCACTCCCCACCCCGGTTGACGATTGCTGCCGATTTTCCAAGGGGAAATTGCGATGACGATCGGTGAGTGGAGCACCGAGATGGCGATTACACTTGACCATAGTGGAAGTAAAAATCGTATGAAAGCTTATGTAGGTAAAACAGTGAAAGGATCGTTAGCTGAGACTCAGGGGGGCGAGAGTGGAGGTCCTTCCCCCAAAGTGGCTTTCCGCAGGATATGCCTACACATCACTTAACTTGCATAAATTCAGCATAGTGTTCAGTGCGGCACAAATTCAGGCTTTGCTTTTTGGAACTTTCTGGAATGATTTTTTTTTTTTTTTTATATTTTATATCCGCGGTTAGTTAAATCCTCGGATGTGGAACCTGCAGACGCTGAAGGCTGACTGTTTGCCAAGGAGATCAAACTGCTATCAAAAAAGGGGCTTTTTAAGTACATTTCAGTGACAATAACAAAAAACAAGGACCAAGTGAAGTATCTTGTTATCTTATGGAAGCTGTTATTCATTTTTTATTCAATACCAGGGGGGCAGTTGTGCCAGAATTCCAAAAGAAACGCTCCATACAAACTCATTGTGGAAACACCTTCACTCTTTCAGCCATTTTTTTTTCTTTTTTTTTGTAATTTCTGCAGCTTTTCTGAGGTGGGCTAAGTGGTCTCATGCCTGACCTTCCTTGTTCCTCATCTGGGCTTGGGACCAGCCATGGCCAACTTTGCCCTCTCGTTGCCAGCACCATATTGTCTCTGCTTAGAATGGCTGATGTTTCTGTTCTCTGTGTCATCCTGGTGATGCCCTTACCCTGGCAAACTTTTGGAAAGCAAGCCATTTGATGAACTGATCTCAGGTCAAAATTGATAAATTCTAATAAAGTTTTGAATTCTCTCATTATAAGTTAAATGTTTTCTTTCATTGTAGGCCGGACCTGATTGACATGAACAAAGTTGCAAGTCAGTGCAGCCGAATTAATTTGGAACAAGCCTTCAATGTCGCTGAACAGCTGGGAGTGGCCAGGCTCCTGGATCCCGAAGGTCAGTAGGACTTGTGTTTTAGTATTCTACGTTTTATTATGTTGTCTAGCACCTTATGACTTGCTGGTATGAACAAACTTCCACATATGATATCATCTTGATGTCTAGTTATGTGAGTTTAATGGGTGGCATCCCAATTGGGGTTGAACAATGATCCTTAGTGTAGTAGAAGGACCAGGGGAGATGAACACTGATGAACATTATCTCCTGCAATACACCAGATGGCAGTATTCAAGGGTTGAGATTCCCACACAGACGTCCACATGGCATGCTGGGATCTGTAGTCCTGTTGTACAGCCCTGCTGAGTTCCGTGCTGGCCACCTAGGGGAGCTGTTAGGATTCATAGTACCCACTTACAGGGACTTCTAGTTGACCTGGAATTGCTTCCGACGGGCCTTGCCCTAGAGCCGGAACTGCTCCCGGGTCGTAGATAAAAGAAGCCGCTCGATCTCAGCCTGGTGAGTCAGAGTCGGGAGAGGAGCTGGATCAAAAGGAAGAAACCTGTTTATTTGCACCCGTGACTGTTTTTGTGTAGTTATGTCTGGAATTTACACCCCCTCTCATAAAGAGTAAGCCAGTAGGTGTCTTTAGCAAAAGTGATCAGACAGACTTGCAGTTGTGCAGGCCACATCAACTGACCCCAGGTGACGTCAGGTTGGCTCCCGTCTTCTGGCAGCTCCACCCCACAGAACACAAAGGACATGAAAGAGTTTTAATTTACACACAGAAATGCAAAAGATATTGTAACAGATAGAGGCACTGTCGACCCCTTGAACCCTCAGACCTGACGTCAGACACCAGATAAAAGTCCAAAATGAATATTTATTATTATAAATAAGTGCACAAAGCACCCTCCTCTCCACAATACGCAATAAATCCACAATAACCAATACTCAATCCTCCACTCCCAGATGCTTAGCCACCCTGCCTCCCAACTCAGCTCAACGCTCTGGTGTTTCTCTGAGTCTTTTATAGTCCTTGACCCGGAAGTGTTTCACCCTCTCTGACCATGTGACTAGAAACACTTCCGGGTCAGAAAAAAATCCTTTTCTTCACCCCGGAAGCACGTCATTCCTTTTGTTTATGTGACTCTGACATACTTCCGGGGCGTAGTAAAAAGAATTACCGCTCCTCCCTGCAGCACCTTCTAGCGGCCCCCGTGGTATCCAGCAGGGTTGTAAAGGAAAACTCCAATTCAAAAAAGCAACGTTTAACAGAAGAATGTAAGTTAGAGGATAAAGTAATTCATAATATTGTTTTTGATAAGGCATTAATGTAATTTTTTATTTACTTTTTATTACGTTTTACTTTTTTACTTCTACTTTTACTCTTTTACATTTTACTATGTTTTATTTTTCATTGGTATTTCAAATAGACAGTAATGGCAAAATACTCAAGTAACTGATTTTCTGTCTGTAATAACTAAGCACAAACCGTCTTTTTTCCACACCCCACATACTCTTCTCTATGCCATCACTTTAAATACAATTGCTTTCCGTAACGGAGGAGAGTCCTGATGCCAAACCCGGGGTTTGGCTAGTGAAGTGTGCAGGGAGCAGAGTTCATTCAGTCAGTCAGTGTGAGAAATAAATACATCGAGGACACAGAAAAAGATTTGGGGAAGCTTCCCTGCATAATGTCCAGTGAGGAAAATGATTTGTTGGTCAAAAAGTTTGAAAAACATTCGACAATCAAACAGAGAAAAATGGCTTCTATTTAAATAATGGCGGCAGGTAGGAAGCTGAGGGCAGATCAGAAGTGACGCCATCATGGCTGTCCAAAAAGTGACGTCATCAAGGGTAGCCGGAAGTGATATCATCAGCGGGGAGTTGGAAGAGGCATTTTACGAGGAGCTGGAAGAGAGGTTGGAAAAGAAGGATTAGTCCTCTGTTGGTCTCTTAAAAGAGGGAGAAAGGCATTAGTGCTCCGTTCCAATCCCTTATCCTTTATTATTTCTCACTCACTTGGACCCTTTGGTTGCCCCCTAAGCGCACGTGTGTGACACAAATCAGTCATTATCTAGTTGTTGTCATGACTGTTTTGCTGAAACAGTTTACTGATTGGCTCTTTCCCAAAGACAGCAGCCATTTATGTGAAATTAAGATGATCGCTCCCGAGTGTCGCGGAATGCAATATAAAAATGTAGCGCACACTGCACATGCCTTAAAAGGGTTCGGTCTTTAATGTCATTGCACCAGTATGTTCATCCAGTGACCAAGACATGTACAGAAGAACTCGTTTGTTTGTAATTGCAAATGGCTGCCTCACCACTTCTTTTAAGCTTGGCTCTTGGAATTATAAGCAGGCTACTATTAGAAAATCTAAGGTAATGACTTGGAGTGTAGGGGGACAGGCACTCCAAAATATAGGAAGGAGCAGATGGTTTCAGGCTTCATACACCATTTTAAAATCAATTCTAAAAGACACGGGTCGCCAGTGTAACAAATGCTAAGACCGGTGTGATGTGCTCAGGATTTCCTTTTTCTCGTTACGTATCTTGCTGCTGCATTGTGAGTGGTTGGAGTCTCATCAAAAAATTAAAAAATAAAAATCTGAAATAGTCTATGCCTTGGGTTGGCAACTTCTGTGCCAGGATTTGGCACCCTCTTTGCCCAGGGTGACTCAGTGCAGAAATGAATGAAAGTCTTAAATTTATGCAATAGTTAGCTTTGATTTAATATGTGACTTTGACCCGATGGAGTAGCAGGTGACATCTTCACCAAAGTCATAAATTGTTGTGGCCCATGTGAGATTCTCTGGCCTCGACTTTAGTGGTCTTCCTGTCAAGTCAGGCAAGTCTACAGGGTATAATGGAGTTTATAGCTGCATGACTCTTTGGAACATCTGACAAACAAACAAACAAACAAATAAATAAATAAAGTGGATTTAGAAGGTATTCAGGCCCTTTTACTTTCGTCACACTTCATTGTCTTGTAGATTTAATTTTAAATGGATACATTTGCCATTTTTGCCCAAATATCTGCACTCAGTAACCCATAATGACAAAGTGACAGAATGTTTTCAGAAAGGTTTGCAATTTTGTTAAAAACTGAAAATTGAAATCTCTCTTTCCTGGAAGTATTCAGACCCTTCATTCAGTACTCTGTAGAAGTCCCCTCCCGCAGCAATTCCGGTTTTCAGTCTTTTGGAAAGTCTCTAGAAGCTTTGCACACCTGGATTTGGACAACTCATACCATTAATCCTGGTTGATTCTCTCAAGCTCCTTTAGATTGGATGGGAAGAGTCTGTGAGCTGCAAATACCAAATAGCATATCACAAAGACATGCATTGCATTTGTCATTCCAACAAATGGGGCTATTTTTATAAATCCCATAACAAATGGCATATAACAGAGACATATTCATTGCATTTTTCATTCCAAGAGATGGAGCACCACAAACATTAGTGCTGTTTTTACAAACTCCATACCAAATGGCATATAACAGGCACACACAGACACTTGTCCGTTTATTAAGGTGGATCCAAGGAATTTGTTGTAGCACATCCTTTTCTCTTTTATATATTTGGCCTCCTTGGCTTTAATTTAGGGTCAGTGGTATCTGCTCATGGGTGTGTTTGATGTTTTTTATTAGTTTCTTTTTCTGCCTTCCCTAGGATCTTTTGGGGTCATCTACATGAATAAATGGGGGTTTTCTAACCCAAGGAATCTGATTTTGAGGTTTATGTTTTTCTAGCTCTTGTCCCGAGAGAGTTGTGTATTTTTAATGTTCTCCTGTGATGACATTTTGTCTGTTTTCGGGCACAGCAAGTACTGTTTGCATCAGCTATTGCCACACAAATCAATCCCATATCCCCCCAGGAACATGGGACACGCAGCATAACATCATTGGCCTGACTGTATAAAGAGTGACACATTCATTTGCGACTCATCTGAACTTGGATTAAAAATAGCATTTGGCGTGAGACTCTTAGAGATAAAACTTTGCCAGGTTAACAGACTTCATCTTGGCATTCTGGTGCTTGATTTTTGTTTAACGATCTCGAGTTGGCGGCAGATTAGTTTGACTTTTTGGTAATGTTTCATCTTCTAATCCTGTTGCTAAAAATTTTTTCACTGTCTCTTGCTGAAACGGCACATTGGTGTCAACATATGAATGCACCAAATGGAATCCAAACCAGACAGAATTGAAGAACAGCACAGTGGCTTCGGAAGGTAGCTGATCTGGGTTCAAATGCTATTCCAGGGCATGTCTTTATGTGTTTCACCTCATGGTTTTTCTCTGGGTTTGCAGGTTTCCTCATATACCACATGCGACATTTAAAATAGCAAGTTTATAAGGAGAACTGACAACTTAATAAAATGTCAGCATGTTTGATCTTCATGAATGTTTGTTTTATTTAGGGCGGCACGGTGGCACAATGGTAGTGCTGCTGCCTTGCAGTGAGGAGACAAGGGTTCGCTTCCCGGGTCCTCCCTGCGTGGAGTTTGCATGTTCTCTGTGTGGGCTTCCTCTGGGTGCTCCGGTTTCCTCCTGTAGTCCAAAGACATGCAGGCTAGGTGCATTGGCGATCCTAAATTGTTCCTAGTGTGTGCTTGGTGTGTGTGTGTGTGTGTGTGTGTGTGTGTGTGTGTGTGTGTGTGTGTGCCCTGTGGTGAATGGGCGCCCTTCCCAGGGTTTGTTCCTGCCTTGCACCCTGTGTTGGCTGGGATTGGCTCCAGGAGACCCCTGTGACCCTGTGTTAGGATATAGCGGGTTGGATGATGGATGGATGGATGGAATGGATTGTTTTATATAATGATTGTTTTCTTTCTCTCAGATGTCGATGTGCAATCACCTGATGAGAAATCAGTCATAACGTATGTGTCCACGCTATATGATGTCTTCCCCAAAGTTCTCGAAGGCTCAGAAGGCATTAACGCCAATGTAAGTTTCTTTGATTTAAATAATAATATTCCAATTTAATGTGAATGTCACACAGAGAGGACTTTCTCCCTGGGCTGTGTTTACTTCTTGTTTTATTGTTGTTTTTGTCATTTTTTTAGTTTTTAGCTGTGCTACCCATCTAAGATGGGTTGATATCTAAGTAGTCAACCATGCATTGTCCATGTCTCTGTGATAAGCTATTTAGTATGGCAATCATAAACACAGTGTTAATGTTTGTGATGTGCCATCTATTGGAATGAGAAAAGCAATGCATATGTCTCTGTTATATGCCATTTGGTATAGGATTTGTAAAAGCAGTGTTACTGTTATGCTGCACCATCTGTTGAAAAGACAAATGCAATGCATAAGCCTCAGGTTTAAGCCATTTGATATGGAATTCATAAAAACAGTGTTAATGTTTGCCATGTGTCATGTGTTGAAACGACAAATGCAATGCATATGTCTCTGTTACATGCCTTTTGGTATATGATTCATAAAAACAGGGTTAATGTTTGTAATGTGCCATCTGTTGGAATGACAAATGCAATTCTTATGTCTCTGATATATGCCATTTGATGTGGGATTCATACGAATAGTGTTAATGTTTGTGATGCACCATGTGTTGGAATGACAAATGCAATGCATGTGTCTCGGGTATATGCCATTTGATATGGAATTTGTAAAAACAGTGTTAGCGTTTGTGATGCGTCATCTGTGGGAATGATAAATGCCGTGCATATGTCTCTGTTATATACCATTTGGCATAGGCTTTGTAAAAGTAGTGTTAATGTTATGATGTGCAATCTGTTGGAATGACAAGTGCAATTCTTATGTCTCTGCTATATGCCATTTGACATGGAATTCGTAAAAATAGTGTTAATGTTTGTGATGCGCCATCAGTGGGAATGACAAATGCATTGCATATGTTTCTGTTACATGCCTTTTGGCATGCGATTTGTAAAAACAGGGTTAATGTTTGTAATGTGCCATCTGTTGGAATGGGAAATGCAATGCCTATGTCAATGTTATATGCAATTTGGTATGGGATTTGTAAAAGTAGTGTTACTGTTATGATGCACCATTTGTTGGAGTGACAAATGCAATTCTTCTGTCTCTGATATATGTCATTTGATGTGGGATTCATAAAAATAGTGTTAATGTTTGTGATGTGCCATGTGTTGGAATGACAAATACCGTGCATTTTATTTGCTAGAAATGTTTTTGATGTACCATCTGTTTGAATGACAGATTTAATGCATATGTCTCTGTGATATGCTATTTTGTATGGCATTCATGAAAGCAGTGTTATTGTTTGTGATGCGCAATCAGTGGGAATGACAAATGCATTGCATATGTCTCTGTTACATGCCTTTTGGCATGCGATTTGTAAAAACAGGGTTAATGTTTGTAATGTGCCATCTGTTGGAATGAGAGATGCAATGTCTATGTCAATGTTATATGCAATTTGGTATGGGATTTGTAAAAGTAGTGTTACTGTTATGATGCACCATCTGTTGGAATGACAAATGCAATTCTTATGTCTCTGATATATGCCATTTGATGTAGGATTCGTAAAAATAGTGTTAATGTTTGTGATGTGCCATGTGTTGGAATGACAAATGCAATGCATATGTCTCTGTTACATGCCATTTGGCATAGGATCTGTAAAAGCAGTGTTAATGTTATGATGCACAATATGTTGGAATGAAAATATCAAATCTCATGTCTCTTCTATATGCCATTTGACATGGAATTCGTAAAAATAGTGTTAATGTTTGTGATGTACCATGTGTTGGAATGACAAATACCATGCATTTTATTTGCTAGAAATGTTTTTGATGTGCCATCTGTTTTAATGACAGATTTAATGCATATGTTTCTGTGATATGCCATTTTGTATGGCATTCATAAAAGCAGTGTTATTGTTTGTGATGCACCATCATTTAGAATGACAAATGCAATGTATTTTATTACTAAAAATGTTTGTGATGCACCATCGTTTGGAAAGATAGACATTGCAACAGGATGGACGCACACACAGAAACTTACCCTTCTATTGAGGTGGATTAGTGGTCATGTTTTGATATTATTTCTGTTAGATTTGTTTATTGTTTGTATTCTGTCCCTTTAAACTTGAGTCCATTGCTTGTGCTCTGTGGGTGGTGCCCCCAGCAGCGGGACCACCTTGACGTCACCACTCCTGATTCCTTCCTCTGGCTATTTAAGACAAAGGAAAGAGGATCTCAGGAGTGGCACCTTGACGTTGTAGAAGTCCATTGTCAGTTCCTAAATGCACAGTCTTGGAGTTTGGCAAGTAAGCGTATTGCACGGTATGCATAACGTTTACGTGAGAAATAAAATTGGATTTGATTTGATTGATTTGTTTGATGTAGCTGTAAATCGGCAGTCTGTGCTGTGAGGTAATCCAGTAAATAAGAAGGACCTCCTTTGCAATCTGTTTGGCTGGCTGAGTTCTTAATGTCATACAGACGTGGACAAATGCGTTGGTCCCCTTAGAACTCATTGAAAAAAGTGCTGTGTGGCCCCTGAAAAGTGATGACATGAAATGCCATTGTCCCCTCTGTACCTGCATGCCTTTGAGATGTCATGAAGAAAATCAAAGCAAATGTGACAAGAGATCAAGTTTTGTTTATTGTACAAAGCACTTCTAAAATGGCCTGAAAACTGTTGTTGGTACCCCTAAAAAAGACCCTAAATCATTGGAGTGATTTTTCAGACTGACTGAATTCATGTCACACATGCGTCTCCAATCGTACAACCAGTCCTTTTACCCATTTAAATGGAGGAAACTCGTCACTCTGCTTTTTGGTGTCCCACACTTACCATGGACCTGAGAAATTAATGGACAGAGTTATCTGAAGAGATCAGAAAGAAAATTCTAGACCAGCACATTAATGGCAAAGGCTGGAAGACCACCATCTCCAAGCAGCTTGATGTTCCTGTGACCACAGTTGCAAATGTTATTAAGAAGTTTGAGATCCATGAGACGATAGGCAATGTGGCTGCAAGAGGAAAATCAACCTCATAATGTACAGCAAAATAGCGAGAATGGTGGACAAAAAGCTGAGGACAACTTCCAAAGAGATCCAAGCTGAACTCCAAGGTCGAGGGTCCATCAGTGTCTGCTCACACCATTCAACGCTTTTTGAGTGACGGTGGGCTCAATGGAAGAAGTGCCAGGCGGACGCCTCCTAAATAAGCCAGACTGCAATTTGCTCAAACACATACTGACAAACCACAATGACATCTGGGAGAATGTGCTGTGGTGGACAGATGGGACAAAACTGGAGCATTTGGACAAGTCACATCAGCTCAATGTCCACAGACAAGAAAATGAAACTTGTGAAGAAAGGAACACCAGACCTACTGTGAGACTTGGAGGAGGCTCATGAAGGTTTTGGGGCTGCTTGGCTGTGTCTGTCACAGCGGGCCTTGAGTCTGTGCAGGGAACAATGAAATCTCAAGACCACCAAGACATTCTGGAGTGAAATGTACTGCCCAGTGACAGGGAGCTCTGTCTCAGTCATAGGTCATGGACCGTCCAACAGGATAAGGAGACAAAGCACACAGCAAAAAGCCCCAAAATAATACCGGTGACGAACAAAACATTGGGACTGTTCTGAAGTGACCTTCTATGAACCCTGATTTGAATCTCTCTGAACATCAATGGAAAGAACTGAAACAAGCCATAAGGCGGGGCTGGATTAACCATTACGCAAAATAAGCCACAGCTTAGGGCATCGGGGGACGGGGGGCACCACAGAAGTTTTCCATTGCTGGATTTACCATATGGACCATATGGTGCAAAACTGCAAATGGTGCAGCAAAAGCGGGTTCCACAAAAAGGGGCCCCCACATTAAATGAAAAAATGACATACACTAACATATATATATATATATATATATATATATACAGATGCGATGTTTGTTCTGAGGATGTTGATGGAGAAGTTTAGAGAAGACCAGAAGGAGTTGCATTGTGTCTTTGTGGACCTGGAGATAGCAAATGACAGGGGGCCTCGAGAGGAGCTGTGGTATTGTATGAAGAAGTCGAGAGTAGCAGAGAAGTACATAAGAGTTGTACAGGATACGTACGAGGGAAATGTGACAGTAGTGAGGTCTGTGGTAGGAGTGACGGAGGTGGGATTACATCAGGGATCGGCTCTGAGTTCTTTCTTATTTGCAATGGTGATGGACAGGTTGACAGACGAGATTAGATAGGAGTCTCTGTGGACTGTGATGTTTGCTGATGACATTGTGATCTGTAGTGAGAGTAGAGAGCAGGTTGAGGAGACCCTGGAGAGGTGGAGATATGAGAGGAGAGGAATGAAGGTTAGTAGGACCACCAAGACAGAATACATGTGTGTGAATGAGAGGTAGGTCAGTGGAATGGTGAGGATGCAGGGAGTAGAGCTGGCGAAGGTGGAGGAGTTTAAATACTTGGGATCAACAGTACAGAGTAACAGGGATTGTGGAAGAGAAGTGAAGAAATGAGTGCAGGCAGGGTGGAGAAGAGTATCAGGAGTGATTTGTGACAGACGGGTATCAGCAAGAGTGAAAGGGAAGGTCTACAAGATGGTAGTGAGACCAGTTATGTTATATGGGCTGGAGATGGTGGCACTGACCAGAAAGCAGGAGACAGAGGTGGAGGTGGCAGAGTTAAAGATGCTAAGATTTGCATTGGGTGTGATGAGGATGGACAGGATTAGAAATGAGGACATTAGAGGGTCAGCTCAGGTTGGACGGGTTGGGAGACAAAGTCAGAGAGGCGAGATTGTGTTGGTTTGAACATGTGCAGAAGGGAGATGCTGAATATATTGGGTGAAGGGTGCTAAGGATAGAGCTGCCAGGGAAGGGGAAGAGAGGAAGGCCTAAGAGAAGGTTTATGGATGTGGGGAGAGAGGACATGCAGGTGATGATGGGGGTGACAGAACAAGATGACGAGGCCAGGAAGAGATGGAAAATAATGATCCACTGTGGCAATCCCTAACAGGAGCAGCCGAAAGCAGAAGATTAAGAATATATATATATATATATATATATCTTGTCACACACGTGCGCATGGGAGGCAGCTAAAGGGCTCGAGGGAAGGCAGTTCTGAGGCATGCCAGGATGTGGCAGAGTGCACTGATTTTTTTTCCGTTGCCTGTAGACCATTCCTGGGAGATCTCACCTGGCTCTCATGACGTCACTTCCGGGACCGAGCCAATGGAAGAAGACATTACCGGCTCCGGCCCCTGTGATGTCACCTCCGGGCTTGAACCAATGGCAGATGATCCTGAGCCAAACCCATATGACCTCACGTCCTTTCTTCCCCTTTAAAAGTCTAACCGTTTCCCCTATGTGTCAGTCTTGTTTTGGACTCTGTATTATGCACAACTGTGTTCTTTATTGAAGAAACAACTAAGCAGCCAGGATACCATATTATACGGGTGGCTGCCCCAACCCTTTATCAGTGTGATGTCTCATTATTATGACAATATATATATATATATATATATATATACACATTAATAAAATAGTAATAATAGAGGTTTATCTTGGGAATCCCACAAAATGATAATCTGCTGACTGCCATACGGTCCACTGAGGCTCAGGTGATCATTCTTGTCTTGGTCATGTCACCCGTCCCGTCCAGTCGTCCACTGAGAGCGAGTGCAGCTCAGACATATGGGGGCACCAACAGTGCTTAGGGTCTCTAAAGGTCTTAATCTGGCCCTGCCGTCTTGAGAAGACCCCCTTCAAAACTAAACCGGATGGAGCAGTTTGCTCAGGACAAGTGGGCCCTGTGGACCGAAGTTTCACTGAGAGCTCCAGGAATCACTTCTGGACAGGGACTGCAGACTCTAAAGGTTGTGTCACCCAATATGAGGTTAAGGATCCCATCAATTTTTGTCTATTTGTGTTCTTAGTTGAAATTTTCCGTTGAATCATAACTCAAAAGCAAAGTCAGATTTTTGTTGAATGCGGAATAAACAATGATGGGAGCTGATGACTGTTATCAGTTTCAAGTAACTTGTGAGACAATTGTGGGGTCTTCTTTCTTCGTGGAGGTGTACCAATGCGTTTGTCCACGTCTGTAAGAGTACCGTTCTCTTTTTTAAATATTATTACACCCAGGACATGACAAGTTTGCTCATCCCGGATTTGAAGAGCATTTCAGAACTTAGACAGGCACTCCACCGCTCTTTGTGGAGGTTTCACGTGAACATCTAATCCGTCACACAGTTCTGTCGTCGTCCTCGTTTCCCTTTTAGCTTTTCATGCTTTAGTTTTGAAAAGGATGAGCCTCTTTTTTTTTTGGCATGAGCAGCTCTTGGCATCAGAATCTCCTAAATGGACGTGTGGGTGTGAAAGACTACACATGTAGGGACTTGTGATGGGAGCAGAGTTTCTTCTGCAGCGCCTGCTTTCTTTTTTTTTCTTTTTTTTTTTTTTTTTTCAGGCCGACTTGAATATTGCTTGGCCCCTGCTAAGGCTCACTCTGGCCATGCCGAGAGCGATCCTTGTAAAATTTCAAAAAAGATATATATATATATATATATATATATATATATATATATATATATATATTTTCATTTTGGTCTGTCAGAGCCTAGGGCAGTGGAATTCCTTTCTCTTCTCAGTTTCAGAATTGTTCACACAGGTCAGTTGAATACGTGGCTCCAACAGGGAAGGAAGGAAGGAAGGACGGACGGAAGGAAGGAAGGAAGGAAGAATGAAAGAGAGATTGTTTTATGGTGTTTTTTTATGATAAAAATAGTTATATAGTGCCTTTCATTAAAAAGATGGTCAAAGTAAATAACAAGGCCTTCAACTTAAGAAAGAAAGAAAGAAAGAAAGAAAGAAAGAAAGAAAGAAAGAAAGAAAGAAAGAAAGAAAGAAAGAAAAAGAAAATTGTATGGTGTTTTTTATGATAAACAAGACTCAAAGTAAATAGCAAAAAATTTCAACTTTATAAAGAAAGAAAAAATAAAAAATGAAATTGTTATATAGTGCCTTTCATGATAAGCTTAACTCAAAGCTAATAAAGCCTCAACTGTGGAAAGAAAGAAAGAAAGAAAGAAAGAAAGAAAGAAAGAAAGAAAGAAAGAAAGAAAGAACATAGTTATATAGTGCCTTACATTAAATAGATGGTCAAAGTAAATAACAAGGCCTTCAACTTACTTTCTTTCTTTCTTTCTTTCTTTCTTTCTTTCTTTCTTTCTTTCTTTCTTTCTTTCTTTTGAAAGAAAGAGATTGTTTTATAGTGCTTTTTATGATATGCAAGACTCAAAGTAAATAGCATCAAAATTCAACTTTATAAAGAAAGAAAAAAGAAAAAATGAAATTGTTATATAGTGCCTTTCATGATGCTTAACTCAAAGCTAATAAAGCCTCAACTGCGGAAAGAAAGAAAGAAAGAAAGAACATAGTTATATAGTGCCTTACATTAAATAGATGGTCAAAGTAAATAACAAGGCCTTCAACTTTCTTTCTTTCTTTCTTTCTTTCTTTCTTTCTTTCTTTCTTTCTTTCTTTCTTTCTTTCTTTCTTTCTTTTGAAAGAAAGAGATTGTTTTATAGTGCTTTTTATGATATGCAAGACTCAAAGTATATTGCAACAAAATTCAACTTTATAAAGAAAGAAAAAAGAAAAAATGAAATTGTTATAGAGTGCCTTTCATAGTAAACATCAGTCAAAGAAAGGAAAGAAAGGTGATTGTTATATAATGCCTTTCATTTAAATAATATTCAAAGTATATATTGCATTCAACTTTTGAAAGAAAGTAAAGCATCATAATGTAGTGCCTTCCATGATAAGCAAAACTCAAAGCAAATAAAGCCATCAACTGTGAAAAGAAAGAAAGAAAGAAAGAAAGAAAGATTGTTTTATAATGCATTTCATAATAAGCAATATGCAAAGCAAATTACAAAAAATTCAACTTTAGAAAGAAAGAAAAAGAAAAAAATGAAATTGTTATATAGTGCCTTTCATGATAAGCAAAATTCAAAGCAAATAAAGCCTTTAATTTTGGAAAAAAAGAAAGAAAGAAAAGAAAGAAAGCCTTAGGGAACAGGCATTTCTAAATGGCATAAACTGTGAAATCCGTTGTCATCTGCTGCACAGTGGTACCAGAGCATCCTACAGGTACCATGCTGTGGCCGTTTAAGAACACCTGAACAGGACCATGTCAGCCAGGTCTCGTATTATTCTGCAATGACTTTTACAAGTCCGGCTTATCTTCCCCATCAGATCCTCAACTCTAGAGGTGCATTGTCCGACCTCCACTCCTAACTCTGAGTCACCTGTCTGAGGTGGAGAGACTTCTGCGTGACACCCCCTTAAACCCTTACTTGTGTTGTTCACAAAGGCACATCTAGTGTGTAAGTGTTATGTTGGGTAGAAGAAGGATGAAGGCCATCTGGGAGGAGACATGGAGAAGAGGAAGAGAAAGAAGAAGAAGAGTGTTGTGTTTGTGTTGTTGTTATTAAGGAGTCTTTGTTAAGGTGAAGAATTGTTAATTCAACCTGAGACTTGTATCTGTGAGATTGTGTCTGGGGTGTGGGGGCTGCAATGCCTCCTACAGCATGCACTGATACAGCGTGTTGCTGCACCCACCACACGACAAACCACCTCAGGATCCCAAATTAGGACCCGAGTGCAGCGGTGCAGTAGGTGACACCTCAGCACACACACAATAGTTCAAATGTAACTAGTAACACTGTAAAACACTGTAAAAGGCGCTATATAAAATAGTCCTCTGCTCAGTTGATTTCCTTAAAATCATTTTTAAATACAATCTTAGCCTTCTGCAATGGCGCTGCCACAAGATTCAATGTGATTCAATGTGATATGTGTGAAGGCCTTACTGAAAGAATAGGTTTCACCTTTTGCAAAAAAAAAAAAAATCAAAATGAAGTGTTTCCAGTTCTTCCCAGCTACAGTACCATTGGGCTTCCAGTTTCTCAGCTCCACATGCAGTGTTCAAAAGCGGCTGTCTTTGCCCCTTAGAGCGAAAGGGGAAATCGGTCAGTCCAAGTGACCAGTTAGGCTTTTGACTGCCAAGGTGGCTCTTCTTCACAGGGTGGGCCCGCTTCACAGTGCGCATGACACTTTGGCTGTGATCCGATGTAGAAGGGCCAAACAATGAGCTCATTCTTTTGTGCCGCTTGCGGGATTTCATGGGACTGAGTGTTAGTAAGAGTGGAATGACAGGGAAGGCCTCTGATCTTGGAAGGTGACATCACCTCTGAAGAAACCGTCTTTCATCCAATTTCAGACTGAAGATGTTTTGGCTCTTTGTTCTTAATTGAGCCGGAGCCAGACATTCCAAACCCCAATTCCAAGAAAAAAAAAAAAAGTGTGGGACACTATGGAAAACGCTAATTAAAAACAAACAGGAGTGACCTGTAAGTGCTCTACACTGAAAACACTACAAGAGCACATCATAGGGTGCTTTATCTCTTGGATTTATTTATTTTGAAAATATACACTTGCGTCAAATCTGATGAGTGTGATGTGCTCCGAAAAAGCCGCTCTGCCGTAACTTTCAATAACATTCATTAAGCATTTAGGCACTGAAGATGCATGTTGGGTGGGCACGTTTACCCAGCAGGCTTTTCCCCCCTTTCATCCTTCATGCAGGTCTTCAGTTGTACCGCTCCATTGTTGCTGTCATGGCCAGGTAGGTGAATGACAGACGGAAAAGGAAATTTGGGGCGTCAACGGGGGTCATCCCTTTTTATTGTCTGCAGACAAAAGGAAAGTAAAGAAAAAGAAATAGTGCTCTAAGGTGTGTGAGTCTGATTTGCAGTGGTGTCCGTCCGGTGGTTACTCAGGTCAGTAAATGGCGCATCCCTCCAGGATGTCTGGGACTTTATGGCAGCTGAACCGGAAGGGGCAGGCTTAATCGCCATCTCTGGGCAGCAGGGGGAAAAGAAAGAGAAGAAAAGGTTAGCGCCAGCGCCCTCTCTCATCTCGGCAGTTCATTACATACCTCCACTGAGCCTGTGAGGAGCTCCACCGTATTTTTCACTTCATCATGTGCCCCACAGGTCAGGACTGCCAGGCTCGTATTTACGCAGCCATGCACTCGTTATCCGGGCAGAATGCTGTCTGCAGTTGTCCTGCTGGAAAATGCAGGGACATCTCTGGAAAAGATGGCATCTGAAGGGCAGCGTGTGTCTCTCTAAAATTTCTACCAATCTTTCAGCATTAATGGCATACTTACAGATGCCATGGGCACTGACCCCCACCCCCATCATACCATGTCAGATGCGGGTAACTTGATTGGTTTGGTCCTTTTCCACGTTGGCTGTTTTTTCCAAAAACGTGTTTGAAGTTCTGACTTGTCAGACCATACAACACGACCCCCCTATGCCATGGCCCATGTCAGAAGTTGCCGTCGCTTGTGTACGGTGTTGATGTTTGGCTTTTGCTTGGCATTGAAATGACTTAATTTGCCACTGTTGCCTGAGAATGGTTTACTAATGTCACCTTAGTCTTCCTAATCAAGGCCCCGGGGGGGGGGGGAGGGGGTGTTGGTTGTTAGGGGGTGCAGGGGCCTATCCCAGCTAGCACAGGGCGCAAGGCAGGAACAAACCATGTGCAAGGTACCAGTCCGTCGCAGGGCAAACACACACACACACAGACACACTCACCAAATGGCCAGTTTAGCGTCGACAGTCCACTTCACCTGTATGTCTTTGGATGTTGGGAAGAAACCCACACAGACACAAGGGGAGAACATTTAAACACCATGTAAGGGACCACCCAGGGACGTGAACCCTGCTCTCCATTCCCACACCCAGGTCTTGATATCCATTACAGACGTATGACGGTGTTTGAGACGGCGGAGATCCCACGCATTCACAAGTGCTTGTAAGCTGTGCCCTTTATGAGACTTTGACTGACTTCCTTCAATCTTTTAATTATGTTCTGCACAGTAAAGGGAGTTCCATCCATTCATCCATCCATTATCCAGCCCGCTATATCCTAACTACAGGGTCACGGGGGTCTGCTGGAGCCAATCCCAGCCAACACAGGGCGCAAGGCAGGAGTAAAGGGAGTTCAGTGTCCAAAATTCTACCAGCTTGTCTTTGGGGAACTTCGTCCTCAAAGTGTTGAATTGTTCCCTGATAACTGGCGAGCCTCACTCCATCCTTTCTCTTGAAGGAATCAGCCGTTTTTTGGAGGCTTCTTGTATACTTGATCATGATGGCTTCACCTTGCTATGTCAACTTGTTACATCGCCATTGGTCCCAAACTAACCTGGTCCTAACTTTTATGGAAGAAACCTGTGTCTTCTAAAAGCAATTCAGTTGATTAGGTCATGCATGAAAGGCCTTGTCTTTATATAGTTTGTGTTGGAATACAAGACCACGTCAGCTTACAGACCACTCCTTTGTGTTTTGTTTATAGCATTTTCCATTCGTTCCCAACTTTTCTGGAATGTAATTAACCCCTTCATGCATGATCTTTAAACCAGTTTTTTGACAAAACAAGTGGGGAATTGGTGACTTCAAATTGTGCCCTGTGTATGTGTGTGTGTTGGAATGGACTGGTGGTCTCTCCAGAGTTGGCCCCTGCATTACCCCTAGAGCTTCTGAAACTCCCCCCCCCCCCCTTGAAAATGTTGCATTATATTAACATGATCTATTGAAAGTTTCAGATTCTTTATTTTGTTCTTCATACAGGACGTCGATATCAAGTGGGTGGAATACCAAAACATGGTCAATTACCTCAGCCAGTGGATCAAACACCACGTGACCGTCATGTCTGACAGAACATATCCTAACAGTCCTGTAGAACTTAAAGTAAGTCCCTCATCTCCACAAATTACTTCTAACTCACCGAGTTTACTCAGCTCACTGCCCCAACTTCTCAATCACATTGTAGTGACCACCATAAACTGAGTACTGCCAGTAATTCAAGCTCTTGTCACAGAGTGTCACCAGGTGGGTGTGCAGCATTGTTCATAATGGCCATTCTCTACCACCTCCAGCAGGTCCAGGGGGCGTCCCATAACTGAGCCTGCCTTCTTCATCAGCTTGTTATTAATAAAGTTAATAATAACGCTTGTTACTACAGCAATAATATTTAATACTGTTAATGTTTAATAACGTGCTAACAATGTTTCATAATGTTACTAATGTACGGAATGTGACAGTAATGTTTAATTATGTTAATAATAATGTTTCATAATGTTAACAATGTTCAAAATGTGGCAATAATATTAATAATAATGTTTAGTAATGTGGTAACAATGTTTAACAATGTTGCTGATGTTTGGAGGGTGATGATAATGTTTAATAATGTTTTACCACCTGATTCTCTATTTTCTTTATTGCTGCATATCCAAAATAAAATTTATGTTGTCATTTACTGTGCAAAAAATATTATTGTGCTAAAAAAAAACTGATTCCTTAGCCTTTAAATATAATTATTTAAATTATACACATACACAGTATGTTTTAAAATGTTAGGAACATTCATGTATTATAGTGCTGATTACACTTTTGTTTAGGTATCCATTGTAATCCAGCTACTGTCATTCTATAACCCTTTTATTAAGTATGCAATTAGCAATAATGAATTATTATTCAATTATGTCATTTTAAATTGTTTTATATCACGTTAAAAAAGCTTTGAATATTAGTTACTTATAATGGCTACTCAGAATAAATGGTTACATTAAGTGCTTTATGCTTTGGAAGGGCTCTATATAAATATTATTAATTAAAATAACAATATTAATAATAATGTTGAGCTACTATCATTCTATAACCCTTTTATTAAGTATGCAATTAGCAATAATGAATATTTATTCAATTGTTATGTCATTTTAAATTGTTTTATATCCTGTTAAAAAAGCTTTGAATATTAGTTACTTATAATGGCTACTCAGAATAAATGGTTACATTAAGTGCTTTATGCTTTGGAAAGGCTCTATATAAATATTATTATTATTAATTAAAATAACAATATTAATAATAATAATAATAATATTCAGCTACTATCATTCTATAACCTTTTTATTAAGTATGCAATTAGCAAAAATGAATTATTATTCAATTATGTCATTTTAAATTGTTTTATATCCTGTTAAAAAAGCTTTGAATATTAGTTACTTATAATGGCTACTCAGAATAAATGGTTACATTAAGTGCTTTATGCTTTGGAAAGGCTCTCTATAAATATTATTATTAATTAAAATAACAATATTAATATTAATAATAATAATAATAATATTCAGCTACTATCATTCTATAACCTTTTTATTAAGTATGCAATTAACAATAATGAATTATTATTCAATTGTTATGTCATTTTAAATTGTTTTATATCATGTTAAAAAAGCTTGGAATATTAGTTATTTATAATGGCTACTCAGAATAAATGGCTTTGGAAAGGCGCTAAATAAATATATTATAACTATTAATAAAAATAACAGTATTAATAATATTAATAATGTTCTTCTTCTTAATAATAATAACAATAATAATCCAGATTCTTAAGTTCTGAATAAATCCTCTTGTTAGCCAGCCAGCCGCCTTTGAATAATAGTTTTTTGCCTACCCGAAATAAATGGTTGTATTAAGTGCTTTGAGCCTGGGAAAGGCGCTATATAAATATCGTATTATTATTATTAATAATAATAATCCAGATTTTTAAGTTCTGAACAAATCCCCTTTTTAGCCGGCCGGCCTTTTCGTAAAGCTTACTGAACCTTTTGGAGTTTCCCATTCCTGATGGCTATTTGCTTATGCTGTGTAAAAAGTGAGACTTGGCCGGGACTCCATTGACAGCAATGTCACCATGGGGCAGAACAGGAGTTTGGCTCCAAGATGGCCCTAAAAGGGAGACGACCCGATATGCCAGTGTGTGTATTTGGTGCCAGCGTTTTGTTTTCCGCATATCCCAACATATTTTCCGTTGTATTTGCACGTAAGTCAAAATGAGATGTCGTTTCTGTGTTATATATGCAGACGATCTAGCGCGTAGCACGTTTCAGTTGTTGTGAGCAGTAGTCGATATCAAATAAAATTACGTGAGCCATATGCGTCATTAAATTGTAAAAGTGATGCACAAACGCCGGCTCTTATTTCGCGCAGTTAAGCAGGTGCTCGAGAAGACATTTCGAGCGTGTCGAGTCGATGTGCGGCAGCGCCTAACCGTGAGTGTCCAGAACTGCCCAGAGTGACGGTGCTGTGCAGTTTAAAGACGTAAACTATTCCTTTTTTTGCCCGGTTGTTCGCAGTCATGGAGGTCTCCTTGTGCCCCCGCAGCTCTGTAGTCCTAGATAGGCGCTTTTTAAATGGTAGGCTCGCGAAGTCTTTTCCACCTTCCCGCCTGAAGGCATTTTTTTCCGCTAAGCACTGAGTTTTCATTAGCCACTGAAGAGACTGGCAAGAATGATGCGCAGGGTGTTGTAGAAGATGAAGTTACGCCGTTTGCACAAGGATGGGGCGCCTTTTTTGTGCGATAGCCACACCCTGTATTTAAAACATCCCTCTATATAAATAAAACTCGGAACCGTTTCCCATTTTTGTTGCCTTTTACTTTCCAGGCACTTTACAATCAGTACCTGAAGTTTAAAGAGTCGGAAATTCCATTGAAAGAGAATGAAAAAGCAAGAATTAAACATCTCTACCGGCTACTAGAGGTATGTACCTTTTGGCATGTTCTGCATAACTGCTCTGACGCCAATTTTCCTCCTTTGCTGAAGATTCTGTTTTTCCTTTTTTTTTTCCCCTTTGGTGTACCCCAAAAAGCCCTGGATTGAATTTGGTCGGATTAAGCTGCCACAAGGATATCATCCCAATGATGTGGAGAAGGAGTGGGGAAAACTCATAATTGCAATGCTGGAGAGAGAAAAGAGTTTACGACCTGAAGTGGAAAGGTATGAGGATGGAAAAGAAAGTCGTTTTGGGGGCGTCTGGTGCTGCTGCTGCCGCCGTGGGTCCCATCAGCCAAACATTTTGAGAACTGAATGAATGATCTCAGCCGTACGGAGCACACTTGGCACGAACGAGGTCGACCTCAAGTGGATTATCCTGACCTGCTCTCTGTTGTTATGTGGCCTAAATTGATCTTTCTGTCGTATGTCCCACTCGAGCTGTTAGGAAATGTGCAGTCTGGAGGAAAAAAACTTTTTTTTTTGAGGAAATCCAAACACTTTTTGAATTAGCAGAAGGAGTTAAATGGTGTTTAATCTGTCATAACTGGAGGTGAGTTAGCGTGAAGATTAAAGGTTTGCAGATAATTTACTGGTCCACACCCATCTCACTTGTAATCCGTCTCAACCTGCACCGCAGTGTCAGTACTACACCGCGTGAAGGCGAAATGGCTGGGAGCGAAATCCGAAACCGTTTGATGCAAATATGTATTCTCTGCAAGCGTGGTGACTGTACACGTTGAAACCTATAAATAGACCCCGGCACACGCGCCAGCTCCACAGACGAGGTGAGTCTCTGTAGGTGCACAAGGGCTTCGCTCGTCTGCGCCAGCCAGCAGCCCAGCGTCACCTGCCCGACATCGCGGCGTGCGCACGAGAATGCACAGCAATCTGCAGTACTCGAGCAGCGTGTCCTCCGTCAGTAACAGCACCCTGACGAGCATCGACTCGACCGAAAACCTCCTGAGCATACCGTGTGGACCCACCGTTATCGACACCTCTTTGATTTTTACTAGCAACACGGTTAATGGATCCAGGTATGTGTAGAAAAGAACACGAAATGAACAAAAATAAATCAATAAAAACAATGTATGCGCTCTTAGAACGATCGTTCAGAAATAGATAAATAGATGAGCTTTGTGTGTGTATAACGCTTTATAGACAAATTATAACGAATATACGCAGTTTACACAGATAAACGTACTCATTTATAAATGTATGTACATATGGACCGTTCACATACGTATATACCAGACTATAATGTGCATGTTATCTATCTATCTATCTATCTATCTATCTATCTATCTATCTATCTATCTATCTATCTATCTATCTATCTATCTATCTATGGTGCCTTTCATGTCTGTCTATCTGTCTATCTAATAGTGGAATTCAACCCTATCTATATACTATATAGTGCCTTTCACACCTGTGTCTATTTGTATTTTATCGGGCAGATCAATCCGGATGAAATGTGAAGAATGAGTCTTGCCTCAAAGGATGCAGATAAAAATTATAGGAGGCACCCATCTATCTATCAATCTGTTATGTAGTGCTTTTCATATCTAGCTACATATTATATAGTTCCTTTCACATCTATCTATCTATCTATCTATCTATCTATCTATCTATCTATCTATCTATCTATCTATCTATCTATCTATCTATCTATCATATAGTGCCTTTCCTATCTCTCTATTATATAGTGCCTTTCACATCTATCTATCTATCTATCTATCTATCTATCTATCTATCTATCTATCTATCTATCATAAAGTGCTTTTCATATCTATCTATCTATCTATCTATCTATCTATCTATCTATCTATCTATCTATCTATCTATCTATCTATCTATCTATCTATCTATCTATCAATCATATAGTGCCTATCCTATCTCTCTATTATATAGTGCCTTTCACATCTATCTATCTATCTATCTATCTATCTATCTATCTATCTATCTATCTATCTATCTATCTATCATATAGTGCCTTTCCTATCTCTCTATTATATAGTGCCTTTCACATCTATCTATCTATCTATCTATCTATCTATCTATCTATCTATCTATCTATCTATCTATCTATCTATCATAAAGTGCTTTTCATATCTATCTATCTATCTATCTATCTATCTATCTATCTATCTATCTATCTATCTATCTATCTATCTATAGTGCCTTTCCTATCTATCTATCTATCTATCTATCTATCTATCTATCTATCTATCTATCTATCTATCTATCTATCTATCTATCTATCTATCATATAGTGCCTTTCCTATCTCTCTATTATATAGTGCCTTTCACATCTATCTATCTATCTATCTATCTATCTATCTATCTATCTATCTATCTATCTATCTATCTATCTATCTATCTATCTATCATATAGTGCCTATCCTATCTCTCTATTATATAGTGCCTTTCACATCTATCTATCTATCTATCTATCTATCTATCTATCTATCTATCTATCTATCTATCTATCTATCTATCTATCTATCTATCTATCTATCTATCTTTTATATAGTGCCTTATCTATCTATCTATCTATCTATCTATCTATCTATCTATCTATCTATCTATCTATCTATCTATCTATCTATCTATCTATCTATCTATCTATCTCTCATATAGTGCCTTTCAGTGTAGCTGTCCTGCTGTATGCAGAACAGCATTTTTTAAAGCTTGATGTTCATTAATTATAAATGGAGTGGAACACTGAAGTAGACCATATTTATATGTTTAATTCATTATTTATTTATTTATTTATTTATTTATTTATTTATTTATTTATTTATTTGTGTGTTTGTTTCTTTAGGCTAGAAATGTTACAACAAATTGCAAACAGGGTGCAGCGGGACTGCGTCGCTGGAGAAGACAAGTTGATTTTGGCCAGGAATGCACTGCAGTCAGTAAGTTGACGCCGTGATGTGTCCATTGAAGTGAAGTTTGTCTTGTGACATTGAACTTATGTTTTCTGTCTGTTCCTTTTATAATATTAACATCGTTGTTCTCCTATTTATTAAAGACTTGGGGGGGTTAGTTAGTATTATTACAGAAGTCCACTGTTGCATATACAGCGTTGTAGTTTAGAACATTTCAGTTAAAATACACACTGCAAGTGCTAAATGCACACCATAAAGTCAGCCTGTAGTTAAAGTGCTCATGTCGACAGACAGTTTGTGTCTTACTGTAACACGGGTGGCTTTGCTGTGTAGATTTTTCCAAAATAATATGTGAAATAAATTAAAGAAGAATCTAGATAAGCAATATCAATTAGGACTGGCACCCTGGCCTGGTGTTGTTCCTGCCTTGTGCCCGACGTGTGTTGTGATGGCTGCAGCTGCCATCTTACTCTGCCCTGGATAAGCAGGTTAAGAAAAATGGATGGATAGAAAATAGCAATAAATATATAGGTGTTTTTTGCTAAAATAATATTAGAAAAAAAATCAAAGAAATACATAGTTAAGAAAATTTTAATTAAGACATAGACATGTAAAATAAATGAAAAAAATATAGGAAAATTTTTGTTAGGAGATAGATATACATGTTTTTGGTAAATAATATAAGAAATAAGTGGAAAAAGAATATTGTTAATTCATGCTAAAGCTACAAATAGAAAAAGAATATACTTAGGAACATTTCAATTATTTTTTTTACTAATATAATATTAAATATAAATAAAAAACTATAAACAGGACAGTAAAATAATACAAGAAATAAATGAAAGAAGGACATGCAAATGAACAATTAATATATGCAGTGTTTTATACAAGAAGCAATAAAAAAGTGTATAGTTAGGAAAATTTCAATTAAGATATGTGATTCTTTGGTGAAAAATCAAATAAAAAAGAATATAGTTTGAAAAAATTCTTTTAAGAGATAAATATGTGCAAACTTGTTATAACAATATTAGGATTAAGTGAAAAAATAATATAGTCAGGAAAATGTCAATTAAGATGCCATTTGTTTGCTAATATAAGAACATTTTGAAAAAAGAATATAGTTAGGAAGATGTTTTATTAGGAGATCTATATGCATGTTCTTGCTAAAATATATAAAAAGTTAACTTAAAAAAGAATATATTTAGGAAATTTTCAATTACTATATATATATATATATATATATATATTTATATATAAATTTATTTATTTATTTATTTATTTCTGATATAAAAAGTAAATTAAAACGCGCCAACAGTTCTGATTAAGATTTCTATTTTTATTCCATTCAAATTTCTGTTTCTATTGAGGTTTGCAGTTTTTTGGTGTAAGTAATACAAACAAATGAACGTACAGTAGTTAAGAAGACTGTTATCAAACTATACAGCTGTGTTAAAATAATATAAAATGTCAATAATGAAAGGATATATTTAAGAAACCATCTGTTAAGGTATAGTGCACCTTTATTTGTAAAATCATATCAAACAAAATAACAAAGCTGCTCGTACAGTATGCACATGTTTGCTAAAACAATGCCTGACATTAGAATATCCCGCAGTTCCATAAATCCCAATACAGACACGGATCTGCTCCGTTGTTAATATTCCTAACGGGTCACTTTAAGGTTTCTCTTTTGCGTGAAGCTCTTAATGGTTGTAGATACAAAGAGAAGTTTCTTTTGTCCCCAGGGTTATTTTTTACTTTTTTAATGTCCCTTGAAAATGTTTTGCTGAAGTTCCCTGTCAGGTTGCACTCCATCATGAGGACTTTCAAACTCCACCTGCTTTTTTCTGTTTTTATTCTCACACGGCCCGTTGATCGCAGCCTTTCATTTTGATTCTTCGCTCTTCTGCACACCCTTGGCACATTGCCACTGCATACCGAAGCGCCACCCGTTGAAGTTCTGCTGCCCGTTTCCATGTCTCAGATTCCACAACACCTTGGTTGCTTTAACCGGCTCTTTTACTTTTTTTTTTTTTTCAGGATGCCAAGAGGCTTGAATCGGGAATCCAATTCCAGAATGAGGCTGAGATCGCTGGCTACTTGCTGGAGTGTGAGACTCTTCTGCGGCAGCAGGTCGTTGACATTCAGATTTTACTGGATGGAAAATTTTACTTAGCGGATCAGCTGGTTCAGAGGTGCATTTTCCTCTTTTTTTTTTTTTGGTTAACTTGGGAAATTTCCTTTTCACATACCCCAACTTACTCAGAGTTTTAGGGGGCAGAGCGCAGGGTCAGCTATTTGTGCAGAGCCCCCTGGAGCAATTGCAGGTTAAGGGCCTTGCGCAAGGGCCCAACGGATTAGCATTCCTTCTGTCACTGCCGGTGTTTGAACCGACAACCTTTGGGTTACCAGCCCAGGTCCTTTAGCCATAGAGCCACCACTCCAGCAATAATTAATAATCCTAAGCTTTGCTGATGCTTGACATCAAACTGAACTGAGTTCACATAAAGGTGGCCAGCCTGTGTTTGTAAGTTGCTCACCTGTCATGTTTGAATAGAAGCGCCATGTAGAGTAAAATTCCTAATAGACATTTGCACATTAGATTGTACAACAACACTGATGAACAACTTCTCTTTATCAATTGCTGTCTCTTAGGGTTTCCAAAATTCGAGATGACCTCTTCACCCTTAAATCAGAATGTTCCTCGGTGTACAGCAAGGGACGCAGTTTAACCACTGAGCAAACCAAACGGATGATATCAGGAATCACACAAAGCTTGAACTCCGGTTTCTCCCAGAGTTTGAGCCCCAGCTTGCCTTCCAGTTTGACATCCAGCTTAACACCCAGTCTTATGCCGGGTCTTTCCCCCGGACTCACATCCAGTTACACGTCGAGCCTGACGCCCTCCCAGACCTCCTCCCTCACACCAGGCATAACCCCAGGCCTTCAGTCCCCGATGGTTCCAAGCTACCTGGGAGGAATGGATTCAGGATCTCTGCAGACCTTGAAACTGATGCAGATCCGGAAACCTTTGTTGAAGTCGTCGCTTGCGGACCCCAGCTTAACGGAAGAGGAGGTCAACATGAAGTTTGTGCAGGACCTTTTAAACTGGGTCGACGAGATGCAGGTAACCCTTGTGTATTTGTAACGTGTCAAGTTGTGTGTTTTTGTGGAGATCCCCCACTGAGCTTTGTTTTATATAGCACCTTTCACGGTGAGATTCATCACACTGCTCCTTGTGCAACAAATTGCAATTATAATAAAAGATAGTAACTGTAGGCTATAAAATTTCCATAATTTTTGACTGACTGAAATCGTCTTGTGATTTAGATGTTTTCGCAGTCAGTTAATTAAGATACGGCACTGTTAGCACTCCATTATAAATTAACCCACGGGGAGGACATTTTGGTCCTAATAACTCTTACAAAACATCGAAGCATTTGAAAACTTTTAACTGCAACAGGTGAGACATTTCGGTGACACTTGAGATAAGGCACTGCCTATAATGGTGTATCCCTTAACAGCGTCTCGACTCTTCTTCTAGTGAACGGCTTCTGCTTTTTGTTTAACGTTTTCTGGTACTTTTGACAGACCTTTCTTTTTTTTCCTCCTGTGATATGGACTCCTGCATGTATTATTGACCCCTGCATGCATGGTTTGGACCCCTCTATGTATTCACTTCTTCATCTCCTGACCCTATCAATTCAGAATTTCCCTCTGACTTTCTGCTGAATCAAAACATTTACAAGCCAGGGGTTTGTGGTTGTCCTTCCCCTTGTAGTGTATTTTGATTTATTTTGGGACATCTCTTTATATTTGTTTTCACAACAGCAGGCTTTGCCAGGCACTGACTTCAACATTGTGTGGAGCTCAGCCTTGACACTCCCAATAATTTGAGCTAAAACCCTAATAGGTCAACTCCATCAGGGTTGACACAAGCAGAATTCCTCAGATCCTCTAATATCCGACTTTCTCTGGAGCCGGGCTTGATGGGTCATCAAGGTTATTCCTTTTCTAGGCATACAGGTTTAAGGGATATGGAGGCCATAGTGCCCTTGATAGACTCTGTTATTACAAATATGATGAAATGGGATCCAGGCCTCCTAAAACACCCATATCACATAGGCCATTACCTTCACTAGCCAGCCAGATGAGGCACATCCAGTCCAGCTTGCCTCAAGCAACTAGGCTTTGGATAAGCCCAAAGTTGGGTAGACTGGCTTAACATGTTAAAATATGAAGAAATGTCCTGAAATAGATGAAAATACCCTACAAGAGGAGAGATAACCACAAACCCCTGGCTTGTAAATGTTTTGACTCAGCAGAAAGACAGAGGAAAATCTGAATTAACAGGGTTAGGAGATGATGAAGTGAGGTCAAAAAATATGTGCAGGGTTCCATACCAGAGATACTGTAAAATAAAAAAATAATCATTGAAATAAATCAGTAAATGTTAAACAAAAATAGCAAGTCGAAACACTGTTGAGGAAAATGCCATTATAGGCAGTGTGTCATCTCAAATGTTACAGAAATGTCTTTACTTTTGCAGCTGGAAGAATAATAACAATCTAACCCAAATGGTAAATGTTTATCATTTATATAACATTACTTGTCTTTCTTTTAAGCTGCAATTAGATCGAGCAGAATGGGGATCGGACTTGCAGAGTGTTGAATCCCATTTTGAAAACCACAAAAATGTCCACGGGGCCATTGAGGAATTTCAAATGAGTCTTAAAGAAGCCAAAATCAGTGAGGTAATGCACATCTTTTTTTTTATTTTGTTTTAGGGTGGGACACCACACCTTAGCCAAAGTTATGCAGATTTTTTAATATGTGCTGGGGAAATTGTTTCACGCTCAGTAGATTTCAGTCTCGAGTATTCCATGTCGTGTGTTCATAGGATCACAAATGGGTATACAGCAAAAACAAAAAAACAACAACTGGGTGTGTTCAGAGACATACAGCAGGTTGGTGTTGGTAGGTTACTGGTTAGTCCTGCCACTTCATGGATCCCGGGTCCTCGGTTTGAATGCTGCACTCAGTCATTATATGTGTGGAGTTTGCATGTTCTCCCAGTGTCTGCATGGATTTTTCTCCCATATTCCCAAAAAATGAGAACACAGGGGAGATCAACTAGAGGGTTGCTGGGGAGAACACATGGCCCCAGGAGAGGGTCTTCTTCCTCCCATCCATTGTAAAGGCCTTTTGGCCCTTATGGGTTAATGAACATGACACATTGACTTTAGTGTTCTCCAGTGGACTTTCCAGTCACTGGATCTGAATCCAGTAGAACACCTTTGAGAGGTGATAGAATGGGTGATGCGCAACATGAACATGCAGCGGACAAGTCCGCAGACACTGTGTGATGCAAACATGTCTACATTGACCAGAATCTCAAACATGTGTCCAACATCTTGTGGAATTCATGCCATGAAGAATGGAGGCTGTCTGGACAGCAAAAGGAGGTCCTACTCAGTGTTAGTATTGTGCTCCTAAGAACTTGGTCACTGAGTGTGTATATTATATATACTATATATATATTTCTATAATAATAATAATTCTTTACATTTATAGCACCTTTCTCACTACTCAAAGTGCTTTTCAAAGTGAGTATGGAGCCACTTCCAGCACCATTAATGTGTAGCATCCACCTGGGTGATGCAATGGCAGCCATTCCTGTGCCAGCATGCTCACCACACATGAGCTGTTAGTTAAGTAGTTAGAGACAGTTAGCCAAGGGGCCAGAATGACTAAGCCTTGGTGGGCAATTTAACATGGACATCAGGATATGCCCTACTCTTTACAAAGGATGCCCAGGGATCATTAATGACCAGAGAGTGTCCGGACCTCGGTTTTACGTCTCATCCAATGGACGGTGCCATTTTTATAGCACGGTGTCCCTCTCTCTGCACTTGGGGCATTGAGATCCACACACAGACCACAGGGTAAGCGCCCCCCAGCTGGCCTCGCCAACATCTCTTCCAGCGGCAAGCTTTTTCTGAGATGGTCTCCCATCCAAGTACTGGCCGGGCCTGAATATGCTTAGCTTCAGGTGGATGACCTCTTCTGGAGTGCAGGTGGTATGTCCGCAGGCTATATATATATATACACAGTATAGTATATATATATATATACACACAGTATAGTATGTGTATATATATATATATATATATATATATATATATATATATATATATATATATATATAGTGAAAGGCGCTATATAGCGCCCGACCTGGCACAGACTGACGCAGAGGCACGTACTTAAACAAACAGACTTTTATTTTCTCTTCAGCCGTGGGGCACGCCTTCCCCGTGTCCCACAGGCCCAACACAGTCCCACAAAGCACTTAATACACCAAAACACTCTTTTCCTTGACCACCACTTCTCCTCTAGCTTAGTCCTCCTCCTCCCGACTCTGGCTCTCGAGTGGTGGTGGCTGGCCCTTTTTATAACCCACCCGGAAGTGTTCCAGGTGCTTAACCACCTGGTCCTAATTGCACTTCCGGGTGGGGCTGCAGATTTTTCCAGGCAGGCTGTTGGAAGGAGACAGCCCCCCCTAGCGGCCACTCCGGGCCCCAACCAAGCTGTGGAGGACTCCATCTCCCATGGAGCCCTGCGGGAGGTTGGGGAATCAGCGTCGGCCAGGGAAGCTGCCACCAAGTGCCCCGGGGGAGGTATTGAGCTGTCCATGGCTCAACATACACAGCAGGGGCGTCCCGGCCGGGCATGGGACCTGGCCGTTCATCACAATATATAATATATATATAATACATATTTTTAACAGAAGATTAGCGTGTATAATTAATTATTGTCCTTTCACTTTCTAAATCTGATTCTTCCAGTCTTAAGGATCTACAGTCTATCCTGGTAGCAAGGCAGGGACCGACGCTGGCCAAGATTCCATTTCATGATGGCACACGCTCATGCACGCTTCTTATCCTGTACACAAGATGAGATTATTTAAAGTCTGCCCAGAGGGCAATCCAACCAGGAGCTGCAGCGGGCTCTATGCAGGACTACCTGCTATGCTGCCATGTTTGAAGAGGAACACTTGCTCTTCTGGGAAATTTGACACCTTAACATGTGATTCTTTTTACCACAATTACCTGCAAATCATTACAGAATAATTGCAACTGTTATTATAATGTGGTATCCAACATAGACACGATGTTAGTTAAGATCTCAGTAATAGGATTAAAATGGCTTTCAGTGTATAAGGTAAAGTTTGATACTCAATTACTAAAGCAAAATGCGCACCTTTATAAATATTTAGAGACTAGCTGTGCCACCCCTCTAAGGTAGGTTGACATCTGAGATATCAGTGTACGTAGACTTTAGCATTAATGTTTGCGGTACACCTTGCAGTGCCTCTGTCTCTGTTACATACCCTTTGGTTTAGGATTCACAAAAATAATGTTATTGTTTGTGATGCGCCATCTGTTGGAATGACAAATGCAATGCATGTGTCTCTGTTACATGCCATTTTGTATAGGATTTGTAAATGCAGTGATAATATTTGTAATGCGCCATCTGTTGGAATGACAAATGCAATACATTTGTCTATTTTATATCCCATTTCATATGGGATTCATAAAATCAGTGTTAATGTCTGTGGTGTGTCATCTGTTGGAGTGAAGAATGCAATGCATTTTATTACTAAATATGTTTGTGAGGTGCCATTGGTTGGAATGACACATGCAATGCAAATACCCCTGTTATATGCCATTTGGTATGGGATTTGTGAAATCAGTGTTAATGTTTGTGATGTGCCATTAGTTGGAATGAAAAATTCAATATATTTTATTTCTAAAGATGTTTGTGATGCACCATCTGTTGGAATGACAAATGCGATGCATGTTATTAGAAAAGTTTATGATATGCCATCTGTTGGAGTGACAAATGCAATGCATATGTCTTTGTTATAGGCCGTTTGGTATGGGTTTCGTAAACACAGTGTTAACGTTTGTGATGAGTTACCTATTGGAATGACACATGGGATGGATTTTATTACTAAAAATGCACTATATATTGGAATGACACATGCAATGTGTATGTCTCTGTTATTTGCCATTTGTTATGGGACTCATAAAAGCAGTGTTAATGATTGCGATGCAAATTCTGTTGGAATGACAAATGGAAAGCATTTTATTACTACAGATATGTGATGCACCCATGCCTCTGTTATATGCCATTTGGTATGGAATTTGTAAAATCAGTGTTGATGTTTTTGATGCATTGGAATGACAAATGCAGTGCACACACACACATTTACTCTTTTATTGGTTATACTGCCTAGTGATTACCTCTGAACTGTTTCTTCATATTCCTTCTCACCATCTGCACAGATCCAGATGACGCCTCCATTGAAGCACAGCTACTCAGAGAAGCTGGGACGACTGGAGAGCCAATATGGAAAGCTCCTGGTAGGCCAGTGCATTTGAAGATGTACAGAAATGTTTTATCTGCAACATCTGTGGTTGCGTCATAGCTTTTTTTGACTGTTTCATTTCAGAACACATCTAGAAATCGTCAGAAGCACCTTGATACCTTACATGAGTTTGTCTCAAGGGCCACTCGAGAACTAATCTGGTTAAATGAGAAAGAAGAGGAGGAGGTGGCTTATGACTGGAGTGACAGGAGTTCCAATTTGGCAAAAAAGAAAGACTACCATGCAGTAAGTCATTATTATTAAAATATTTTTTTTGAAGTAGTGTGACCGCAAATATCTGAATTATTGAGAAGTCCCGTGTCATTTTATTTTTTTTTTAGTTCACAGTGTAGCACATTTGCTTCCACAGTCCACGAACCGTCCCTTAGTGACTCTACGTCGCCCCAGTGTGGCTGCTTTTGTGTGTGCCATGAGACAGGGGGATCTGTCCTCCTTCCAGGATGGGTCACTGCCTTGTCTGCTCTGCTGCTTGGACAGGCTTCAGCTCACTACAGCTGCTGTGAATTAGATTTGGAGAGTTATGTCATGAAGTCAGACGATGCAGTGGTGAAATGAATAAAGAAACAGAAAAAGAAAAATTAAAACAAGCTTTTATCCACCCACCCATCCATTCTCCAAAGCCGCTTTATCCTGAACAGGGTCACAGGCTGGGGCATCACTAACCTCAGCCCTTATTAGTTGCTTAGCCCCTGCTCCTTGATGACCTGTTTCCTCTTGGAGTTTTTGCACAGTTGACATGTATGTGCTTGAGGTTTGCTGGTCTGATATCCCTTTGAGTTTACCTTAACAGACCACTGAACAAGGCAAAACAGGGCATATCTGTGGAAGACCCAGGGCTATAAGCATACATGGATTCAACAGGTGGGAGGGGGGGGGCTTTAAAATAATAGGGGGGGGCAACATGGCTGACAGCACTGGAGCCCACCTCCTAACATCTCCACTGGTCCCGGGGAAGCTGGAGCCTGTCCCAGAACACACAGGGTGCAAGGCAGGAACCAATCCTGGACAGGATGGACAAGATGCCAACCCATCACAGGGTGATTTGTGCTTATTTAGAGCTCTAATTTAATGTTTTAACGTTTCGTAGGATCAGCTCAACCAAGTCAGCTAAGTGTAAGACCAGTCATTTCACTCTTTGGCTAATTTTAGTGTCCAAACTGTGTCTTAATTTTCTTCTTCACATAAAGAGAATCCTTACAAATTGAATATGCATTCATCTGATGTCTTTTTATAGGATCTTATGAGAGTACTCGACGACAAAGAAAGAGTTATAAAGTCAGTTCAAGAAATGGCCGAGCAGCTTCTGCTTGAAAATCACCCAGCAAGGTTGACTATTGAGGTAATGCAGAACTTCATGTATATGTTAAACAGCCTGGCATTTGTGCAAAACTGGGTACTTTTAATGTATTGTAAAACCATCATGGTGAGCAAAGGTGGTGGGCATGGGTGGGGGGATGTGTTATAAAGGCATTAGGATGGGCAGTGTGGCATAGAGGTTACAGCTTTGGACTTCAGACCTTAAGGTTATGGGTTTGAATACTGGTACGGTGTGACCCTGAGCAAGTCACTTTAACTTCCTTTGCTCCAAATGAAAAAACAAAACCAACTGAACCTAAAATGGTGTAAGATGTCTTAAATAAAAAGCGTGTGACAAATCAATAAAAAGATACAAAGGTGCCCTTCGATAATCTAACCATAGCAATTAAGTATGCATGGCACTGATGCCACGATAAATAGTGTGGGTGAGAATTAGATTTTTTACTGCAATATGAACTCTGTATTTAGATTTAAGATAGATGAAAGGCACTATATAATAGCTACATACATAGATATATATGAAAGGCACTATAAAATAGATATGAAAGAAACTATATGTAATAGATATGAAAGGCTCTATGTAATAGATAGATAGATGTGAAAGGCACTATATAATAGATTGATAGATATGAAGGCTGAAGCATAACAAAATGTGAAAAAAGTGAAGGGGTCTGACCACGTCCTGAAGGTGCTATACATACCGCACATATTCTATATGAGCTCCATCCTCCTTGAACGTTGGTCCTAAAATGAACACCAACAGTAAATACGCGGCGCATTCTGGAAGAGGTAGGACTTTGGTCATCAAACTTGAAGTGACGTCAGGGGCTTCTCCACTCTAACGATGGAAATGGAAATCGGGTTTGTGTTTGGTCTTCACCTTTAGTCTTCCCCCTGGGGTTCCCCCTTCACTAAGACCCATGAAACACTTAACTCCATGGTGTTTTTTGTTTTATTGCTACAGGCGTACCGTGCAGCAATGCAGACACAGTGGAGCTGGATTTTGCAGCTTTGTGGTTGTGTCGAGCAGCACCTGAAGGAGAACACGCTCTACTTTGAAGTAAGCCTGATATCTTCATCACACGATGAACGATGTGTTGAATTGAAGAATACAAATTGTTCTTCTCTTCAATATGGCTTTTCATTTTTCTCCAATTTAGTTTTTCAACGATGCCAGAGAATCATTGGACTACTTGAAAACTCTCCAAGAGACAATACAAAGGAAGTACAGCTGTGACCGGACAAGCACTTTGCACAAACTAGAAGACCTGATCCAGGAATCAATGGTAATAAGTCATCATCGTCATCCTCGTCGTCATCATCATCCATCACTGCTTTAATGGTCCTTTTCAGGGGTTTATCCAAGTTAGCTGATTGCCCCCCCAAATCTTTTTCCTGTCCTTTGTGGTGAGACCCGTGGTGAGACTGAAATCATCCGTCACAACCTCCAACCACATCTTGTTTGGTCCCATCTACCTCCATCTTGGTGCACCTCTTCACCCAATCATCTTTTGCCTTTCCCAGACTCATTGTTTCATACTGTATGGTGCCTGTCATGTTGAACGGCTACCACACCACCTTATTTAGAAGTTGTCATTCGTATCAAAAACACATTCTATGTATTCAAACAAGAAATACTGAAAGCATGTATCTCATTCTTCTCGCTGCTGATTTCAGGATGAAAAGGAGCAGCTCCTGCAGTACAGAAGCACCGTAGCGAGTCTCGTGGGCAGAGCAAAGGCCATCGTCCAGCTGAAGCTGAGGAGCCCCGACAGTCCGATCCGAACCTCCATCCCCGTGAAAGCCATCTGTGACTATCGCCAGATTGAGGTGGGTGTCATCTGCTGCTCGTTCACTCAGACGTGTTCCTTGAACTTCACGTGTTTAATTAGACAGGAATTGGATAAAGTAGTGGCGTGTTTAACTTGCCTGAAAATGTCGCTGCATGCTTGTTGTTTTTGGTGAAGACAGCTGATGTGTAAAATAACTCCTGGGCGTTCGTTTTATTTGGTTTTTTTTTGGTTTTTTTTTCCACTAGATCACGATATACAAAGATGATGAGTGTGTGCTGGCCAATAATTCACATCGTGCAAAATGGAAAATCATAAGTCCGACTGGAAATGAAGCCATGGTGCCTTCAGTCTGCTTCACAATCCCTCCGCCAAACAAGGAAGCCATCGAATATGCTGGCAGGTGTGAAGGCGCTACAGAATGTCATTTACAATGCGTGCATTAGAAAGTCTTTAATTTACTAAATACCATATACTGTATATCACCTTTTATTTACTATATATATATATATATATATATGGGCGGCACGGTGGCGCAGTGGGTAGCGCTGCTGCCTCGCAGTTGGGAGACCTGGGGACCCGGGTTCGCTTCCCGGGTCCTCCCTGCGTGGAGTTTGCATGTTCTCCCCGTGTCTGCGTGGGTTTCCTCCGGGCGCTCCGGTTTCCTCCCACAGTCCAAAGACATGCAGGTTAGGTGGATTGGCGATTCTAAATTGGCCCGAGTGTGTGTTTGGTGTATGGGTGTGTTTGTGTGTGTCCTGCGGTGGGTTGGCACCCTGCCTGGGATTGGTTCCCTGCCTTGTGCCCTGTGTTGGCTGGGATTGGCTCCAGCGGACCCCCGTGACCCTGTTTGGATTCAGCGGGTTGGAAAATGGATGGATGGATATATATATATATATATATCATGCACCATCTTTATTTACAATACATGGTATACTTTATACAACTTAATTTACTATATATACAGTATACATTTTAAAATGAGCATATACAGTGTATACTATATATCACCTGTCATTTACTATGTATAGAGTATATATTTTATATATTTTAAAATGAGTATATGCAGTGTATACTATATATCACCTTTCATTTACTATATATATATCATGCACCATCTTTATTTACAATACATGGCATACTTTATACTACATTTAATTTACTATATACACAGTATATATTTTAAAATGAGTATATACAGTATATACTATATATCACCTTTCATTTACTATTTACTGTATAGTACTGTATATATCATGTATTTTACTACACATTGAATACTGTATATCACCTTGATTTACTATATTTACAGTATCCATATTACTAGGGTCTGTGGGGTGGTTTTGTGTTCTTTTTTTTTGTCTTCCATGGGCTTGTTGAATCCCCCTCTTGGTGTGTGTCCCGTGTCGTTCCGTCCCGTGCCTGTAGGGTGGGGGGGGGGGGGGGGGGGGTGTGTGGTCGTGCCTTGTTGTTGTGCGCTCGTCTGTTCTTTTTTTTTGGTGTGTTTAGTTTCGTGTGCAGTGTGTTTCATGCTTTGCCCGCGTTTGACTACTTTTTTATGTGCCTTTTCCTTTTTTCGGTGCTTGTTGCGCCTCATTTCTGTAACTCCATTTTTGTATGTGCTCACTCCTTTTTTCTGTGGTCTTGTCCGCCTCTCGCGGCCCCTCATCCGCCTTTGTCGCCCTCTTTTGTCCGTCTTTCTCCGACTCTCGCGGACTCTTTTTGCGCCTGCGCCTCTCGCGGACCCTCATCCGCCTCTCTCGCCCTCTTTTGTCCGCCTTTCTCGGCTCCTCAGCCGACTCTCGCGGACTCTTTTTGCGCCTGCGCAGTACATCTTTTTGCAGCTACGGCCCATGGCCGGATGTCCCTGCGTCCATCATCCGGTTTAGCATTCTCGGTTAGTAATATGGATTGGTATACACTGTGTATTATCTTTACTCATGGCATATACTGTATTAGTCTTTAATTTACTATATGGTGTATAGAGTTTACACTGTATATAATTTTTAATTTACCATGTGCAGTAAATGCTGTTTAGCACCTTTCCTTTACTATGTATTAAATATACTGTGAATCATCTTTCGTTTACTATGCATGTTATATTGTACTGTGCTATACCTATAATTTGCTATATATGACATATACTGTATATCACCTGTCATTTACTATGTGGGGTATATGTTGTATATCATTTTTAATTTACTATAAAGTTACTACATAGTTTATACTGTACATTATATCTTCTTTAATTCATTATATACAATATATTCTGTATATATAACATTTATGGTATGTGCTGTTTATTATCTTGAACTTTCTATAAGCAGTACATAATATGTATCACCTTTTATTTACCATATACAGTATACAGTATATATCACCTGTGTTTTGCTATACATGGTAAAAACTATATCATCTGTTATTTGCTATAATTGGCATGTACAGTATTTCATCTTTAATTTACTTTAAATGGCATATTGTTTGTTACTACATACAATACATACTGTACGTATATTTACTTTAGTATATTTATTTCACTTACTATTCACTATGTGCTATATACTGTGTATCATCTGTCATTAGTGTATATAATATATCTGTATATCATCTTTAAATTACTGTGTACAGTATCACACTCCATTTACAGTGAATGGCTTATACTGTGCATCATCTTTAATTCAGTATATTTGGCATTTACTTTAGATCACCTTTGATTTATTGTACATGGTAATAATTAGCTTAAACCTTGAGCTCAGTATGTACTGTATATATTCACGGTATTTGGTATTTTCTGTATTTCACCTTCAATGCAGTATCACTGACATACACTGTTTATCACCTTTAATTTATGCCATATAGTACACACCATATAACTTCTTTAATTAACAAAACCCTCATTTTTTAAAATTAAACTCTTAGAATTGAGCGTCCACACTCAACGTGCAGGAGCTATTATTGTGCGTTTTGCTTCAGGACGACACAGAGCACAATAAATCGGACTTTGCTTGAGAAGGGCTGAGCGGACGCCACACTCCTGCTCAGCTTTGCGTCATGTGATTTGTTGTCTCACATTCTTTCTGTGTTTTTTTTTGTATCTTTTTTTTAAAGAATTGAGCAGCTGTATCAAAACGTGCTGGCGCTCTGGCATCAGTCCCACATCAACATGAAGAGCGTCGTCTCGTGGCGTTACCTGATGAATGACATCGAAGCGATCCGCAACGGCAAAGTGGCCTCGGTAAGTGAGAGACGGGCGGGCTGCCTTGAGTTGTGCCCAAATCGCCGTTGTCTTCTTTATTTTGCGTGCCTTCAGGGTAAGGCTGTACCATTTTAAGGAAACTACTTATTTTCTAGAGTTGCTAAAATGTTTCTTTATTAGTCATCTCCCACACGCTTCTCCTTGAAGGCATATCTCATGTCGCTGGGTGTGCAATTAGCTGGCACTCATCTCCCTTAAATTTCCAAACCTTTCTGAAGACGGGTTTTTTAACTTTGTCATTACGGGTTATGGAGTGTAGATTGATGGGCAGAAATGGTAAACGTATCCATTTAAAATGAAATACTACAACACAGTAAAGTGTGCAGAAAGTGAAAGGGTCTGAAGACTGTGAATCGACTGTCAGTCATAAAAAGGCCTAAGAAAATAACGTTTGAAAATGAACCTTAACCTCCGGGTGTGTTCAGATATTTTTCAGCTTTGTTTATTTGCTTCATCACAATGACAGACATAATGAAATATCGTGAAATGATCTCTCTTAAGGCACATTTGATACATTAACTGTTTCTCTGTTTCAAGGTAGGCGATTTCGAAATTTACCAATACATTTAAAATTATTAGGGAGTTTGGGAAATTTAAAAAAATTTCCACAGCAAACTCTGTCCAAGAATTCTCACTGAAAAGGAAACCTAGCAGACAGAGTGTACAAAACGTCACTGAAATCGAGTCGGGTTTCTTCATGCAGACCAACAGCCAGACATGACGATAACAACAGGTGGTGTCGCATTTTATGCACGCACTCTTAGAAAGGGTGTGTGCCTGCAGTAGCTTTTATTTCTCTATCAGTAAAATATTTAAAATTATTGGTACACTTGAAAACAGTTGGACCTCCAGTCCTCAAGCTAAGGCGGTTCTTACACTTCTAACAACACACTCTGCCCAAGGGGCCACCATCTCTGTCATGCCCTACCTTTTCGCTCTCGTAGTGTGTGACTTGCATTTGCGATGAAAAACAATAAGTTGTGGCCGCGCTGCCGCTTTATGTGAGAAGGACCCGAAGCCCAATCGTGTGGCGGAGAAATCCCACACCTCCAATTCTTTGGTGATGTAAGACTTTATGTCGTGTTCTTATGTTTGCGAGGAAAGTGAGAAACGTACAACGTGCTTTATGGTCAACACAGGTGGCCACGGTTCATCTCCTGTCAGCAATGCTGCATGTCCTTCTGCTGTTCTTCTCTTGTCAGACAGGGAGCGGCCACGCGGCCGCTTATGGAGAGGGAGACCCAAAGCCTAAATTTGTGGACAGGGTATTGTGTCTCGCATTGTTGTGCTATACACCATCATGTCTTATGCTCCGATTAAGGTGAAGTTCAAGGTTCAGGACCAAGTTGTTTGCAAGTTTTTGCATGATAGACGGACAACCCTTAGCATTTTATGTATACATATGAGGGGGGTACCCAAAAATAACTGGAATTGAAAAACAAAATGCGTTTTAATAATTTTTACTTACTGAAACTTTAGTCTCCTTCAAAGTACTCTCCATGTGAATGAATGCACTTGTCCCAACGGTTTTCCCACTGGTGGAAACATTTTTGGAATTTTTCTTTGACTTCCTCCACGGTACAAAAACGCTTTCCTTTGAGTTCTTTTTTCATATGTGGGAACTGGAAAAAGTCCTACGGAGCAAAGATCAGCCGAGGAGGGAAGGTGGCAAGAACTCCAAGACATCCTATTTGTCATTCCTAATTGTGGAAGTTCAGCCAGATCTTGGTTGGTCTTCAAGTGACATTTCTCCTCATTTGAAACGCGAAAACCACTCGTCGACCTGTGTTTTACTTCAGACTTCCTCTTTAAAAGCAGTTTCAAGCATCACTACAGTTTCAGCAGCTGTTTTCCCTTAACAGAAAACAAACTTTAATGCAGACTAGCTGTTCTTTATGATCACCCATCACAAAAATCACAGAACATGCTTAATAAACCGCATGAAAAACCAACATGGAATGGTGTACAAACAATACAGAGCAATGCCACTTGGCAGACGGGCACAGAATACTTAACTATGCTACACCTAGCGGTGAAATTTGCAAATTATGGTAGTCTAGATTGTGCACCAGGTACAGATTTCAGTTATATTTGGGTACCCCCTCGTATGGAGAAAAGCAGAAGTCCACTTTGCCATAACTTTTCTGTGTCCCTCTCAGAATGTGGAGCCAGTGTGCTTAGGGATGTAAAGGGACAGGATTCTGAAATCTGTGGAGGGGCAAGTTTGTTGAACGCCTTGTAGATAATTAATGTCACTAATACCGGTGTCATGGGTTCAGATTTTCTCATTTTTGGCTAAAGCTCTAGCGGTTGGATTTTGAACAAAGGTAACTCCCTTGGTGTCCTAGGCTTTCATCCATTTTGCACCAATCCGCCTGCAATTTAAAAAAAAAAAAATTTCCTTTCAGATAAAAACCATGTTGCCTGGTGAACACCAGCAGGTCCTCAGCAATCTTCAAACCCACTTTGAAGACTTTCTTGATGACACAGAAGAATCTGAGATTTTCACGATTTCTGACCGGAACCATCTGGAAAGAGAGGTGGAAATCTGCAAGCAGTACTACGAGGAGCTTCTGAAGTCTGCTGAAAGAGGTAAGAATTGGTTTCTTATTAAAACACTCATTTGGAGACCTGAGACACCAGAAATTGACAGCTGCTACAGAAACATCGTGCCATATAGTGGCCTGCTAGTAGCAATCTCCTGAGCATTTAAAATAATAGAACCTGAGCCTTTAAATTATAGAAATATTCAATACCTTATATTATTTCTGTGATTATTGTGGAGATACGAGAATAGTCTCATTTTTTATGTCTTAACAATCATGTGGATATTGGCCGCAGGCTACATTTAAAAAACGTAACTGACATTTTCATTGTGTTTCACCCCAACAGAAGAACACGAGGAATCCGTTTACAACCTCTTTATTTCTGATGTGCGCAACTTCCGAATGCGACTGGAGAGCTGTGAGGAGCGATTGATCCGTCAGATCCGAACGCCACTCCAGCGAGATGACCTTCAGGAGAGTGCACTACGGATTGCAGAGCAAGAGGTTGGTAAAGGCAGTCCCCTTGGAACTTCATACTTTTCATGATCTTCTAATCCCTGTTTTTATTTTTATGGTGAGGCTACTCAGGGTGCCAAAGTTAATCATACTTTCAGGGTCCTTATCCTGTAGGGTACTCTAGATAATCTTAGAAAGCCAAACAAAAAGATCCAAAAGTATTTTCATAGAGAATCAAATAATGAATTAATAGGAAGCTTCGTTCAGTTCACACTTTTTAGAACTACCTGTCTTAGTACCATGTAGAACTCCTTTGTTCCTGCATGTTTTTTGACCGCAGACCTCAAAACTTCTTAAACGTTTCCATTCTTGTTGACTTAGTTCCTGCATATTTGTAGGCCACCTTGTCCACCTTGTCTTTGCTCCTGGATATATTTCGGCTGTAGGCTTTTAGTCCATCTTGTCTTTGTTTCTCCATATTTTTCGGCTGTAGACCTTACAATTTCTTAAAACAGTTTAGTCCATGTTGGCTTTGCTTGTGGATATTTTTCGGCTGTAGACCTCACAATTCCTTAAATGTTTCCATCCATGTTGACTTTGTTCCTGCCTATTTTTTGGCTGTAGGCTTTTAGTCCATCTTGTCTTTGTCTCTCCATATTTTTCGGCTGTAGACGTCACAATTCCTTAAACATTTTAGTCCATGTTACCTTAGTTCCTGCTAATTTTTTAGCTGTAGGCCTTACAATTCCTTAAACATTTTAGTCCATGTTACCTTAGTTCCTGCTAATTTTTTGGCTATAGCCCTCACAATTCTCTAAACATTTCATTCCACCTTATCTTTGTTCCTGCATATTTTTCGGCTGTAGACCTTACAATTCCTTAAATGTTTCCATCCATGTTGATTTTGTTCTTGCCTATTTTTCGGCTGTAGACCTCACAATTCCTTAAACATTTTAGTCCATGTTACCTTAGTTCCTGCTAATTTTTTGGCTGTAGCCCTCACAATTCTCTAAACATTTCATTCCACCTTATCTTTGTTCCTGCATATTTTTCGGCTGTAGACCTTACAATTCCTTAAATGTTTCCATCCATGTTGATTTTGTTCCTGCCTATTTTTTGGCTGTAGGCTTTTAGTCCATCTTGTCTTTGTCTCTCCATATTTTTCGGCTGTAGACCTTACAATTCCTTAAATGTTTCCATCCATGTTGATTTTGTTCTTGCCTATTTTTCGGCTGTAGACCTCACAATTCCTTAAACATTTTAGTCCATGTTACCTTAGTTCCTGCTAATTTTTTGGCTGTAGCCCTCACAATTCTCTAAACATTTCATTCCACCTTATCTTTGTTCCTGCATATTTTTCGGCTGTAGACCTTACAATTTCTTAAATGTTTCCATCCATGTTGATTTTGTTCTTGCCTATTTTTCGGCTGTAGGCCTCGCAATTCCTTAAACATTTTAGTCCATGTTACCTCAGTTCCTACTAATTTTTTGGCTGTAGGCCTCACAATTCCTTAACCATTTTAGTGCATGTTGGCTTAGTTCCTGCATATTTTTCAGCTGTAAACCTCACAATTCCTTAAATGTTTCCATCCATGTTGACTTTGTTCCTGCCTATTTTTTGGCTGTAGGCTTTTAGTCCATCTTGTTTTTGTCTCTCCATATTTTTCAGCTGTAGACCTCACAATTCCTTAAACATTTTAATCCATGTTACCTTAGTTCCTGCTAATTTTTTGGCTGTAGGCCTCACAATTCTCTAAACATTTCATTCCACCTTATCTTTGTTCCTGCATATTTTTCGACCGTAGACCTTACAATTCCTTAAATGTTTCCATCCATGTTGATTTTGTTCCTGCCTATTTTTTGGCTGTAGGCTTTTAGTCCATCTTGTCTTTGTCTCTCCATATTTTTCGGCTGTAGACCTCACAATTCCATCCACACCCAAAGACTGTCTTCGATTGACCTCTGAGGATGTCACTGTCATGTTTTATGAAGCAGCTTGGCGCAGTGCTTTAAACAAATGTTAGTATAGTATGGCGTTATAAATCTCCCTGTGCTGGTTTTAAAAGAGGCCCCATCACTCTACTATGTATTCATTTACAAGTAGCATTTTTAAAACAAAAACAATCTCCGGCCACACTAGTGTTTTCACATTGCTTGTAAAAGTACCTCCACTCTCACTAAAATGACCAAAAACTTACACGACTTAGCTGTTCACCTACACTGGACTAGCACACAGAATCCTTTAATGTGTGTAGTACTAGGGTGTTGTACCTGGTTAGCCATTATGGATATGGTGAGAAGTTAAGCAGAATGACCCCTTTTATTGGCTAACTAAAAAGATTACAGTGTGCAAGTTTTCGAGGCGACTCAGGCCCCTTCATCAGGCAAGATGTAGCCCTAACCCTAATTACATCTCGTCTGAAGAAGGGGCCTGAGTTGCCTCAAAAGCTTGCATATTGTAATCTTTTTAGTTAGCCAATAAAAGGGGTCATTTTGCTTGACTTCTCACTAAAATCCTTTAAGGAATTGTAATGCTGCCTACCACAGGATTTATTGCAAAAGTATCAAGACCTTTTGCTTTTGCATGCAGCATTCAAACATGACATAACGCAATTTAGAAGTGTACAGGTAAGCAACACAACAGGCGCTCCTCTCCATTCGATTACTTGGAATATGATTTTCATCCGTGAAGGGTGACCTTTTGGGGAATGAGATGTTATAATAAGTAGAATCCAATCAAGGATAGGTCACATAATAAGCATGAACCAATCAGAGCGTGATTAGAGCCTGTGCTTTCAAAACTCTTCATTTTCACCCATCCACTGTACAACACTGAGCCGGCGATTTCAGAAATATGTGACCCTGGAGAGTGCTTACAATAGACGAAAATGGAGACTAATGTCTGCATTTATATAGTGTAGACGTAGCCTGAGTTTCAGCCACAGGACTGGGCATTTGGAGGAGTCGGGATATTCATTAATGAGTAGTTGGACCTTATAAAGTAGCCACTGAATGTAATTGTCATGGCATCCATCATGACAGTGCTGTTCCTTCTTTACTTCACCTATTCGGGAGCGGTTCATACCTTACTACTGAATAGTTTGCAATGCTCCTTGTGTTTAATTGTTCCCATCCTCATTCACAGAAATCCAAAAAAGAAATGGACAGGCTAAAGGAAGACCTGGAGACCATGAAAGGGAAATGCGAGATGTTTTTAAATCAATCATCTACTTCCCCGTCTGCTCCGACCCTCTCTTCAGAGCTCAACCTGGTTGTCCAGAACATGAATCAGATCTATTCCATGTCAGCAATTTACCTGGAAAAGTATGTATGGAAAGCCTTGTTTCTCATACTATCTCACTCTCTGATGTTTCCTCAGCTTTTCTGCTACTCATCTCTAGGGTTCCTAGATCCTAACACTCATTGGCAAACCGACACTTTGTCTTCTTCATCTCTCAGGCTGAAGACGGTGAACCTGGTGGTGAAGAACAGCCAGGCGGCCGAGGCACTGGTTAAGCTTTATGAGGCTAAACTGTGCGAGGAAGACGCCGTGAATGCTGATGCCAAAGCCATTGAGTCCATCATGGGCACTCTTAAGGTTGTGACAATTTAAAGTTCAAGCTTCCCTTGAAATGATGTTTCGTACCCATTTGTTTGTCTCATCTTCTTCAGTGTATGCCTTGATTTGACTCTCACCTGCCAAGATGTACAAATGCCAATCATAACTGTCTTTATTGTTTTTATATATGTTTCTTGTGCAATGTAGCAATGGCGCACTGAAATTGATGAGAAAAGAGAAGTGTTTCACGACTTGGAGGACGAACTGCAGAAAGCCAGGACTGTTAGCGAGCGAATGTTCAAAACGCACAATGAACGCGATTTTGACTTGGACTGGCACAAAGAAAAGGCAGATCAGTTGACAGAGAGGTGGCAGAGTGTTCACTCACAAGTAGAGAGCAGGTTTGTGTCAATGCCGTCTCTTGTTTGTCACATTTACTAAAAGGGGTCCCCTCTGCCTGCCTGGGCTTGTTTTACTAACATTGGGGCCTTCTGGAATACTGTAAGCCCCTCTGACATTTGTTACATTGTGTTGCCCACAAATACAACTCATAATGTATTAGTGTCATCATTTCTGTCACTCAGTCACTCATTTACAACAGCAACAGTTATTTCTATAGCACATTTTCATACGATCAGTGTAGCTCAAAGTGGTTTACAGGGCAACGAAAAGAAACGTAAGAATGCTAGGGGGTCGCTGTCGCCCCTTAAACCCTGCAGACAGATACACAGGACACAGAGTAAAAGCACTCAGAAGTATTTTAATATTTTTCTTCTTTAAATAGTGCTTCCTAAGCATCACAACAACCATAACCCAATCGAATAACCAATAAATCAATGCAATTCTCTCCTTCACACCTCCCAGCAAGCTCTGTCTTCTACCTCCCAACTCCGGCTCTCTTGCTGGGTTCCCATCAGTCCTTTAAATAGCACTTGACCCGGAAGTGCTTCTGTCCTTCCGACCACGTGACTGGCTAGAACTTCCAGGTCTAATGAAGAACTGGCTTTTTCTTCAGCCCGGTAGTACTTTGGGGCTTCTGTCCTTGTGACTACCTCGTACTTCCGGGCTATAGGGAAAGGATGAGTCCCCAGGTCCTTCGACAGCTCCCCCTGGCGCCACTCACGGCACCCAACAGGGCTAAGAAACCAAACTCCAAGTCCTAGGATGCCCTGCGGGAATCCGGGGGCACCGCTACACTCCAGGGGAGCTGCCATCTAGCGTTTTGGGGGAGGCAGTGTCGGCAAGTAGCTGCCTTGCCCCATCCTTCCATTTCAGGGGTGTCCCGGCCGGGTTGAGCTGCCGGCCGTCCATCATAAAAGTTATATGAAATGAAAAGCAATTAAGATTAGGCAATAATATTAAAAAATAAGTAACAAAACAAGATAAGGTCGGATGGCCGGGAGGACAGAGGAAACATAAAAATTCCAGGTAGGCTGGAGAAAAAAACAAAATCTGCAGGGGTTCCAGGGCCAAAAAGACCACCCAGTCCCCCTTGGGTATTCTACCTAACATAAACGCTTCTAAATCAGTCCTCTTAGTTTTCTTGCTCCACATGGCGAAGTTGGTCTTGTGGACAGCTGGGAACACCCATCTTCATTCCATCATTTCAGGGGATTTCATGGTGCCTTGATTAGGTGGTGGTGGCACAGATCACTACCACAGAAGGACCGGCAAATGTAGCAGAGATTAGCAAAGTTTAGTACAGATTGTGGACCCTTGAAGAATATGATAATTCTATACACATGCAGTCAACGTAGCCACGAAAAAGCTAAATTAAAAAAACGGGTTTTGGCAGTTTTTTAAAATGTTCCACAACACTAGCCTGGTAAATTTCTATTGGTAAAGTATTCCAGATTTTAGACGCATAACAGCAAAAGGCGACTCGCCACTTCTTTAAAGCTTGGCTCTTGGAATTATAAGCAGATCACCATTAGAAGATTTAAGGTTACAACTTGGAGGATAGGGGGACAGGCATTCCAGAATATAGGATGGAGTGAGATTATTTAAGGCTTTACAAACCATTAGTAGTATTTTAAAGTGACACGGGTAGCCAGTGTAACGACGCTATGACTGGTGTAATGTGCTCAAATTGTCTATCTAGTTAAGATTCTGGCTGCTGCATTCTGGACTAATTGCAATCGCTTGATGTCATTCTTGTTGGCACCCTGCCTGGGATTGGTTCCTGCCTTGTGCCCTGTGTTGGCTGGGATTGGCTCCAGCAGACCCCCGTGACCCTGTGTTTGGATTCAGCAGGTTGGATAATGGATGGATGGATTGATGTCATACTTAGGTAGTCCTGTTATGAGTGCATTACAGTAATCTAGTCGACTGAAGTAACCGATCTACAGTTAACTTTACAATGTCAAAAATTAGTTAGAGTGTTCAAAAAAAGCATTTAAGCATAAATTATATACCTGGAGGTAATTATGGAAGCTAACTGAGCAAAGCTGGGATTTTGGGTACATGCAGTTTTTTTTTTTTTAATTATATTTTCAGACCACCAGAGTGAACATTGGGGTGAGCCGAGTTAATAGGTCTTCAGCCATTTTGAAATGATGTTGGTGGTCCACCAGACTTTCTCTTTCTCCAGTCTAATGAGGCAGACAGAGAAAAAGTCAGCAGTGGTGTCACACTCAATTCTTTCCCCGCATTTGCGCAGCACAACACTGTTTAATTCGTCCTATGCTGACCAGGTTAAATACAGTTGTATGTAATAAAAGCAGCAGCACTACTGTACTGAATTTAATAGTATTGTTAAGTATGGAATGAGAAAACACGCATAAAGCTGAAGGAGTATCGGGGTCTCAGATGGGTTGACTTACAGATTAGTTATGGTGTCTTTCAGTCAGTCAATGTGAACTTTTAAATTTTTAGCTGAACAAAATTTGTAAATGAACAAACAAACACGACTCATTTAAAATTGCATTTGCTTGATCACTTAGGTTACGGGACTTGGAAGGAATCAGCAAATCGCTGAGGTACTACAAAGACACTTATTTTGCCCTGAATGACTGGATAAAAGAAATGGAGGCCACCCAGTTACGAATGCAAGAGAACCAACCGGAAGACAGCAAGGCCCTGGCAGAACTTCTGAATCAACAAAAGGTAGGAAAACGCACTCTGGGAGCAGAACACGGAATTGTTTGGAGACTTGTTAACAAATAGAAAAACAGAATTTTTGTCACTGTTGTTAATTATTGCTAAACATCCTTTGACAATTATGAAGAACACAAAATGGTCACCAAGTCAGGCCAAAACATGTGTCATCAAAAATAACTATTGTTGATTGGCAAAATTCACCAAAGTGTTTTTCACAATGAATTTGCTGGGTTGGTTAGTGAGTTTGTTCACCAAATTTTTCCCCAACATTCACCATGTGGCTGGCTTAGATGAAATTTTTTTTCCAGCACCCCGTGATGCTTGGAAAGGACAGCCTGTTATCACGGAGCAGCCATGTTGGGTGGGGATGCCATTACCTGGTCAGTGTCACCTGCCTGATTTGTGTTGCTCATGTGCAGAAATTTCAAACATGTGCACTGTTATCGGACTCCACTTCACACTTTACGGCACTGCCTGATCTGCTTTGCATATGTTTGAATAATTTACAGTTGTAACAAAATACACAGAAGACAGAAAAAGGTTTGGGGCACCAGCTGATGCTCCCCATATAGTATTATCATAGAGTTTGCAAATATAAGCCAAGGCGTCTTTCCAGACACAAGTCCATCAATTGGCTAACTCGCTGTTGGAGGAGGTGGAGTTTATAATGCTTCCTCTGTGGAAGAGGTGGGACTTTGAGGCGGCACCGGAAGTGACATCACAAATCCTTGACATTCAAGGCTTCTAGTCTGCAGACGAAGAAGAACAGGATGTGAATAATAGTGCCCTCTCCTGACTTGGAGTGTAATAACCGAACACACACGTGCATGACACAGTGTATACACACATGCATGATGTCACTACCTGGTTTGTATTCTAGCCAGATTTGTACCCTTCAGGTATTAAAAAAAAAACTCAACAGTATTTTTATTGGAGGGGTACAAAGCTGACCATAATCAGAATATTACAAAAACTAGCTGTGTTACCCGTCTGAGACACGTTGAAATCTAAATAATCGAAGCAGACCTCAGCGTTAATGTTTGCAATGCACTTTGCAATGCATATGTCTATGGTATGTGCCATTTGGTATGGCATTCATAAAAGCAGTGTTAATGTGTGTGATGCGGCATCTGTTGGAATGACAAATGCAATTCATGTGTCTCTGTAATATGGCATTTGGTATGGGATTCATTAAAGCAAAGTTAATGTTTGTTATGCGCCATCTTTTGGAATGACAGAGCTGGAATTACTAGATGGACACACAGATACACTTATCCTGTTATTAAGGTGGATACTTTGTTGTTCTGCATAGGTTCACTGTATGTTGTGTCTTCACTGCTGGATTAAGCCTGTTATGCTCCTGGCTATGTCATGCAGATGGGTTAGTGACAGCCCAAGCCCCTGAATATATAATGCTGATCCCTTACACCATAACTTCTGTGTATGTTAGTCAGTTGTAGTGATAGGATCTCGGGGAATGCAGAGAGAGATGAAGGGCATGGTGGTGTACTTGTGCCCCACAGCTCAGATCACGTTTTTTTAGCCTTAATAATTGGTCCAACATTGTCGACAGACACTTCCCTAGCCCTCAGGAACACTTTAAGGACCATTGTGTCATTATAATCTACTGAGAACTAGTTCACCTTCTCCTTTTGCATTAACTTCATTGCTTTTTAGCTGAGTTGGCTGATTTTCACAAACATTTCTGTGCTTTTGCCGAACTCGAGGCAAAGTGAATTCAGCGGGTTTCACTCATCACAAAGATGTGTCATTGTGTGGTATATGGGAGACCACACCATGTCAACAATGATTCCGAGGTGCAGATCTGAAATCTCAATTACTGGGCCATCCAGAATCCCCTTGTCCCAACTGCCATTACCTTAGGTAAATGCACCGAAACCCCAACAAACTTTCTCTCACTCTTTGTCTCTTTCCAGAATCTTCTCCCAATGGACTTTTGTCCTTGTCGTTTCACTGCTCTGTCCCTTTAGCAGCTTATAGACATGGCTTCTTTGAAGTGCTGTTTGCCTTCCACTGGAAAGCTGTACACTGCTACGATGGACCTTGGCATGGTACAAAATACACACTTAATGTTCTCTTTCTTTTTTATTAGGTTCTAGTTTCAGAAATTGAGGTCAAGCAAAGTAAAATTGATGAATGTCAGAAATATTCAGAGCAGTATTCAGCAGCAGTCAAGGTAAGAATTACAAGCATTTAAGGAAGAGAGCTGATTTTACACACTACTTATGTCACTGATGGCTTTATAATATTCCTTTGCAGGACTATGAACTCCAGCTTATGACCTACAGAGCCATGGTGGATTCTCAACACAAGTCTCCGGTGAAACGGCGCAGGATGCAGAGCTCGTCAGACATGATTATCCAGGAGGTAGGGTGCAACGCAATGAGTGTGAAGCAAAAGAGGAAATGTCCAGGGCAGTCTGGGAGACTTGGGGAATCTGCTGTTCATCAGCAAACAGAGAACTTCTTTGGTCTCAGTCCAATACGTGTTGTCCATGGAGATGGGAATAACTATGGGTGGACGAGGGAAAGTGTTGTCTGTCCACCCAATAAAAATCACTAAAATTAGCCCAAGATGTTTAAATGGCCACCACAACATGACACCCTAGTAACATCTCTGTTCAATAATTATAGATCCGTTCCTACATGAATTTAAGATGCAGCACCAGGTGAACATTAACACACAAACACATATACACACTGGCTCATCTTCCAGGGCCGCTTCATGGCTTGTGCCCAGTGTGGTCGGGAGAGGCTTAGGCTACCCACAACCTTAAACTCAAATCCAGCGGGTTTCACAAGAGTTTTGTACGATAAGGTACATACTGTACTCGTTCTGTTTGTGTGCGTGTGTGTAATATGGCAGCTTCACACTGGCATGCAACACATCACGTATTATAGCCATGGCTGGCTCAAGGGTTCATTGCGTCCCAAAAAGAGACATCCAAGAAAGAGCCCCCCCTTCGAGATTTGCGTGGCTGGATCCAAAACTGAAATCGATGAAGGGTAGGGCATAGGTCAACCTAGGTGATCACACCCTGGCAATTGCATATGAAATCAATGGAGATTGGCACCCTTTCCGAACATATATTTAATCAACGCGTGAGGTAGGGTGGTCACACATGGTTTCATATACACTCAATGAGCCCCCTGGGGGATGATTGCATATAAAACAACGTTTTGCCGCCCACGCCCCCCCCCCCCCCCCACATCCCACTCCCAGGTGTGGTACCTCAAGTCCAGTGCCTACTCAGCCTGTCCATAATCGGGCCCTAATTTTAGTGCTGCTCAGTATATACTCTGCATGCCCATACATTTTATGCCATATGAAACTTGCATTTTTTTCATATGATTGGTTAACAAGGAATTTACTGCCGCATCAAATCTTAATTCTGCTCCAGCTATTTGATCAAGAAGCTGTGGGGTCACACAGAAGAAAAATATTACCCGAGCTACAGCACATGAAGATCTAGACGTATTTTGTTAATTGAGAAGTGTCACTGATGCATTTCCAGTATTCAGTGTTAAAACAAGTAATCATGCGCAGTCAAACAGAAATTCACGGGAGGAACCAGTGCAGACCCTGGTGCTGTGACACTCCTGATCAATGCACACACAGAGCCCGAGGGACATGCACCCCAAGAATAATGTAAACGGTGTCCCTTGGTGTCCATGGCTGTGCAAAAAGTACAATAAGACATCTAGGACCAGAGGGGCAGGGGTCCCCTTCAGTGCCTGGAACACGTGCCCCTTGAATCACATAAATGGTGCCCATCAGTGTAACGACCACACACCCTTGAGTTTCATGAACACCACCCCTAGTGGATGTCACCCTAATGTCACCTATTGGATCGACTGACTCTGTGCCGTGAGTCAGGAATCACAGCTACCACTCTGATGACGTTGAAACATCTGCACCAAACGTAATAAACTTTAACTTGTTTGAAATTAAACATATGCCTATAACGTGTTCACTTCTTACTTCCCTTCAAGCTACTCACGTGCTTAATCTCTTCATCAGTTGCTGTCTCAAGACCACTGGAGCACTCGTGCACACAATGATAACAGCAGCAGTAGGAAAGATATTGAGAAATAACACAGTCATTATCGCATAATAATGTAATACATTTGGGGTGGACTAGTGGCGCATTGGAGACCGGGGTTCATGTCAAGTGTCCTCCTTATGTGGAGTTTGCTTGTTCTCCCCATGTCTGTATGAGTTTCCTCAGGGTGCTCTGGTTTCCTCCCACAGTCCAAAGACACACAGGTTAGGTGGACTGGTGACCCTAAATTGGCCCTTAGTGTGTGTGTGTGTGTGTGTGTTCACCCTGTGATGGACTGGCACCCTGTCCATGGATTGTTCCTTGTCTTGCACCCTATTGCTTGCTGGGATAGGTTCCTGTAAAACTGCTCAGTGTTAAGTGGGCTTTGAAGATGTTATGGCAATACGTTTGTAAAATAACAAAATAACATATATTTTTGAGTGTCAGGAATAAGCATCCATAGAATCCAGCAGATAATTTGTCACATGTTTTGTCTTCCTTTTTAGTTCATGGACCTTCGGACTCGTTACACGGCACTGGTGACACTCATGACTCAGTATGTCAAGTTTGCTAGTGAAACCTTGAAGAGGACAGAAGAGGAAGAGGTAGGAACGTTACATAACGTGAGCTGGGGCACCACCATTTGGGCTTTCTGGTCATGAACAGAATATTGCAGCTATATTTGTATCATTATAAGGTCACATACACACACACACACACACACATATATATATATATATATATATATATATATATATATATATATATATATATATATATATATATATATATATATATATACACAGTATATGTATATGTATGCATGTAAATATGTATGTCACTTTAAATTTGGCTTTTAATTCTTTGAGGTGGTTTGTCCAAAGTCGTAAAACACCTGACAGATGTCCTCATGGGTGATTTAACTCTAGTGTCATCACCCTGATTATTTAGAATATAAGAAGTGATTCAATAAGTTGCACTTTGAAGGAAATACAAGTTCGAAACCAGAGAATACTAAGAGCATTATAACAAGCAGTTATCTGATCTTTAAATCTGAGTTGTGATCTGGTTGGACCAATATAAAGGAAACGAAGGTCAGATTTCTACAGTGAGATGGTGAGAGGAATGGGATTGTGATATGTGGACGCCATCGAGACTGGCAGCAGAGTGGATGCCTGTGAGTGTTAACCGAATTACATGAGAAAAGCATCTGGATTTGTACAAATGTTCAATGTCAGTGTTGTAAAAGAGTAGACAGGAGTCAAGAAAAGATTGAGGGTACCAGCCGGTGATCCCCATGTAATTAGAGGGATGAAACAGGTTTGTGTGACGCATGAGCGAAAGAAGACATCTTCACAGACGTGAGTCCAGAAGCTGACTGACTCTCTGTGAAGGCCAGGCTGGAGTTTATGTTACTTCAGCTGGCCTTATAAGGCGGGCTAGGAGGAGGAGTCAGAAGTGACCTCATGGATCCTTGGCATTCAGTGCTTCTGGTGTGTAGATGGAAGAGAGCAGGATGTATAAATAACAGCATCCCCTCTCCACACACAAGTCCTCTGAATGCCTCCTAGTATGTAACAGTAGATTGACTGAGAATCATGTCCTACTTATTGCATCAGCTTCAGCACGAGTGGGTAATTCCTTCTGTGTATTCTGGTTATGCAGGGAATGACAATTCCACAAAATAAATGTTGGAGCGCTAAGCCGGCCAACCCCGTTTACTTTGAAAGTTATTTAAATACTAAAGGGCACTCGATGGTGCAGTTAGCAATAATGACTTAACAAAGGTAAACTCTCCTGGGCTCACAAACACAAGGTGTCTTTCCCCACTCTCACTGTCGGGCTATGGAGCTCCATCTTGTGGGTCGCTCAGAACCTCCTTCATGGCTGGCTCTGAATTTATGGACCGGTGACAGAAAGGGGAGGGGTCATTTGCCCTCGCCGTGCGTCTTCTCAGCACTGTGGAGGAAAAAAGGAGAGGACATGATTAGCACCAGCACCCCCTCTCATCCCGGAGGGTTATTACATACCTCAGACGAGTCCTGAAAATGATCCTCTGATGTGCATCTTGATTTTTACCTCAAGCTGAGCATTGTGTTAGAAAGTTTAACCTAAAAAGAAGTCATGCCTCAAAGAATTAAATATTTTGTATTTTTATGTTTTAAAATAGTTTTTTTTTACCTGGGATACCTGGGAAAAGATACATTTTCTGTTTGCTCCTTGTCTTTGGGGTGTGGTGTGCTTGTCTGGCAAGTGCCATTGTACTCACTACTGATGCTTGAGCACTCAGAACTAACAGCATGAATAGCGTCCTCAGCTTCCTCTTCCTTTCATTGCCATTTATTGGTTGATTTGTGCCTTTTGTTCCTATTTAAGTTTCAAAGAATTACAACTGTTAGAAGAAATGCAGGTCGGTGGTAAAATGAAATGTGCTGGTTTGTGAAGAAATGATATGCACATTATACAAAGTGGTCTAAGTAACCATTTAAATGGCTCCCAGTGTGATCTATCACTCAATTATGTTTTCCATGGTGCAGATTATATTTTCTGCAGGGATTCATTTTCTGTAATTTTTTTTCCTTCAAAAAGGCTGCCTATACTATATGTGTTTTATTAATAGCTTATGAACGTCTAATAGATCATTTTACTGAAATGTTAATTCATACACTTTAAGCAAATTTGTAAATGTGGTATTTATTATGGACAAAAGTGATGTGCTAAAATATGTGAGGTCATCGTTCGCATTGCAGATGTACCACCTGCAAGAAAATTAGCCAGTTAGTCTGAAAATAAAAGAGTGAAGAGCAGGAGGAAGAATAAAGTCAAAGAGGACAGTGAGGGCCAGAAGCCGGAAACACCAGAGCCAATTTATAACCCCAAAATTGAAGTCAGGAGGCAGTAATCAGAAATTTACAGAAAGCAAATTGCTAATTTCTGTGTAATCTCTGAGACTTGCGGAAAGACACGGAGGAATCTCACATAAAGTATTTTTTACCCAGCTATTAAAATCACAAAAACAGAAGCAAAGAGTCGAGAAAGGTAAAAGATAGTTGTAGCAAAACAGAAAACACTCACCAACTACCAAGCACATGCAATGTACGGCAGAGGGACTGCAATTCCCATGAGCCTTTTATAAGGCTGGGAGCAGTCAATCAAGGGAGATAAACAGGTGACCTCGCCTCTTAGGGGACCACCAACAAAACACAAAGCACAGTAAAACCTGACAAACAAAAAACATCATTCATAAATACTACATTTGAGTAATAAATGATTGGTTCAACAGCCAGATTTTAGAACCAGCTTTGTGATCTGTAGAGATTTCATGAGTTAATAAATGTAAGGTATTTCTATACTTCTCGTCTTTTCTATGCTCTTTGTGCTAAATAAAAATGCACAGAAATCTAAAATTTTAGCACTCGTTTTTGTCATCTGAGAAAATAAAAAATTATTCAAGTGAAATGTTAATTTTAATTATTTCCAACATTTTGCAGTTAATTATCTGTTATACATTACTAAGCTATTAATAAAGGATGCATAATCGACCTCCAACATATCATCGATTTTTCCTCTCGTTTTTTTTAACGTATCCAATGTCCTGTACTGACTTGTGTGAGTAACGTTTGCTGTTGTATCCAGTATTCGTCTGAGGATGGGGATTTCTACATGGAGTTGCTTTATGGGGAAGCAGAGGATGAGTTTTTGTACACTGGACTCGAAATGAAGAACACCATGAGGGCTTTGCTGCCTCCTGACACACTCAACAACAACAGAGATGCAGATCTTGAATCTGCTGAAGATTATTCTTTGACACAAAGAAAAGATGAACCTGAGTTTGCTCCCCTGGTGGGAAACTCGTCTGCTGAAGAACATGCAAAAGGTCAATTTTCAGGGAATTCGAAAACAGTTGCAGAGGATCATTGTGTGCATCACAGATAAGTAACACAGGCCTACAGAACCTCCAGGAAGTCTATGCTTCAGAAAGCAGTCGAGCAAACTTGAATTTTCAAGCGTGTGATGCACACAGACAGTTAGGCAGAATGTTCGAAGATGTAGGTGGCAATATCGATTCTCCCAAAGGTGAGGGTACGTCCCTAACACTTGAAAAGGAGCCAAATTTTGGTATGTATAAGAGTCTGTGCGGTGATTCTGAGGAGACATGGGGACGATTTTCTATTACGTCACCTATAGGTAAAGAGAGCATTATGGATCTGGATGCCATTTTGCAGATCATTGAAGATGGAGATGAGCTGAACGCCTATCAGGAAATGCTAATCAGCAGAGAGCAGATGAAGAGAGACAGAGTCATTCAGGAAAGGCTACAGATAGTTTTAGACAGAATGGAAGATTGCTACTTTTCTTCCGATCCCTGCAGCGACACAGAAGAGAGATGGTTCCACCCGAATCTCAAGAAGGACAGCACGATACTAGGTTGTGAACCTTTACCTGGATTAGAAATAACGTATGATGAATACCTAATGATAGGCTCTTCGTTGTTTGGTTTTCCTCTTGAGACCATCCCCGAAGAAATTCTAGAGTCAGAATTTCAGCAGACCTCATTACAGAGTAGCAAGAAGTCTTTCTGTGTCAAGCAGGTACCAAAAGCTGAAACGTACAATGCAGAAAATACTCCACATCTCATAGACGAAACTCAGTTGCTGGTCGAAGCGACATCTCTTAAATCAGTTGAAACCACACCTGGTTACCATCATAGAGCCATTAACAGCGACTCAATGGCCGGTGGCATCCAAGAAGAGAAAATGTTATGGTGGCCAAATGGTGCGGTTGTGGAGGAAGACCTGGTTGAGGAGAACGTTGTTACTATACCTTTTGGCTTGCAAGCATTTACAGAACAACAAAGTTCCGGATTCAGCTGCTCCATAAAAGATCATGAAGAGGTACCTATGTGTGTTCATTGGTGTCACCAATCTTTAAATTTCTACTTCTCGACACCTGGTGGTTTTGCTTTATGGGTAATTTAAACTTTTGTTTTCCCTAACGTGTGTAATCTCTGGAATAAAACAAAAAGGTAAGTGGTGTCACAGACTGAGTAATATAGAGAAAGGTGGATGCCACTGGGCAATTGAAATTGGGAGCTGAATATTGTTGTTCTGTTTTCGAAACTGTTCAGCAAAGATGCTGATAAATTTATGTAATTTCTTTATGAACTTCAATAATTGATGAAACAGTTAATTGAAGAGAATAGGCAGTCCCACCTCAACTGCCAGAGGCCCAAAGTGCAGAAAAGCTAGGCTGGCAATGGTGAGATGGCATTGATTTATCACTCAGTCTGTTGGATGGTTGGGTACCAAAGATTTACTTTGGGGTTATTGGGAGTTTTGTGCATGGGATTCTTATTTCAGAACTGTGGAGTTATAAAGTTGATTGATTTGTGTTACAATAACCATATCTCTTCTCTTCCAGTCACTTTTGAAGGAAACCTCTCAGCCCTGAAAATGCATGGTAGACATTGTAAAAAATGTGTGGGATTGGAAAGGGAGGCCGGAAAGGTTTGGGAAAATAGAATTGAACTTAAACGTCCACAGTAAGCAGAAAAAACGGAGCTCTAGAGTACCTTTGTTATTTTGATCCTTGTTAACCTCTTATCTAATAATGCTGCATTGTTATAATTTGATTGTACAGAATTATGAAATACGGTGGAGATCTGTGAATTTACATAAGAAACTGAATGTTTTATTGGTATTTTATTTCCCTCTTGAGCTAAATTCTTCACCGTCTCTCTGCTTCTGTTGCTTCGTTTGAAATACAAAAGACGTCAGATTGTCTTTTGTTTGGTGACGGTGACTTTCTTAACATTTTTCCATTAGTGAGCTTTAGCTTGGCTGATGGTGGAGGCCACCTCTTTGAGGCTATGCTGCTTTTTCATGTAAGTATGATTGACGTTTCAGGTGCCATCAACATCCAAACCAATTTGCATATCAACTTCAAGGTAACAGTAACTCAATTTACAGTAAGGATGGAGCTTTGCATATGAAGGAAAAACACAGGGGTGGATCTACCATTGGGGTGTTCTGGGTATGTGCCCAGTCATGGGACCGCGTGATGGGGTACCACCACCATCTATCTGTTAAGGAGCTGGAGTCATTAACTCATCCAGGGCCCTCTAGGGGTCTTAATCCAGGCTTGGACCCCCCTACTTATAATAGATGATGTTTTCTACTTTACGGAGTACAGTGGTTTCAGAAAGTCTTCACAACTTTTCATCCATTTACAGATTTTGTTCGGATGTAGCCTTGCGGTAAAATCACTTCTATTCATTTTTTCCCACATGAAGCAACTTTCAATACCTTAGAAAGACAAACCGGAAACAGCTAACTGCAACATAATAAAATATGAAAAAAAAGAGAAGGGGTCTGAATACTTTGTGAATACACCGTAGTAGACAGAGAATAGATAGAAAAATGCAGGTACTGTGTAATAGAAAGATAAATAGATAAACATAAAACAGACCGTATAAGAGACAGATGAAGTATACTTGAAAGGCACTTACTACAGGCATTAAATTAGAGATACAGAAGAGACAGAAAATGAGGTTACTACATACTAGATAGATAGATAGATAGGAAAGGCACTATATAATATATAGGAAAAGCACTGTATATTACAAAGATAGGAAAGGCACTGTATAATATAATAATAAAGGCATTATATTAGAGATACAGAAGAGACAGAAAATGAGGTTACTACATACTAGATAGATAGATAGATAGATAGATAGATAGATAGATAGATAGATAGATAGATAGATAGATAGATAGATGTGAAAGACACTATATAGTAGATAGGTTAATATGAAAGGCACTATATGCGCTATATAATAGATACATCGATAGATAGATAGATAGAAAAGCCAGTTTATAGTAAATTGATTCTATTTTTCTTGATCCCTGAAGGGACATTCACTTACTACAGCAGCAGTATAGAATATAAAGCACAGTGCAAAACTGTAAAAACAAAATTCAAATTATTCCATAGGTGCAAAACCTGGATGTACATTATACACACAATACATTAGTAATTACATTGTAATACAAAGACATCTTTCCCCCTTGTCAGTGAGTCTTTTGTAACTGGTCCCAATGATGTTTGGCTCGATGGCAGGAGGCATTACACAGTCTGATGGCTACGGTGCCCCGTAGCACTCCCTGGTGGGGTGAGGTGGTGTTTAAAGCTGCTCTATAACTAAAATAAATGTAGAAAATCTTAAAAAATAAATTAAAGTTGAATCAATTCAGTCTTACTTTTGTCATGACTGCCCAATGCTCCCCTCACCCCATATTTCACATTCAGCTGGAAGAAATGCCTTCTGATTTTTTTTCCAGTTAAAGTTTGCTAGGTGTACATGAAGAAGTGGACAGTCCGTACAACATGTCACATTTGACTCAGAATTTCTTTGTCGAGCTCACTGATTGTTTTGTTTGCCACTTCCGAGATTGTAAATCCGCAGACCACACGGGTTGAGGTTCTGTACAGCATGCCCCACCATAGCAGGTATATTTAACGTGTGAGTCTGACCTTTGTGGTTTTTGTGTCTTCATCCCTCAAAGTTCCTTTTTCCTTCATATGTGAAACTCCCTCATTCATGAAGAATTCTAAATTGGTTGAGTTATCCTTCATTACTTGTCAGCATCTTACAATGCCAGACTGCTGTTAAACAAAGTGTTGTTTTTTATTCTAGAGAAGAAGGGCGGTAAATGCTACGAGTCAGTCATATGAGGTTGAGATGCAAAAGTTGAAAAAGCTGGTTAAGGAACTCGAGGGCAGCTTAGAGAAAATAAAGCAGCAAAAGGAACATCTGGAGCAGGAACTTCCCAAAGTAGTAGCGTCTGCGGAAAATGAGTTGTCTAAAAAACAGAAAATTATCGAAGAAATTAACCATCAGAAAACTAAAGCAGAATATGAAGCCAAAGAATATCGTTTGGAGCTGGAGGCAACCGTAAGGAAGAAGGCGGCGGCTGAGCAGGATCTGGAGCACACGCGTCAGCTCATTTTACAGGCTGAATCCAAGCAGGCAGCTGTTGAAGAAAAGCTGAGGGTTCTCAAAAAAGAAATTGAAGACAGCACAATGGCACGAAGGAAGATGGAGGAACATCTCAGAAGAAAGGACATAGATGTTCAAGATTTGGAGCAGCAAAAGAGGATATTAGAGAAGGAGCTGAGAACAAAAGAGCTTGCGGAAGGCGACCTCAAACTGAGACTCATGCAGCAAGAAGAGGCCAAAGAAGCGGAAGCTAAAATGATGAGAAGCGAAATCATGCATTCGGTGGTGAGGGAGAGCCATCAACAGTCCGCCTTACCTTATAGCGTGGGCTATCTTAACTCTGAAATGGAGTCAAAGAAAACAGAAGCCCTTCAACTCAAAGTGGACGAGTTGATTCTTGAGAAGAAAAAAGCCGAAAACGATTTGAAGAGTCTGAAATCTGAGCTGAATTCCCTCGAGATTCAGAAAAATGCCGTGGAGGAGAAAGCACAACTTTTTAAGGGACTGTTTGGAGGAAGCCAATAATAAGATGAAGCTGTTTCAGTTGGAGTTGCAGCAGAAGAACTCCTCGCAGAGCAGCCACATGCTGAACCTTCGAGAAATGGAGTCCGAGCTGGCAAACGGTAGGCAGAAATCAGAGGAGCTCAGGCAGGAGGCTGCCGAGTTGAAGAAATCGGTTTTCCGCTTACAAGAGGAAGTGAAAAGTCTCCAACGAGATAAGGACTCCCTTGAGCAAGAATGTCTCTTTCACAAGACCGAAATTGACGGCTTGTCGGAACAGTTGAGAATGAAGCATGAAGATCTGTTAAAACGAGCCAGCACCGAACAAGAAAGCAGCCACAAGACCAAATTCTTAGAGGACGATCTCTCCAACGCCAAAAGCGAAATCGACAAGCTCAGGTTCAAGGTTAGCGAACTCACTAGGGTCAATGTGAAATCTGAGAATGACATCAGGAGTTTGAAAATTAATGTTGACACCTGCCAGCAGGACAGAGTCTTCTTTGAGGAAAAGCTCAAGTCGCAAAGGACTGAATTAGAAAACATGCGTGAACAACTTTCTAAAGCAAAGGAGGAGATCATGCTCAAGACAAAGGCAGAACAAGAAGCCCAGTTGAAAAACCGTAGTCTCGATATGGAGCTGCAGAAGGACCAACCGACTTGTGCACCAGCTTAAAGAAAAGGTGGAAGAACTTAGGAGAATCAATGTAGAGTCCGACGTGGCCTTGAAAAAACGTGAAGTCTGAGCTGGAAAAACTGGCTATGGAAAAAAGCAGCCATCAGCAGCAGGTTGACATTTTCAAATCTCAAGCAGAGGGGTACAAATCTCAGATAAAAATTGTGGAAGACGAGTTGATGAAGAAGAATAAGATGTCACAGGAGTATCAGCTAAAGCTCCGAAGTTATGAGGAGGACATGAAGAGAATGGCCGAACTGCAGCAAAAGGTCAAGGAACTCAACCTTATCAATATAAACAATGAAAAGGACCTAAGGGCCTTAAAATCAGAGCACAATTCTACAACTATGGAGAAGAAATCGGCAGAACTTAAGGTCCAGTCGCAGAAAACGGAAATTGATGATGTGAACATCAAGCTGAAGAAAGCTAAAGAGGACCTGCAAAAGGAATCCCGAGAGGTTCAAAAGAATCAAACCAGAATCCGAGAGCTTGAAGCCGAATTGCAGAAATGTAAGCTGGTTGCAGAAGACTTCAGAAGAAAGTCGGAGAATCTCAGGGATGCTAGCGTCAGCTCGGAAAAATACGCTGAGAGCTTTAAGCTCGAGCTTCAGAATCTGAAGAAGGAGAAAAGTGCAGCACAGGAGAAAGTCCACCTACAAACGACGGAGATGAATTTGCTGAAGCAACGACTGGATAAAGTCCAGATGGAGTTTCAGCAGAGACAGAGAGATGACGTTATGGGGAACCAAAGGATTAAAAAATTGGAAGAGGAGCTTGGACAATATAAGAAAATGGTGCAGGAACATAAAAGCAAGCTTGACCTTCAGAGGAAGGAGCACGAGCAAAAGCTGCAGACCATTCAAAGGGAGACACAGCAGAAGCTTCAGCAGAAGGAATCCTCGGTTAAACTGGAGTTTGACCAAAAGGCTCGAACTCAATCGCAAAACATAGAAACCGCCGAACGGGAAAACAAGTTCCTTCGCCAGGAGATTGAACAGCTGAAAGCAATTAACCAGAACTTTCTCAAAAATAAGCAGGAGATGCAGAAAGACATGGATGCCCTGCTTATGAAGTTCCAATATGCGGAAAAGGAAAGGGGCACCGCTAACAACGAAATACACAATGCAAAATCTTACATTGTCGAGTTAGAGAATGAGAACGTCAAACTCAAGGCGAACGTGACACAGGCCGACAATATCCGCAAAGAGGTTTCGCTCGAAAACACGCGCCTCAAACATGCGCTAGCTGAGAGCGAAAGAAAGCAAGAGCTCACTGACCAAGAAGCCCGGACGTTAAAGGAACACATTTTTAATAATCGAAAGGAAATGAGCACTCTGAAGGAAATGGTCACCATTTTCGATTCGACTGTGAACACCAATGGCATTAAGGAAAAAGCAATCGACTTAAAACTACAGGATCAGCTCAACTACCAAGACTCCAAAGAGCTGTTTCTGCGACCGAGGTCGGAAACGGAGGTTAATTCTCTGAGAAAACACACCGAGCTAGATAAATGTGATCTGGTGAAACGGGAGCTACAAATAACAACGCATGTCATTACAGCTAATGAAGACCTTAAAGAAAAGCTAGAAGAAGAGCTGCGGAAAATGAAGCTCACTGCAGAGGTATACGTACATCAAGTCTTTCCCGTTCGCTTTCCTCTGTTACTCGCGTGTTTTTCGTAACGTGTAACTTTCTTGGTCGACTTGTACCGTTTAGAAAACTGTACTTGCGATTTCTGACATCATCGAAATTTTTCCAATTTTTGCAAGGATCTTTAGTCAAGCCGTGTTTTGCCGTGACTGTTAATTGTTTACATTTTTCTGACTTTGACATGAAAAGAATATACCTGTTTACGAAAAGTATAATAGTAAATATGCATTTTCTGTAACTCATGTCATACTTTTTTATTCACAGATAACCAAACTGGAGCAAAATAAGGTTACAGACGAGGTGATGAAATTAATGCAGGAAAGTGAAAACATTTTGAAAGACAGAGAGATAATGCACAATAAAAGCCGAGAATTAGAAGCGGATTTCATTAACCACGAAAACTCCTATAGTGTTCAAACCTCTCGTGTCTACCAGACACCGAATCAGTATGTTGACACAGCGAATGTAAATGTACAAATGGATATTTCGGTAATGAAACATGACATTATGTCTACAGATTTGGCAAATAACGTATTTGGAAAGGTAGAAATGACAAACCACGATAGCCGAGATATCTTCTCAACTCCTCATCCAGAACTAATCATGACAAAGAGGGTAACCAACTCATTCGTATCTCCAGGAAACTCGTCTCTGAAAAGTGAGTGGAGCCACACTGGCACCGACGACAAATTTAAGTTTCGAGGACTTAGAGATTACGTCACAGCCAGTGCTTTAGCCGAAGCGAAAATTTTAGACCTCAACACTCTGAAAAGGCTTGAGTTAGGAATGACAACCATCGAAGAAGTACAAGAATCGCTTGAAGACTATATAAGCAGCAGAACGGTGATTGCTGGTCTTTACGTTGAATCCGGCAAGAAAAAAGTGTCCTTCATGGATGCGGCCAATAAGGGGCTAATGGCAAAATCTTATGCTCTGGAATTCCTGGAGGCCCAGGCTGCCACCGGCTTTATCACTGATTCCCAGACAGGAAGGAAGTATTCAGTTGAAGAAGCAGTACACAACGATATCGTCAGTACCGAGTTCAGGGATAAGTTACTGGATGCGGAAAAGGCAGCCATAGGATATGTGCATGGCGGCAAGACCTTGTCAGTGTTCCAAGCAATGGAGAACCGGCTGATCGAGCGAATGAAAGGGAAGAAGATAATTGAGTTGCAGATTTCAACTGGGGGTATCATCGATCCTCAGCGAAGTATTCGCCTCTCTCCTGAAACAGCAATCGATCAAGGAATGCTGAACAGATTTACTCTGACTCACTTGCATGATCCATCGAGCAATCCAAGAGGCTTCCATAATCCAAACACAGGACAAAGTATGTATTACTCGGAGTTGCTAAAGTTGTGCGTTTTGGATGTGAGTGGAAAAGATTTACTCCTACCATTCGGTGACCGGAGCATTTCATCTCCTTCACCAACCAAGCCACAGAGGATCCTAGTGGTCGAGAGTAACACGGGAGCAGAGATGACAATCTACGATGCATACTGCAAGCAGAAAATTGACCAGAAGATGTATCAGAAACTTTCTGAACAGGAAAGCGAATGGAAGGAAACCTCAGATCTGGATTCCAATAATCTGACCGTTACTGTGTTATCTGATGGCAAGAGTGGAAGAGGATTTGTTCTTGAAGATGCACTCAAGGAGGGTACTGTTGGAACTAGTGAGGTTACGAAGTATAAAGTGGGTATCATAACCATCAATGAGCTGGCTGACCAGTTAATTGCCAAACATAAAGTGCTGACGGTCTCTGATTGTCCCATCACAGGCTTCTGGGATACTTTATCCAACAAAAGGCTTACCTTTCTCCAAGCACTGCAACTGAATCTGGTGGAAAGGCTCACAGCCATTCGTCTTCTCGAGGCTCAGGCATGCACTGGGGGAATCTATGACCCCTCAACTGGAAAAAAGTATTCGGTGTCAGACGCCTTGAAAAGAGGGCTGATCGATGATTCTTTGAACCGACAAATACAACAGGCTGAGCTCGCTTACTCGGGCGTGATCTCTCCACATACTAAAAAACCGTTGTCTATAGCCGAAGCAATGAAAAACCATCTGTTTCCCAAAGATGTCGGTCAACGCTGTCTTGAATTCCAGTTCCTGACAGGTGGCCTAATAGATCCGAATACAGGGGGGAAGATTCGTTTGGAAGAGGCCATCAGGACCGGACTTATTGACGCCAATACCGCCATGAAGCTGAAGGATGATAAATTTCATGCCAAAAGCCTTACCTGTCCAAAAACTAAAAAGAAGATGTCCTTCAAGGAAGCGTTAGATCGAGCAGTTTACGATTGTCATACCGGACTTAAAATACTGGAAGCCTCTAAACCTCAAGTTCCCGGAGGCTCCACATCTATTTATTATATGAGGACATTTTAATTTTTGAGTTATGTGTATGTGTCTGAGCACTTGCAAACTTTTTTTTTGTATAATGTAACAGGAAATTTTGCAGATGTTAAAAAATGCGCGCTGTGTGTATAGGAAGAAAAAATACTCGTTTTCACTTGCTGTTTTAAGAAATGGAACTTCAAAATTCCTGTTATTGTTTTTAATCATATAGTTAGTGCTATAAGAATAATTTGATTTTAATTATCTGTTTTTTGCTCAACCAGGTGAATTACAGTGTTTCTGCTTATAAAGAGGCTGACAAATGTAAGAGCGTTGGTGCGGTTAACGAGTAATTGACAGTTTAAAGTAGGCCAACATACTGTGTGTGTATCCGAGAGCAGTAGGAAGAACTTTGTGTCAAACTTTCTGTTAAGGTAATCTTCTCGATCAAGCGCACGCGGTGAAGAGAACTTTTTAACAGTGTCAGGAGTCCCTCCTGAAGTGATATCTGGCTTCAGAGAGCTTGTAGACGTGATCCCAAATCTGGGTTCTCCATGCAGTGGCTGAGAGGTTTTCTGAGGTTCTTATATTTCTGTTGTTATTTTCTAGGTTGGTGCGGGTCTTCCACCTGTCGTGTGCCTTTTCTGATTAACCTCTCGCCAACCAATAAAAAGCCAATGGAAGGTCTAATGTTTATTTCGACTTTTTTTTTTTGACTCCACCCCAGAAATCTGTAGAGGAGGAGAAGAAAGAACATGGCGAGAAAGTTAATAAACTGTTAAACTGGGTATCACGTGTTAAAAAGGAAGAGAGACCATTAGAGGATGGCACAAACGAGCCGTCTTATATGCCGCAGGTAATTGGAAGTTCTGTTTTTGGGGAACAGATTAATTGATTGATAAAGGTCCATTTCACGCAACAAGAGGCAGACATTTTCATGGATTTACGTGGTTAACGTCTACCTAAAAAACTTAAAAAGATACAGCTTTAGTCAGCACCCGAGAATTTTCCAAATGGTTTGTTCTTGCTTATTTGATATGTAGATTTTTATTACTTGTTTATTATTAAATGCATGAAAAAGTAAAGAATAGAAGATGGACCTTAACGACTAATGAAAAACAAAAGAGAGATGATAAAAGGGCAGCAAACTACCACTTCCCTAACTTAATGCTGAACAAAAGAACGAAAAGAAATTAGATTCTTGCTAAATTATCATAGACGTTGCGCATCCTCCAATGCCTCTGTCTGTACTACTGAGTTCCGTGTTCATTGCTCGTTAGTTTCGAGGGAACATCCACTTCTTCGGGATGTTGCAGGGTGGAATAGGCGGGAGCTCCGGAGCCAAAGTGACGTCAGCGGCCTTCTTCTTCCGGTGTGGAAAATGAGAGGCTTTTAATCTCTTACCTCATTATGCTATGGGGTGCTCCCTATTCAAGCACAAGCGACAGCGCGGTTGTACAGAATGCAAAAGCACCTATTGTCGTTGTCACATCTTTTTCTCAGTCTGCATAAAAACAAATTTTTACTTGGGATACGTCGAATAGAGCACTCTATGCCAATTTTTGAAATTTCAAAAAACTCCTTTTTAATATAATAATAATAATTCATTACATTTATATAGCGCTTTTCTCAGTACTCAAAGCGCTATCCACACAGGGAGGAACCGGGAAGCGAACCCACAATCTTCCACAGTCTCCTTACTGCAAAGCAGCAGCACTAAATAGCATTGGCAATTTTTTTTTAAATCAGAGAAATCAATTACTAATTCATTGTGTCTTTCAAATTTACCTTAACGGAGGTCATTTTAAAGTGCGTGTTTTCCGCTTTTATTCATGCAACAGCCACTCCATAAGGCAAAAGCAAATATCCAGTACAGCTTATAGAATTGACAGCACAGTCGAGACTGTAGCAGGGAATTCGCCGTCACGTCTGCTGTTTAATCCGTGTAGTGGGTAAACGTGACCATAGACTTTCACTCTTCGTTGAGTGTTTCTTTTGATGTGTATGAAATTTGGGCTACAATTAACTGTCGATCCATACACTACCAACGACTAATAATGGCCCATCGATTGATGCAATATTTACATCACTTGAGTTGGAATCTGGTGACTATGAAAGATACGATAGCCATTTGGGCTCAGTTTTTAATTAAATGGTTTTGTAAAATGCTATTGAAAGACTTTGAGTTTATGTACTGTGGTATGTTTTTGAATAGAAATCATTGTTACAGGAATATTTAATAAAGAAAAATGTGATATCTCTGTCTGAAGTAAATGAAAAATATTAAAAATGCCCCGTTCACCCTGAATGCCCCCAGATTAACGTTACACCATGCAGATATCTTCTAGTGCAGGGGTCCCCCAACTCCGATCCTGGAGGGCTCCAGTGGCTGCAGGTTTTCACTGTAACACTTTTCTTAATTAGTGACCTGTTTTTGCTGCTAATTAACGTCTTTTGAATTCATTTTTATTGACTTGTTTTTTAAGATTTGCTCCCCTGAATTTCTTCATCGTTCCTCTGAATTGCTTCATTTCTTTCCTTAAATGGCACCCAAACAGAAATGAAACGTGAAGTGAGTGAGCCAACAGAAGACGAACTAAGTCAGGGCCTCAAACTCCAACCAATTTCACTCCAACCAGTTGTTTAATTAGGCATTGAATCTTGTCGTTAATTAAACCCGTTCTTTAATTCTGTGGCTTGTTGCTACTCTCATCCATATTACTAACCGAAGGTTATGGACGCAGGGCGCATGGAAGCGCATGCGTACTGCAACGAGCCCGCCCATAGCTAATGACACAGCCACAGAAAGGTTAGTAATATGGACGAGAGGGTTATACACCGGATGTCACGTGCACTGCCACGAGCCCGCCACTTGTAAACTAGACTTGCTCTAATCCACTGTGCCAGTAATGTAGATCACATAATGGTCATTCAGTTTGTCACCCGCCCCAGAGTCCAGAGTCAAATGCAGCGGCATCCCAAAACGCGGTGGCGCCTGCCCCAGAGTCAAACGCAGCGACTTCCCAATACGCGGCGGCTTCCCAGAGTCAGTAGGTGGCGCCCAAATATCACATCGTAATACGCCGTGGCGCTCGCCCCAGAGTCAAACGCAGCGGCTTCCCAGAGTCACTACGTGGCGCCCAAACAACACAACCTGTGAGCTACACTTGCTCTAATCCACTGTGCCAGTAATATAGATCACATAACGGTCACAGACTCTAACCCAGCGGCTTCCCAACCAGACACATATGTCATCCATCCAGATATCGGACGGAACAGAAACCGATTGCCGTTCTTGGATTTCCGATTCGCTAGCGAATCGCGGGCTTACTTGTTGTGTAATAGCAGACATTTCCGATATTGTTGATTTTCTCTTGTTTAAAATGTTTTGGGGACCCGAGCATATCAACATTACTGAGACCTTCACCTTTCTTTATTTTCAGATATTGTATGATGGACACCAGTTGTATTGGCTCATTTTGAATCTCATTATTGTTTGACAGCTAATTAAGGTAAAAGTAACAATCAAGGGGTCTGAGTCTTCAAGAGCAAGTCAAATATAATTTATTCAAAAGAAGTTAATTAGCAGCAAAAACAATTCACTAATTAAGAAAAGGGTTAGAATGAAAACCTGCAGCCACTGGGGCCCTCCAGGACTGGAGTTGGGGACCCCTGTTCTAATGTGTCTAAAGTTGTCCCTACCCAAGTGTTTGCATTTTGTACATCCCCTCGAAAGTAAAACCCCACCTGTTTGGCAACAGCACTTTCAGTGGAGGCATTGACAGGTCTGAAAGTCTCATCTTATGGTCGTCAAATCAAGTTGAAGCATTCACTCCTGTTGTTTCCCTTTGACCATCATACTAGTCAGCGGACAGGCAGTCGTGGTCAAGTCATTTAGACCCTAACCCATAAAGTTGTGGTTTCATGTCCTGCCTCAGCTTCACTGGGTGGTTAGTCCTGTGCTCCAAGTGTCAAAAATCTTTATAAATAGTTCTAATGAGTGTTGGCATTGTAAAGCTGTCTTAGATAATGTGCAAATTTCATCATATCTAAAACTTGCACACTTAGATGCAATTCACTAGTCCCAACTCTTCTCCCATTCCTGGAAACATTTCCCGCACTCATCTTTTGTGACCGTGTCTAGTGCCTCCTGTGTGTTTTTTATTTTCTCCTATATTTCTTCCCCGGTAGCAAATATTGTTCCGTTCAGTCTCAATTTTATTTTTCGGGAACTATGAAAAGTCACGGGGTGCAAGATCTGATGAATATTGAGGGTACAAAACAAGAACCACAGATTTTTGAATGATAGTGGTATGTATGCAGGTGTGTAGTCATTGTGCAAAATCCAGTTTTTGGTTTGTGACTTCTCCGGACATTTTTTTTCCTCTGATGCTTTTTCTCACAGCTTTTCATTGCAACGTCGCTCACAGGGAACAAACTCTGTGTCAAAAAACACCATCATCATTGTCTCTTAAAATTCCACCGTGGTCACAAAAAAACTCGGTAAAGTCACGTGCACGACTAGAATAAACGGCAGAAATACGCACTCGATCAGCTCATCATGGTGCCACTCGCTGGACTGATTAACCGAACTGTAGGTGTACGAAACGTAGCAACGTATTCGATAACTATCCCCTCCTGTGCTATTGACTGATTCTGCAAATTTTTGGATCCTCCCTTATTGACGTATTTTCTGATGTGAATGTTTCTTAGCTCATATTCAAATCAGGTGATATGTTACTGTACATATTATACTGCCCATGTATGTTTTTTTTTTTAAATGAATATTAGTAAAATCCTCCTAATTTAGTAAAATGTGAAATCACACACCCTTTGAGGCACACTATCCAGACAATAGTTTTTCCTCTCTAACTTTGCAAGAACACCATTTGGTTCTAAACTCTTACTATCTATATAACATAAGCCAGTTTTTATCTTACTGGCAGTTACAATTAAAAGAAGTTTGCTTCTCCGTCAAACCAATTTTGATGAAATTCCAAGGGAATTAGCTTTTCATATTAGCACTCCCACCAAATTGTTAAGAATATTTAAGCAATTGATGATGTTGAATATGGCAAAGATATGTGAAAAAGCACTGCAGAAACATACATTAAAGGCAATAAAATGATTCACCTGGACAACGAAAAAGGCAAGATTAAGAGAAGCTGCAGCAGAGAGTAAAAGGAGAACAAATGTTGCAGATGAAGAAACGCACAAAAGATACGAATGTGAAACACCAGCATGTAATTACGACATGCAAATGGAGATAAAGAAGTGAAAATTTGCAGATGTGAGCAACAGACTCTGCTAGACCGTCACTCCTTTGAGGAAATTGCTGCTTTATTTTATACATCAATAATATCACCTGGTTACACTGTGGACAAGATTAGGGTCATCTGACTCAAGTTAATTAAACCATGTGACAAAAACCTGCAATCTAATTGGCTACTGAATCACAGAACTGTGGAGGTCTGCAGCTGGACCCATCTCGACGTGAGACTGAGGTGACAAGAAAATGAAACAAAGGAGTCTGTGAGACTCTGCCTCAGCATTAATGGGACGCCAGTTATCATCAACACAAAATCTCATTCAGTAAAGATCAGAAATCATGAAAAATCTAACAGAATTTGCCTTAACTCGAAAAGAAATTATTTCAGAGCATTGCTGCCATGGATCTCTGTTGTGAATACTACATTTTTATAAGCTTTGCAGATGAGAATCACACTGATGGAAAGTTTAGTCAGTGTCACCAGAAATGGGAAGTTTCCCTTGAAGAACCAAAAGACTAACCAGAATATTTGATGAAAAATGCGGACACTGAGAGTAAAAATGTTTGCGATCAAATACAATCAATCCACGGTTCTTTGGCTTTTGCCTCTATGGGTGCTAAAATTGCTGTACATTCAGAGAATGGACTGTACTGCTTTGGAATTCATGGTCAGCTGTACCATAGAACTGCATGTAGAAAGGAGTCATTCGGAATAGTTCCCTTGAATTAGCCGACTCTTCTACAATTAAATTTAAGTGGTAGACAGACAGTCCGCGATTTACAGTGGACTAGGCCGGCTAGTATTTTTATTTAATTTATACAAATGCATCAACAAGAAAGTGTTTGTATATGGAAAGTGTGACACAGTTATTATACTTAGTGGGAACGACAAAGAACTTTTAAAAGGTGACCAGGAGAAGAGACATAGTCAAAAGACAGAAACGGGTCAAAAACTGTGAACTTAAAATTAGGGCAACCGCAGCGAAAACACAACGACACAAAAATCAGCAAAAAACAAAAAACTTGACAGATACTTTGCCAGCAGATTGTTAACAAACATAACAGCAACTTGCTTGTTTAATCCTTGGACTTGGATAGGGAAATGTTCAAAACCTCACAATGAACTTATACCCCGTCTCGATACACCCTGATAACGTGAGCTCAAAAAACGGTGACGGAAATGCTCCAAATATTTCACTAAAGCAAAACGAAACCATAAAGCGAAAAACAAACGTCACAACCAAAATCCTTGGGATAAGAAAAACTTGCAAACTGAGATAAACTCTTACCAGAAGTGCAGGGAAAGTTTGAAAACAAAATCATTAAGACAAAATACCTGAGCTAACACAGTGAAACAAAAGAACATAGCCAAAAAATTAGTAGAAATAAACAGAAGAACTAGAAATGGTTGTCTGTTTTATGATCTCACTAGTCACTTTACCTGTAGAAGACAAGTAATAGAATGCATTTTAAAATATTTGATATCTCTTGCCCTTCACGTACCTTTGGCACCTTTACTCTGTTTCTGTATGTGTCTGAACGTCTCTTGACCGATTCCCCCATTTAGTCCAATTCCATAAATCCTGCTTCCCAGACTGCGCCATTTTGCTGTTTTTATACTTCTGGTCTTTTTGAAGTCGACTCTCAGTGTGCCTCCTACATCTTTGCTCCTCCTCCTCGTGCGTCTCACACTTGCACTTCCTCTGCTGACGCATCACCAAAGTCAAGCTGGCCAATTACACCGAAGCTACACTGACCAATCAGATTGCTCTGAGGGACCGGACACACCCACACACAGACCTTAGCATCTTATCATATAGCAGATGATTGCTCGCATGTTCAAATTTGGTGGAATACTCAAGTTTCCTAATAATGCCTTTTAGACTATCTTTAGTATGTCATCAGATCAGGGGACTGCATAGTGGGTCTCGGAGGGCCTCGTAGTGGCAGCAGGCTTTCTGCTCCAGTCAAAGTAGCTTGATTAGTTCTTGCTGATAACAGATCTCATTTAATTTGATAGCTTATGAGTGTTTCCATTCTGCCGTGGTGGGCCATTCTTACATCGTAGATTTTTTTTTTCCTGTCTAAAGATATCATGCAAATGATTTGCAGCCTGAAACAGTTGACAAATTATCAGCCCTTCAGTTTTTTTCTCTTCGGTTTTCCTCCCAAATATTTTATTATGTTAGATAGTTCACGATGAATACACATTGGTGGAAGTGGAAACAAGTTAGATGGAGAATGTCTGGGTCCATTGTCATTGCATTTCATTGCTGATAAGGAGCCATTAAAAAAAGGAGTGCAGCTTTTTAAGTCGAAAAGAAGAATTTAAGGGTAGGGAATCTTAACATGCGGGAAGTATAAAATGAAGCATAAAAATTTTGTGTGAACTGCTTCAACAGCAGTAATTGAATTTAGAACAATCTGAACGATAGCAGACCATTCAGACTAAAAAAACGCACCAGATCTCTCTGCTTTATTTTTCTAAAACAACATCAAGTTGAGTTTTGAGGGTCCCTAAAGTCCTCCTGTCCATCACAATACTTGTAATACTTGGTTACTTATTCCAAGTGTCTATGGTTCTTTGTGTAAAGGAAAACTTCCTAATGTTTGTGTGAAATGTCCCCTTAACAAGTTTCCAAATGTGTCCCTATGTTCTTGTTGAACTCATTTTAAAGTCACTGTCTCGATCCACTGGACTAATTCCCATCGTAATTTCAAACACCTTAATCAGGTCTCCTCTTCATCTCCTTAAGTCTCAGCTCTTTTAATCTTTCTCTCATAACTCATCCCCTGTAGCCCTGCACTCAGCCTAGTTGCTCTTCTCTGGACCTTTTCTTGTGCTGTTATGTCCTTTTTGTAGCCCGGACACCAAAACTGCACCCAGGACTCCAGATGAGGCCTCACCAGTGCATTATAAATCTTGAGCAGAACCTCCTTGGACTGATGTTGTTCTCATTAAAATCAATCAAGTTGGAACATAAACCTGCAGCCAGTATAACCGTTCAGGACTGACTGTATTAAGCATTAAAAGCAAATTCTGCAACTAAACCAAATTAAATTGCATAAATATTCTTGACACCAAATCTTTGTGAGCATTCTTATTTCTGTGTCTTGTAGACTCGTGCTGTTCATATTTGCTCTGAAAAAATTCATGCACTGTAAACTGGATTAAGCAGGTTTGAGGAGATTACTTATTTTAAGATGAAGACGTCGTCCCTCCGTAGAGTCTCGTGTATCTCCGACTTCCTAACACTACACCGACTTTCAACTCGTGCACCATAAGCTGTGACCAAAACTCTGATTAGCCCGATTCATTATAATTGTACACTTTAGTAAATAAAATCACAGTAAAAAAGTAGAACTACCCATTTACTGGAATTTTTTTCTTAGAATTATGAAAATGAGTTCACTTTTTCAAAATGCCAAATGTTATATTCTTCATTGTATAAGTTCAACTTGATTGTATGGAATGTTATTTTAGATAAATGAAATGCCAAATGTTGAGAGTTCAATTGACTTGTCTGAAACAAAATTATCTTCTGAGGCATCATGCTTATTATTAGGGTTAGATTTAGAGTGTGTGGATATTAATAATTATAGTAATAATAATAATAATACATTTTATTTATGTAGTGCCTTTCCCATGTGGCACCTTTACTCAGGGCAGTTGGCATTCATTTAAATTGGTCTCAGACATTTTGCTTTTTACGACTGAAGCCGTGGCAACTTAAATGTTTTAGGCCGGGTCATGCAGCAGGTCGAAGACTATCAGTTGAGCATCAGCTTTGGGTTGCATTGCCTTAGTTGCTACAAAACACAAATTTCTTAGGACCAACCTAATAATAAAAATGTTCTTATGACATTTTCAAGAATGAATGTATTTGCACCTATTTTTGGTCAATGTGGCTGGGCTTCTGCCTCATGGATCCAATTTTTTATTATTATTACCGTTTTTTTGTCTGATTTTACAAAGTGTGTGGGCACTTTCAAGGATTGTGATCTTCTCCACCTGGGCAGCACTCAAGTTTACCTGGCAGGTCACACGTCAAGTCATCCAGTCGTATCCTCACAACATGCAAAATTTTGCTACAGTATTGTTAAACAAATATCTCTGGACCAAGACCCCGCCTCCCCCTAACAACCATTGGTCAAGAGTCCTGTGTTCAATTCAGAAGCACAGTCCCATGTTGGAAGGCCTTCCTAAAAAGAGACGAGAATTGAATTTGAAAAAACAGGCAAAGAGGTCAAACCAAACGAAACTGACGAGAAAAAATAGCAAAACGGATTGAATAATGAAAGGAACCCCTCAAATCGAGTTTTTATCCGGTTTTTATTCTGCTGTTAAATTTGTGCTGGGTGCATATAACCAGGAACCCACCAGATTCCTTATGTCTTATTGTCCAAATGCCAGAACTTTACGAAGATTGTGGGCTGTTCCTAGGAAGGTGGTCTTCTGCACCTGGGCAGTGTTCATTTTATCTGACAGGTGACACGTCAAGTCATCTAGTCATATGATCACAGTGTGCAAAATTTACCTAAACAAATTGTTAAAAAAGTAAATCTGGACCAAGACCCGCCTCCGTCCTTAACAGTCATTGGTCAAGAGTCCTGTGTTCACTTCAGAAGTACAATCCCTTGTGGCAGGCCTTCCTGTTTATGAACGTCTGTTGTTTTCTTGATAGATAATTTACTGAAGTCTTCATGTTGGCACACACGAAGGGGCACACAGACGCGCACACACAAGAGCTATTTATAAGTGACAGCTTGTTTCTGAATGGTGATGATAAGGAAATAAACAGAGAAACACAAACGGAACAGAACGACATGCACTGAGGTGTTACGCCGGCCCGGTACCAAACCGCCTGTTTGTGTGACATGTTTACTTCATTGGACCCTTTTGATTAAATATTGTCATGAAGTTGTTCATATGGTTCAGTTTCCAATTAATTTTACTCATCATTTGATTTGTGTAAATAATAAATGTACATTACATTAATGTACTTCATTGTATAGTTGTATTGTATTGTAAAATGTTCCATTGACTGATTTCCTGTGGTATCACCAAAGTGAAATTTACATGGAAGGGCTGTGTGCACCATTCCATACCAATGTTTTTATAACATGTTGTACATTTAAATAGAAACTATATCTGATATTAGAGGAAACACGTGGACCCCTGGTCCCAGCAAGAACAAGATTCCAGCCCCAGTAGTTCACTGGAGAGGTTGTTCTTCTTCTTTTATCATGTAATTGGCTTCTGCACTTTGCCTCATGCTCAGCAGATATCTGCCATGTCACCTTCTTGATCAGTTTTGGCAATGCAGTTTGCCATAAGTAAATGTGGACCCTGATAACTTTACGGAAGTTGCTGGCATCCACATTTTTTTTGCACACATCACGTCATGGTACCTGTCGAAGACCGGTAATAGAATAATTTAAACATATTTGCTATCTCTTGCCCTACGTGTACTTTCCTGAGTATTCCTGTGTGTGTGAATGTCTTTTCTCCGGCCATTTCTCTCTTGAGCGCATTCCCAGAAAACCTTCTTCTTGCGCTCTGTCTTTATTCTTGCAGCGTCTTTACTTTTCCTTTTGTGTCTCTCACTTGCACTTCCTCTTCCAAAGCCAAACCAATCCAATTACACCAAAGCCAAACCGACCAATCAGATTGCTGTGAGGGACTGGACACACAGAACTTAGCATTTTATTATATCATAGTGTTATCCTACTATCCTTTATTTGAAACTAACAAAATACCCGCGCTTTGCAGTGGCGAAGTACTGCTTTAAAATTTTAAATAATAAACTGAGGGAAAATATACCAATAATTATTTGTTAAGGATCTCTTTGTATACCATGTTGTCAGTTCGCCCCTCCGGTTGTAATATGACCAAGCTGTGCGCTGAGCTTACTCTTTAGCATGTAACGTATAGTTGGCCATGTGAAAAGCAAATCAAGAACGGCAAGACCGCGTCAGCTGCGGAGCTCAGCTCGGAACGAAATGAAGTGAATAAAATGAGGTGAATGGGAGGGGAGATGATCACGTGACTCCAACTCCCGCCTTAACTCTCCATCCCTCCACAAACACAGTCTCTCGGATCTGAACTCTCCTTTATATATATAGATTGTTTTCAGTGAGAAAAATCGCTGCTGTAATTATACATTTGCATACATTGAAAATTCTAGAGTAAGATTTTGAAATGTGCTTCTTAAAATGAATGAAAATTTCATGAGTATTGTATTTCCTATCAAATGAAAATGAAGGGGAAAATATCTCAACAGTAGCTTACAGTACACTGCCTTTCAATAATTATTGAAAACCTCAGCTCTGTTTCTGTCTTGCCCAGAAGCAGACTGGTGATTTACTGAGCTAAACTGGGAAAAGCACATAAAAAAATGAAACCAATACAAATAAAAATAATGCTAGGTATGAAATCCTAATGAGAGACAAGAATTTAAGTTGAATAAACAGGCAAAGAGTTCAAACCAAACAAAACTCACGAGAAGCACAATAACAAAATGCTTCTTAGAAGTTTTTCATTTTGCAGATTGGATAAGGAAAGGAACCCCCCCAAGTCGACTTTTTATTCAATTGTGCGGATTTTCCGCGAGTCTTGGCGTACACATATTTAACTTGTTTTTTCTGGAGAATAAACAAACATGACACTAAGTAGGATAAACAACAAAGGCAATCCAGGGGAAACTGAGAAAGCAACGTCAAAAACAGAGCATAGAGGTCAAAAATTCAAAGAATCAACATAAAACAAAACAAATAATAATCACAAGAACTCACCAACACTACCAGACACCATCAGCAGTGGCACCGAGACCGGCTAGAAAGACTGAAAAAGTAACATTCAAGATGTAGAAAAATACCAAATGAATTCACTTGAAACCTAAACATGACAGTTGTACATCAAAGATTAGGTGTAGGAATTTTTCATTATTTATGTAAATGTTTTATCGTGGACCCACTACTCCTGAATCTTTCGATGCCAATGATGAATCTCTAAACTCAGGCAGTTAGGGTGTCAATGGTAGGTTGTTGATTGCAGCCAACATGAATTGTTAGTATTTATGTTGTAACCTGTCGTTTTATGCCTACACTCAAGTTCATGACACAACTCAAAAGGATAGTGAAATTTCAGAAATTTAACAATTCAGTAAAACCACATATCCATCAGTCCATCAATCCACTTGTAGGAGTGCTTATCCACTCCAGGATCACAGCTCAGCACTTCCATTTTCTGACAGCAGTGGGGTTTTGGGAAAAGGTGGATTAAGAGATGTCACATGTACTAATATTTTTTCAAAAAGTTAATATAAGATATTTATTTATGTATTTATTTTTTGTTACTGCAGGTATCAATGGAAGATGTGGCAAGAAAGAAGGAGCAAATTTCTGAAGCTTTAAGAGCAACTCAGATGATTTTGACCAAACACAGTGACAAGTTAGTTTTCCTACTCATTTTGAAAATGTTGACATTTCTGACTGAAATCCAGCAATTTCACTGTTCATGACTACTAAAGAGTGATAGATAAACATGAAAGGCACAATATAATAGATAGATAGATAGATAGATAGATAGATAGATAGATCTGAAAGGACCAATATAATTAATAGATAGATAGATCTGAAAGGACCAATATAATTAATAGATAGATAGATAGATCTGAAAGGACCAATATAATTGATAGATAGATAGATAGATAGATAGATAGATAGATAGATAGATAGATAGATAGATAGATAGATAGATATGAAAGGCACAATATAATAGATAGATAGATAGAGAGATAGATAGATAGATAGATAGATAGATATGAAAGGCACTATATGATTGATAGATAGATAGATAGATAGATAGATAGATAGATAGATGTGAAAGACACTGTATAATTCATAGAAAAATAGATATGAAAGGTACTACATAATTCATAGATAGATGTGAAAGGCACTATATAATAGATACATATGAAAGGCATTGTATAATAGATAGCTACATAGGACAATTAAGAGATTAATAAAAGGACAATTGGATGTGTGGGTCTGTCCTGTTTAGGGTTAGGTACAAAAATTTTAAAATAGGCCAAACCTGTAGAAGGAGGGATAAATAATCAGTCTATGTTATATAGTTCCTTATCTATCTATTATATAGCGCCATTCACATCCATTTACCTGTTACATTTTACGTTTGTATATGTTTGTTATTTATCATCTTTCCTATCTATCTATCTATCTATCTATCTATCTATCTATCTATCTATCTATCTATCTATCTATCTATCTATCTATCTATCTATCTATCTATCTATCTATCTATCTATCTATCTATCTTCAGGATGAGATCAGTTGGTTATAAAATGGCTGATCTGACTCACCTTTTACCTGCAGTTTTTCCAGCACCATAATTCTGGATTGTGGATTTTCTTTTTTAGAATGACAGAAGAAGAAAAGCAGGAAACCAAAGAGCAGCTCAAGTCCCTCCAGCAGGCCTACAACGATTTGTCTCAGCAGCCTCTCGATCAGCTCCATCAGCCGCAGAGCCTTCCGGCCGAGCAGGTAGGACTTTCTAGAAGTAGAAGAGTAAATTATTCTGAGATGCATGTGAAGATGACTAACAGAACTGTAAGTATGGTGTTTTACTGCACAGCAAAGAAGAGTTTTTATTTTTGTATCACTTTTATGTTTTGTATTAAGTACCATAGCGCTTGAGGTTAGATAAGCCTATGAATAATCATTTGTCAATTATTCTTAAAGAAGTCAAATTTTAACTCATAAACAGTAACTGAAGCCATTAATACAGATGCAGGACTCATTGTGACTCTAATTCAGATTCTGAGTCACTTAGTGTGACGTCTCTTATCTCAAGTACAGATAAGTGAAGTGTGCAGGTATTAATGGCTTCATGATGGCAGGTTGCTGCAGCATATCGTGTGTGTGTGTGTGTGTGTGTGTGTGTGTGTTTGTTTATTGTGGTTGTGTGTATATTTATATACCACATATCTCATGTTTACAAGTAAACACACCCCATGAAAGTTTTTTTTCTTTTTTTAAGATATTTAAAAACACTTTAAGATTTATCTGCCATTTAAACAGTATCTAAAGATAAAGGTGATGGAACTGAATAAATAAAACAATGCTGATTTAACTTTGCAATAATTTATTGAAAAACAATCAGATATGCCATTTCTGCCTGTGGGAGAAGTAAGCCCACCCTTCACTCTAATACCTGCTATTGCCCCCTCAAGTTTTTCCCTCAGCTTGGGAGGGTTCTGGGATGACCAAGTCTAAGCACGGATCTGAATCCCATCCAGATGCTGTGGGGTGGGGGGATTTACAGCGAGCTGTGTATTACAAGATGCCCACTCAAACAAGACAAAGCTGAGAGAATTCATTGTGGATTAGTGGGGAAAAACTCTCAACCAGTTGATGTCAGAGCCTGCTGGCCAGTGATAGGAAATGCCTCCTTGAGGGGGCAACACCAGCTGTTAGAGCCAAAGGTGGGCTTACTTTTACCACAGACAGAAATAGCATATCTATTCATTTTTTGTTGAAGAAAATCATTGCAAATTCAAATTTTCAATGTTTTTTTCTTACAGTCCCATCACCTAAGATGCGGTTTAAATCTTGATATGTTCATCGTATGGGGTGTCTTTACTTTTTCACACCGCTGTGGTACTTGCCTAGGAATCGGTCTATAGAGTATTTCCAGTCGAGAGAGTTAATATGTGCGTAATTTGAATGTGTCTGTTTTTAAGCACCACTTTATTAACCTTGTTTGGTTTCAATTTAAGGGACTGCATTTATGTAATAAAGGACCAAGTGTGCTGTAAACATGCTTAGCATGACCATCTAATGGTTTGCCCACGTTCTAACGTGTCACGTCAGAGGAGCGCATGGCGACGCCGTTTTCACAGGTTTCCACTGAACTAAAACAGGCCAGCACCCTTGTTGATTCTGTTGTGTTCTCTGACTAACTCTATTTTGTCAACTGCAAGGAGTAGGGGTTTCCGTTCACCGATGCATGCCTGCTTGCGTTGTGTCGTCTCTTCTTGCTGCTGAAACACTGACACAGATTTTTTCACTTGTGCGTATGACCTGCTAACATTCACATGCTTTGCTGTATTTGGTAAGTACACGATCTTAACTTTTTTTTTTTTTTTAAGAGCCGTCCATAAATATTCCCGAGTGTTTCCTTGCACGTAATTACATTATTTTTTTTTTCCTTCCTCTCTAGGAACACCAGGTCATCCAAGGCATCCTTGATCTTGAAACAGGAGCTGTCTTTTCAGTGCCCCTTGCAATGCAGAAGGGTCTCATTGACTGTACAACTGGAATTCTGTTACTTGAAGCTCAGCTGGTGACCACTGGGCTTGTCTCCCCTGAATCCATGAAGGGTTTAGATCTGGAGGAGGCGTTTCAGAATGGTCTGATTGACCAAAGCACATATACTCAACTGCAGGATATCGATTGCGCTAACAAAAATCTCCAACAGTATTCATCAGATGCTCTTCCAGTCATCAGAGCAGTGACAGAAGGAGCGATCTCTGAGGCTCTAGCTTTCAGAATAATAAATATACATTTGGCAAGTGGCGGATTAAGGGTCAGTCGTACCGGGGAGCTGTTGAGTTTACAGACTGCATTCCAAAATGATCTCATTCCCGAGTTTCTGTTTGTCCGGATTCTAGAAACCGAAGGTAGTGGCAAACATCTTGTTGATCCGAATACAGCGGAAAAGCTCAGTCTAGCTCAGACGGTACAAAGAAGCAGATTACATGGAAAATTGGGATTAAGAGTGTTGGATGTGAGGAAACGAAAGGATGGCAGGATAGCTTTGCAGTCTCGTGGTGACCTCAGCATTTTTCAGGCAACACTTGAAGGACGTATTGATCGGGAAACAGCAGTCAGATTATTAGGAGCTCAGCTGTTTGCCGGGGGTATTATTGACCCTGAAAGCGGCCACAAACTGAATGTGGAAGAGGCCATCCACAAGGGCTTGATCGATGAAGACATGTCTTGCGCAATATTGAGCTATCAAGTACAAAACGGTGGGATCGTCAACCCTCACAGTGGTAAGAGACTTACTTTGGATGAAGCAGTGCAGTGCAATTTGATGTCATCAAGAAGTGCTCTCTTAGTCCTGGAAAGACAAGGGAGTCTTAAAGGTCTAATATGTCCACATTCAGGAGAAACCTTTACAGTTTCTTCCTATTTCGAGTATAAAGAAGCTACCACCGAGCTCGACTGCAAGTTGCCTGAAAACCGTCACCAAATTACAGCTCTTTACATTCCCGAGACATCCAAAGTGCTCAACTTTGAAAATGCAGAAGCACAAGGAATGCTGCAACGTACCTCCACGTTGCTCCTAAGATCAACAGCACTTCCGGACTCTATGCCTAACCCAGAAGAGATGAATGAAAATGCTGCAAAATGGACATTGTTTTGTAATTCTTGTGTAGATGGGCATGATTTATCGGAATCTCAGCAGCCTCATTTGGCTCCAGTGTCAGCTTCAGAAGCAAAACGGTGGTTCATATCCTATCTGATGATTAACAGTTACGTAGATCCCAAATCTGGGCAAAGAGTTTTAATATACGAACGAGAGTTGGATAAAATTACTTCTTTTTATGCAGAGAAAATTTTGTTACCTAATCATGATAATTTTCAAATTATTTTGTCAGCTGTCCCGCAAGAACCTGGAAAAGAAATATCCACACTTCTTCATCAGTGCTTCAACACAGAAATGGAAAACATTTCAGTTAGGCAAAGATTAGAAACAGCATTTAACAACAATATTGGCAGTAGACAGTCTATGGATGCAAATACATTTGATGGGAAGGAAGTTGTGGAATCAGTTGATACTCAGGGGTTTCTGGGCCAGGTTCAAGAGCAGCATGACAAAGTAACATCTGAAACTTCTCCAGATAGTGAAGTTGTTGCAAATGTTGATTCTCGAGATTTTATGCATTTGAGCAGTAGCACGGTTGGATCCCATATGAACGTACAAAACGATTTCCTCTTATTAAATGAACCGATGGACACAACACCTACAAACCATCACCAAAACCTTAATATTCAAGAAGAACCTCATCATGATCTTGTCACTGAACCTGTCCTGGATCATAACCACATTTTTGAAATCAACCTAAGTGACAGTAAAACTGATTATAGAATGCATCAAAACAAAATTGCCCAAATACTCAGTGGAGGTTCTACAGTTCCACAGATGGCCCTGGTGACAAAAGAAGAAGCTTTATTTACAAGTGAGCCTAATAAAATCCGTGGCAGTTGTGAATTAGATTGGGCTTCTCTTAGAAACATGAACTCTCCACATGATATAAGTGAGAGTCCTTCATTTAGCCCAAATGCACCAGATATGTCAAGAAGCCATAATGGGGAAGTGGACAAATTGACATCAGAACCGTCACCTGGTAGACATACTGAGAAACAGGGACATTTCTTGAAAGAGCAATCTCTTCACACAGAAGCAATGATCATAAAATGTTTAGAATTTGATAAGAACTCTGTACAATCCATGGAAAATCAACCTAGTCCTTTAGATGAATGCACTGATGAAGAACTCAAGCTTGAACCTTATGTCAAAAAGAGTTCTTTTGGTGAGCAGTTGATGATTGAAGAGTCATCTGCTGAGATTAGGGGAGGAGAAATCATTAAAGACAGAAGTAGAGAAATGTTAACACTTGGGAACCGTGCACAACACAAACATCTAGTTGTGGATATTTTAGATGGACTGAATGACCTTCAAGATTTATCCACAACAGGCAACGTGAAAAGTAATGTTAAGTTGCTTAGTTCAGATGATGATGGCATGGTGGAGAAGATCAGTGTTTCAGAAAGCAAAAGGTGTTCCGATGCCATTGAGGTTCATGCTGCACCAGAGAAGGCAACGGTGAAGTTACAGCTGGAGGATGTCTCTACTATGAAGTATGCTCTCCTGGAAAATGAAGAAGAAATGTTAGGGGATGTGCAGGCCAAATCTTGGCTTAAGGAAGAAGAAAAGGATGAATTGTGTTTAGAACCTGAAAAGTTACCCTGTGACCTGGAAGCAGGTCATAGAGTAGAGAAGCCTACATTGGTACAGTTCAGGGCTTCCCATGACTTCCAACACCAGCCCATCTCAGCTTCAATAGAAAGTAGTGTAGGTGTGTTAAGAAACACAGACAGAGCCATTCCACATGAGTGGGCCGATGGTGGAGAGATGTTTGATGGTACCAGAGAGCAACATTGGGGTAATTGTGAATTGTCTATAGAAGAACAATTCATTAAGGGCACGTCGGCTTCAGACAAGACACTTTCCCAGGACTGTGGTCTTCCATGGACTACGGTAACAACCAATGATCAGCCATGTAAATCGACTATCGCCGATAAACAAATCTTTCCGAATTTTGATATAACTGACTCTGTTAATAAAACCAGACAGACATGCAAGCGGGCACAGACTGAGGAAAACTGTGACCCAAAAATTTCACAAGCAATCAGGGAGAGCCACAAATTTGACCAAGACTCAGAGTCATTGGTCGGGTTGTTGTCTGAAATGACCAGGTCTTTTAATTCAGAATCTACAGATGCAGTTAGTAATGAAGGACAGCTATCTTTATTGACTAAAAGAAAGAAAATGGGTATACAGAATCTTCCTGGTGACCCAAGCAAAAATGGAGATGATCATTATTTGGAAGAGGACAGCTCCACCGATGTTTTTTCATCATTTGTCAACAGTGATGAAGAGGAGCCCACTACTGATCCAGCAGACACTTTGTTTCTCAAATCTAGTGAAGTACACCAGTTTGGCCTGGAAGATAAAGACTCCAAGGCTGTGGAGTGTCATGATACCATTCCTGGTGTGCTCCATCCTTTAACGGGAATGAAGATAAATGCTAGGAACAATCACAACAATCTAGAGCTTTCCGAAAATGGAAAGTCGGAACATCCCAAAGCCTTCAATAATTCAGAAATTGCAATTGAAACCGAATATGAGAATTTGGAGCAGATAAGTGGGATTGGTGAAAGTAGTGGCAGCTACCCATATGTCCCAAACTTTGAACCTGAGGAGACAAGTGACGAGCAAGAAAGTGGTATGGAACAGATAAGTGGGATTGGTGAAAGTAGTGGCAGCTACCCATATGTCCCAAACTTTGAACCTGAGGAGACAAGTGACGATCAAGAAAGTGGTACATTAGATGATATCATTGAGGAGAGACAAAGTGCATCCCCACAAGATGTACTACTAAGTGGTGGTGCAGACATGGAAACCAATGAGCTCTTCCAAGTTAATAAACCTCGGGAAGAACCTCCGGAAATGTGTGACCTCTACCACACCCTGAGATCCAATTGGCAGGACCTGATGAAAGTGAAAGTTACGGACACTACAGTGGAAGTTTTGCAAAAAGCCGAGTCAAAGGTCATCGAAGGCATGATCAAAATTATAAATAATGCAATACAGTCGAGCGGCGGTTTGGACAACGCAAGCGATTCGAGTGACGATGAGGACAGGGATGATGCTCTCACGTGCATTGATAGCAGAAGTCCAGATATCCTAATCGACTTGCTAAAACAAAGCGGCGCCAGTACAATAGCTGACACAATACCCGAAACGAAGAAAGGCGAATTGTTCAAGGAAAGCCCACAACGTGTCTCAAAATCCATGACTCCAGCAGAACTCCTTCAGGCGCAGTTACAGCGTCTTTTCCACATTTCACCTCGTGGCACAGATCCGGATCTGAATGCTCAGCTTAGTGAGATCTTAGTAGGTTTCATGGAGAGGGAAGGACCTCCTGCTGCTGAAGGTGTTAAGAGCGGGCAAATGGCTGAAGCTACTGATTATGGCACACGGCTCTGCACTTTGAGTAAGGCCGATTCAGAACTGAAGGAGCGGGAAAAACATGAAGAAGGGTCTGAAAATTCAGAAGAAATTTTGAAAGGGAAGAAGAATGAGAATGGCAAAGTAAGGATCTTTTCCAGGTTTGTTTGATGAGCAGTGCGGTGTCTACTTGATATTAATGTGCTTACTGTGAGTGCTTCAATATATTTCAGCCATTAAGTTGTACACAGCATTATCTGGAGTGTATTGGGAGACTTCAGGATCATTCGGATGTGTTAGAAGATTTAAGAGAGGATCTCAATAGCCAAGAACTCGTAGGTCACACTTTGGAAATTCTGACAGAACAACTCGACAGATCAGAGGTATGGTAATTCTTAATTAGTTATGATAATTGCTTGTATTAGTTATTTTCGCAGTAGACAACAAGACGGAAAAGCTTAAGCATCCTATCTTTTCAGATTGCCATCTTTATAGTGCTGCTGCGGTTCATTGCTCAGTTTGCATGAATGCACCCTTAGATAGATACGAGTTGCAATCTCTTTTAGACCAGAAGCACTTCTCTTGCTGGGAGCCAGCTTTTCGGTAAAGCATGGACCCTTTTCCTTTTTTCAGTCTCTAGAGTCACAGCTTTCTGCTCTGTCCGGCACGCTAGCTGCAGATCTGAAGACAGCTGAATGCTTGTTAGAGTCCGCCGGGGAGCACGTGCCCACACAAATTCGCAGAGATCTGGAAACAGTCTCCAAAGATTTGCAGCTTGCTTTTGCTGATATTTGCAAAATGGCTACAGAAAGGAGAACTTGTATTAAAGAGGCCACTGCCTTGGAAAAGGTCAGTATTTTGTCTGGGGAAACAAAAACCTGCGGGTCTAGGTACTCGTGATTAGGCTAAAGTAATGTGTTGGGTTGTCATTTATCTCTTCTGCTGTACTAATTTGTCCTTGCATGCATGCGTCTACTAAAAAGTGAATGTCACTGGAGTTACAGAAACAATCTGTTCCACTTTATGGTCCAGGAAAGCATGGCAAACAATCTCAGAAACTGGCCATCAGTTGTCAACGGAAAACACGAACGAGAACTGGAAAAAGTTGGCGTCTATTGAGGGAATGTCTTGTTTAATGGCTGGCGGGTGGTGATGAGCAAAGTGGTTCACGTGAAAGAATTTTCAACTTTGCAAAAAAATTTTGCAAACTAAATGGTGTTTCTCTTCTAGAGAAATGCGTGCCATTTGCACAAGGAGAAATGCGTTATAATACCTTCCTGGAAGGGTTTTCATGAATTAATTCCGCATGTTTCTCCCTTTTTTCTAGTTATTAAGTAATATATTTCTAGTAGAATAAAACAAATCACCAGAGTATCTGTACCAAAGACATGCATTTCAAATGAGGTCATCCACCTGCAGCTAAACATGTTCAGACCCAGCCAGTACTTGGATGGGAGACCAATCAGGAAACGCTTGGGTTGGCGCTGGAAGAGGTGTTAGTAAGGCCAGCAGGGGGCGCTTAACCTGTTTTCTGAAGGTGGATCCCAATGCCCCAGAGAAACTGTGCTGTAAAAATGTCACAGTCCTTCAGATGAAACATAAAACCAAGGCCCTGACTCTCTGTGGTCACAAAATATCCCTGGACATCTTTCGACAAGAATCTGTTATATAGTGCCTTTCATTATCTATCTATCTATCTATCTATCTATCTATCTATCTATCTATCTATCTATCTATCTATCTATCTATCTATCTATCTATCTATCTATCTATCTATCTATCTATCTATCTATCTATCATAAATTGAGTGACATGAGAGAAAAATATGTGAATACTTTCATGGAGGTGAATACTTTTTATAGGCACTATATAGTGCCTTTTATATCCATAAATGGCACCTTCCCTAAATCTGTAACATACAGTGTATGATTTATTTCAAACCTTTCCATTTAATCAAATGTAATGCCATTCCTATCCTTCCACCATTGTTTATATTTATGTAATGAAGTGTTTATATCTGTCTGTCCAAATGCCTGCCTCAAGTTACAAAAGTTCTCTAAAAGTTACAAAATTACCCTACTGAGGTTACTCTTATAGGAAGTTATTCTTCCTATAAGTTACAAATGATCCCTATCAGGTTACAAACGATCCCTATGAGTTACAAATGGTCCCTATTTTGGTTACAAATGATCCCTAGATCGATCGATCGATCGATCGATCGATCTATCTATCTATCTATCTATCTATCTATCTATCTATCTATCTATCTATCTATCTATCTATCTATCTATCTATCTATCTATCTATCTGGTCGACTATATTAAAATTATCTATCTATCTATCTATCTATCTATCTATCTATCTATCTATCTATCTATCTATCTATCTATCTATCTATCATAAATTGAGTGACATGAGAGAAAAATATGTGAATACTTCCATGGAGGTGAATACTTTTTATAGGCACTATATAGTGCCTTTTATATCCATAAATGGCACCTTCCCTAAATCTGTAACACACAGTATATGATTTATTTCAAACCTTTCCAATTAATCACATGTAATGCCATTCCTATCCTTCCACCATTGTTTATATTTATGTAATGAAGTGTTTATATCTGTCTGACTAAATGCCTGCCTCAAGTTACAAAAGTTCCCTAAAAGTTACAAAATTACCCCACTGAAGTTACTCTTATAGGAAGTTATTCTTCCTATAAGTTACAAATGATCCCTATGAGTTACAAATGATCCCTATGAGTTACAAATGGTCCCTATTTTGGTTACAAATGGTCCCTAGATCGATCTATCTATCTATCTATCTATCTATCTATCTATCTATCTATCTATCTATCTATCTATCTGTCTGTCTGTCTGTCTGTCTGTCTGTCTGTCTGTCTGTCTGTCTGTCTGTCTGTCTGTCTGACCTGTCGACTATATTAAAATTATCTATCTATCTATCTATAATATAGTGCCTTTCATATCTATCAATTAGAAATTAAATGAATTTCTGTTTAATCCCCTCGCAGTCCAAAATAAAGGCTTTGAAGCAGGACCTCCTTGACCGACTTCAGAGACTGGCAGACTTCATTCAGGATAACACAAAGACGATCACAAGCCTGGATATCATGAATACAGATGATCTGGAAACAGTGAAGTACAGAATTCAGCATAACAAGGTAGTCACTGTAAACCAATCAGTCATTTTTTAGTGATTAAGATTTGATTTGAACACACTGTATTGGTGAAATGTTCATATTCCTAACCAAAATGGATAAAAAAAAAAAACAATCCACTAATGTCCAGCCTCAAAATTGACCACAAAAGAGAATCAGTGCCACTGTGATACCAGTTCTTACAGTAGTGTACGTTGTCAACTTCAGAAGGATGACATTTTTGTCAGAGTTTGACAATCAAAAATTGCTTAAGGTAATGTGACTGCCAATGTGACATGTAACTGTTACAAGTAGTTGGGGGGTCCACATCAATGACTGGACTAGTCTTGTAACACAGTGGAGATTTTTAAGAAAGGGCAGAGCAGGCTGTTTTTTCTTAGGAGACTGCATTCCCTCAATGTAGGTAGTGATATCTTCCTACATGTTCTACAAGTCTGGGATGGCCAGTGTGTGTGATGGTAGCATCACTTGAAGTAAGGACCACCAAATCAACAGGCTGATTAAAAGAGCAGACTTAGTTATGGTACATACTCTGGACCCCCTGGAGGTTGAAGATGATGAGAGAAGGAAGACACAACTGAGTGCAATTATGAACAAAGCTGCACATCCTCTCTGTGACACACCAACACTGACGATTTTCAGCCAACATCTCATTCGGTGGATGTTTGCGAAGAGATGTGACTTCATATTAATACTCCTTTATAGACCCTCACTGGGACTGCCCTCTTTAAGAAGTTTTCTTCATTTTTGTAATTCTTGTGTGTATCTGAGGAGAGTAGTTGTTGCTGTTTGCTACAGTATTTCTTGAACTTTTGTAGCTAAATTTCTCCCTTAGAACAAATATTGTAAAGTATAATCTATTAACATTCTCTACTGTCGGTTCAGAAACTATTCAGACCCTTTCACTTCCACCCATTTTGTTATGTTGAAGTCTGGAATCCTCTCCAGGGTGCGGTTATCCCTATTGCTTGTACACTTTTTTCTACCACATCTTGTCCTTCCCTTCGCCTCTCTATTAATGTGCTTGGACACAAAGCTCTGTGAACAGCCAGCCTCTTTAGCAATGACCTTTTGTGTCTTGCCCTCCTTGTGCAAGGTGTCAATGGTCGTCTTTTGGACAACTGTCAAGTCAGCAGTCTTCCCCATGATTGTGTAGCCTACAGAACTCGACTGAGAGACTATTTAAAGGCTTTTGAGTTAATTAGCTGATTAGAGTGTGGCACCAGGTGTCTTCAATATTGAACCTTTTCACAATATTCTAATTTTCCGAGATACTGAATTTGGGACTTTCATTAGTTGTCAGTTATAATCATCAACATTAAAAGAAATAAACATTTGAAATACATCAGTCTGTGTGTAATGAATGAATCTAATATACAAGTTTCACTTTTTGAATGAAATTACTGAAATAAATCAACTTTGTCATGATAATTTTATGACCAGCAACTGTACTCTTTGTCTTTTATTTCCAGCCCCGGGCATGGTTAAATCTCTTGGCACAAAGTCTTGCGGGACGTGATGGTATCTCTCTGAAAAAGTCTCATCTCCTCCCAGGATTTTTCTATTATAATAGAGAGATTGATTTTTAAAGTTTGTCCTGTTTCACGTCTACTTAGGCAGAGCCGCAAGGGACAGCTAGTTAGAAATAAAGAAATAACCCATTTAAACAGGCGATCACGTGAAGGTTAAAATCTATAAATCAGTCAGTCACTTCCCAACTTGCTATATCCTAACACAGGGTCAAGGCAGGAACAAATCCCCAGCCCACCGCAGGGCACACACCCACACACGAAGCACAATTTAGGACTGCCAATGCACCTAACCTGCATGTCTTTGGACTGTGGGAGGAAACCCACGCAGACACGGGGAGAACATGCAGACTCTACGCAGGGATGACTCGGTAAGCAAACCTGGGTCTCCTAACTGGGTGGCAGCAGTGCTACCACTGCGCTACCGTGCCACCCAACTATAAATCAATAATAATAAATAATCCAGTAAAATGAGGTTCAGATCCTACAGGCAGAACCCTTTTGTTAAAACAACGATGAGCCACGGTGCTTTCACTCTGAAACTGAGGGTCTCCAAAGCTCACCAGAGACGTCAACTGACCTTCAAGTGAGCCTCGGATCCTTCAGCGTCTGTGAGGTGCCACACCGAGCCTTACTCCTCGTTCCCATAAGTCCCTCAGACTTTTGCGTGAGCCCGACTCTAAACCAATGGTGGGTCCTGCTCCTTGGAATGCTCAGCAGGAGTGTCCCCTATCCCCTCACATGTTTTCTCAGGTCTCACGTTCCTGACCTCCTTGCCTGCTTCCACTCTACATCAGCACCGGCTACATTAGGATTCTGCTTTCCTTTTCTTCCTTTACTCCTCCCATTTTCTTTTCCTTTCTCTTTTTTGTTTTTCTTTCCTGTTTCCTGCTCAGGCTTCTTTGATACTATTAGTAAATGACATTGCGCTGGCACTGATTACAGAGGGCAGGGCGCTAATGAGAACCGCACGTGACATCCTAGAGAATGGCAGGTCGAAACAAGGGGTAAATGCTGGTAAACGTTTACTTCTGTCTTTGAACCAAAAAAAAAGGAAAACTCCGCCTCTTATGGGTTTTTTTGTGTTTTGATTTGTTGAGGGAAGAAACACCTCCTTCCAGGCAGTTGGAAGGGGCGGAGTCAGTTGCCCTTACTACATGGGCAGTTCTCTGCACTGTGAAGGAAAAGGAAGACAACATAGTGAGCCACTGCACCCCCTTGTCAGCCTAGTGGTGGGATTACATACCTGGGAGGGTGACCCTTTGACGCGCATGCGTGACAAGATGAATGTACGATTGGTCGATTACCCCATCAGCCCATCAAAGCCTGAGTGCTCCTTAATTGATTCATTCTAAACCACTCACCACCATGGAACTTCACTCAATGCAGCACATGGCTATTAAGCAGAGATCACAGGAAGTGTACACCATGTTAGATAAGACTGTACATGGTGACACTTGCCCACTCACATGTCTCTTTTTCAATTTAGGATCTGGAAAAAAGCTTTATCTGCCAAGGGTCATGAGCTGGATACGACAGCATTTGATGTTCAGTACTTCATCTCGGAGTACGCTCAGGATCTGCTGCCCTCCGATAGCAGGGATCTTCTGAGGACTCTCAGTACCACCCAGAGGTCATTTAAGGAAGTTATGGAAATGGTCTCCACACAGCGCGACACACTGATGCTTCATCTCGAAATAAGACGAGATCTGAGTACCCAGAAGGTTTGATGTTTCTTTTTTTTTTTTCGTGCTTGAGTATGTGGTAAGGAGACATGAAGCTCTGTTGCCAATGTCTGGGAAGGGAATGTTTGTTTGTCTATACACCTGGCAATGCCACTTGCTGTCACTAACACGTAGAAGGAGATGCCGTCTGATGGACTCCACCGAGTCGGCACAACTCACCTCTGCGAGATCTTCAAGTGCATGTGTAGTAGAAAGAAAACGCGCTTCAAATTTCAGAAAATCAGATTCTGCTCTCCAAGTAGTCATTTACTGGTGTGGATTGCTGGAGGGCGCTATATTTAGTTAGGATGGAGAACTCAAAGCTTGCAGAAGTTTAATCACCATATTCCATACTGAGTAGAGAAAATTATATTCATTTAGGCCAAGCGGGAGGTAAGCACTGGTTGTGTCTCTCATTTTTGTCTGCATGACTTAATAATGCCTGCTGCATAGTGCTGTTCAATTACATTCCTGTAGATTAACCATTTCTGTGGTCCACCTTACCTTTCAGGCTTCAAGATGGTAGATGTGAATGTTACTCAAGAGGACCAAAGCAAAACACCGCTTCAGTTTGCATGGCACAACGGGCCTAACAGAAACACATTTTGTTACCATCCAAATAACCTGTAATGTGTTTGAAATGATATTGTGTTATTTACAGTGCGCTCCATGTTCTGTCCTGGTCAACTGCTATCATGTTTACAGCACACTTGTGAGATGATGAAGGGAAATGTTCTACTTGTATCAGGGAGCCTCTGCAGTTCTGGGGTTGTAAACTGTTTTGGTCTTTTTAGACTCTTGCAGAAAAGCAGAAGGAATATACCGAGAAACTGGAGGAGATGTGCCATCTCTTAACACAGACAGAAAACCGCATCATTGGGCACCAGCAGACCGCGTTAAATAAAGACAGCCTTGGTGATCTGCAGCAGTACCAGACAGAGCATCAGGTGAGAACTGTGTAATAAAGCCCACCAAACTCGGCCAGAGCCACAGAAGGCACCACCATCCGGCCCCACGACCGTCATTCTGGGGTACCAAATACATACTGCTCACATAAGTGGCCTTTTTCGAACAAGGCAATAACCAGGAAACACAGCCTGATGTCTTAAAACAAATTAAATTTCATATATTGCTCACTAAATAAACACATACAGTATTTGTATTGTGAAAGTTCATTAACCCTCTTCATTTCACAGTCCAAATGCATTAATCAGTCTGCTAGGTGTAATACCAGTGAAAGACGGGTTCAAATCAAAGTAGTTAACGTGGACCTCAGTGTTAACGTCTGCAGTGCACCAACTTTCGGAAAATATTTTGTAATGCATGTAGTAATAAAATGCTTTGCAAAAGATAGATAGATAGATAGATAGATAGATAGATAGATAGATAGATAGATAGATAGATAGATAGATAGATAGATAGATAGATAGATAGATATGAAAGGAACTATATAATAGATAGATAGAAACCAGGGCGTCAATGAGCCCAAACCCCAACACAAATGCACCGGCACTATATAATAGATAGATAGAAACCAGGGCGTCAATGAGCCCAAACCCCAACACAAATGCACCAGCACAGTCCCAGGTTCAAATAATGAATGGTTTATTCCACATTAAGTTATAAGCACAAGCAAAAAACAAGTAATATCTCTTATCTTTTTCTCTCACCTTCTACAAATTGCAATTCCTCTCACCACCGCACTGCCCTCCTCCAAATGAGTGTTGCTCCACATCCTCCCAGCTCAAACTTGCCTGAATAAGGGAGTGCAGTCCCTTTTATTAAGGACCCGGGAGTACTTCCGGTGCCAGGGAAGTCCCATAAATTGGGGAGCGCATCTCCTAACAGCGCGCCTTGGTGGCACCAATAGATCACTTGGTAGCCATCTACTTTTTACTTGTGTTATAAGAAGTGGAATCAAAATTAAAGTGAACTGATGAATACAAATTTGAATGTTGGATGAAGGGGTGGACACAGTGTTTGTGTAACTGAGGGTCTTTAACGAGGTCGTGAGTTTAAATGGCACTCACCATATTACACCATTTTGGAATCCGGTTGATGTCACAAATCCTGATAAGGAACATTGTTTTGATTTTCTTTTCTCATAGATAGATAGATAGATAGATAGATAGATAGATAGATAGATAGATAGATAGATAGATAGATAGATAGATAGATAGATAGATAGATAGATAGATAGATAGATAGATAGATAGATAGATAGATAGATACTTTATTAATCCCAAGGGGAAATTCACAATTTCTCTTAAATGGTTTGTGAAATTCCACACACAGAAAGTCAGACTTGGTGTGGTATAAGAAGTCACTTTAGGAAATGGTTGAAATGTCAAATTCTGAGCGGGACTCTTCTGTTTTACTGTTCCATTCAGGCTTTGCAGAGGGATGTCCAGGCAGGCCAGAGTGCCTTAGCGGAAATTGTGAAGAGCTCAAACAAGTTCCTAGAAGAGAATCGAGGCAAACTGCACCCTGATCAAGTCACACTCATTGAAAGCAGAGTGGATGAAGCCAAGAGAAAATCCAAACTGCTAAGTCAACGAGCTGAGGAATCGAGGAAAGAGCTGGACAAGGCTTTGACAACAGCCATCAAACAAGAAACAGCTAAGGTCTGGTTATCTTTCAGAATGGCCTTAATGGTGACAGTTAATTTGTCTTTCTTGGCTATTTGGCTTCATGTGTCGGGTGCATCAGGTTATGTTTGGTCTCATATATTTCAGTTTGTTAATTTTCACCAGCAAAAACATCCATCAATCCATCCATTGTCCAACCCGCTGAATCCGAACACAGGGTCACGGGGGTCCACTGGAGCCAATCCCAACCAACACAGGGCACAAGGCAGGAAACAATCCTGGGCAGGGTGCCAACCCACCGCAGGACACACACAAACACACCCACACACCAAGCACACACTAGGGCCAATTTAGAATCGCCAAACCAGCAAAAACATTTAATATGCAATTGAAGAATTCACACTATAAATATTTTTTCCATTTAGTTTATTGGGGACTGCAAGATTACGGTGTGATCCATAAGTCCAAGTAAAATGCAGTTCTTTGCTAAAGTTGCGTTCACACTAAGTCAAATATTTGAATTGAAGACCCACCTCTTCCGTTCATTCATTGGTTAGGAGTCCTGTCTGTCTACAGTTCAAAAGCTCAATCCAGGGTCGATGGCATAGAAGAGGTTTCTGGTGTGTCATGAAGTCCCTGTAGGCTGAACACTGATCAGGGGAGCAGACACGAATGGAGAGAGGCCACAGGTACGAATGTGGACCTGCAGTGAGGTCACATCTAACAAGAGGGCAAAGCTCCCTGGAGGAACTGCGGTGACCATCAGAGGTTGCAGCTCTGTAAGCAGCAAGGGTGGCAGTTCAGGTCTGTGGTGACCAAGGATGCCAGAAGAAAAATTGGGGAGCCAACTAGGCAGCCCCATTTAATTGCAGAAAATAAAAAAATAAGCACCTCCAATTATAGGGCCTTCAGTAGCCAAAGGTCCAACACTTCAGCAGGAGCTCTGATGATGTTGATGTCCAGGTCAAAAATGAATCCCTTGTTCTGGGGCCCACCCATTTTACAGCATCACAAGTGGAAGAGGTGGGGCTTTCTCTATGTGCTGTGAGTGGGGCTACTGTAGATGTCATCCTTGAAACTGCGGTGTAGAGATAATAAATGGTTAATGCTGGCACACCTTCTCATCCCTGGATGGTATTGTGTACCTTCTCAGAGCCCGTATGGAGGTCCCCAGAGAGACATGTGTGACACGGCTGATGCAGCAGGCTGTGTTGGTGGATATAGTGGGATGCCCTAATGTGGAAGTATAGACAAACAGGAGAACAGAAATTCTAAGTGTATTCACTTGTTTATTCTTTGTAATAAAAAGACAAGAGAGGGAATAAAGAAATAGGACACCCATAGGCAAACCCAGTATATTTGGAATAAAACGAAATAACATCGATTAACATTTGTTTAGCAATGACATCTTTCCAGGCACGAGTCTAGCAATAGACTGCCTACAGATGGCGGTGGAGCCGATTAAGAGGTTAGTGGAGAGGAAGAGGCGGGTTCAGAAAACCGGACTTGATGTCATGACTCATCTCGCTGTCAATTGTCGGATCTTGCAGATGAAAAAAGAGGAGCGGCATTAGGTGACAGCGCTGACCCATGGTCAGGGGTGGAATTACAGTCAAATGGGCCCTTAGGTTAGATCCCACTCTCACGTGTGTGACATCTTAATTAGGTTGAAGCACCCCAGGACCAAGGAATTTAATGGTATTTATTTATGAGATTTTTATTGATATTTGTCCACTGCTTTGCACAAGTTTTGAGGCACCTTCAAATCCCTGTGATTCTGATAAACTTCTCCTTCACATTTCTCTTGTCTGCTCACTTGTCCTGTTTCGTCTTCTCTTCATGACTATCGAAGCCCCAGATTAAGGAAGGTGACCATGGCTGTGGGTCTGGGGCATCATAGATTGCTATCCTGGGGTTCAACAGATGGTCCAAGAAGGTTTTACCTAAAAACAAAAGTGAACTTGGTCATGTGAAGTTATACATCTACTTGTAGTTTAAGTGGATCTCCTTTTAAATTTCACACTGAATGTAGTGACCTCGAAGTGTCCTTAAAACACAACTAGTATCAGGTGCATGTCACCCATCCCTCCTCACTTTTAGGATTGGAGTGCCGCCATTTCCCTTTGAAGAAGGGGGTTCCTGTGGTCTTCCATCTGGTCAGATGGACCTACCGCAATAAAATAAGATTCAGTGATGAAAGTGAGGTGCTCAGTTATGTTTTTTTATTTCTTCAATATCATTAAGTTCTACCCTTTGATCCATAGGTGGCTGCAGAGGAGCAACTGGAAGACAGCAAGAATAAAATTAAAGGACTCCTGGGCTGGCTGTCAAATATTGGAAAAGATCAGGGGGTGGATGAAAACCTTCAGGATCAGATGGTGAGACAAAATGGGAATCTACCTCTGGAAAACAGAAGCAAGTTGAACGGACAAGAAGACGATGCAAATGGAAACCTACCTCAGCTCAATGGCCAGACATGCACAGTTACTGATGGAAAGAGGACGGGCAAGGATGACCTGGACCTAAGCAAGCAGCACGATCGAGTAAAGGTAAGGGTTCTTTGGTCTACTCACTGCATGAAGAACATTTACAATGCTGTTGTTTTATAAATGAAATTAGGATCCACGTGTTTGGTTGTGTGTAAACGTGTATGCTGGTGGCACACTAGCTTAGAAGTCATTGCTGCTGTTGGGTTCTAATCAAGCACACACGAAAGGTGTGAGACCTCCAAAGAGCAGGCCAGACTTCTTTCTAGCTTGCTTAACTGAGGCTCACTCCCAGGCTGCCTGACTGCCTGTCCCGTTACATTTATATCGCTCTTTTCTAGCTACTCAAAAGCACTTAATGAGAGGCTTATGGTCTGTCTAGGCCTCAAAACAGAGGACAAAATCACAAGAGAGACTCAATATCTCGAAATACTGTATACTCGTAGTTCCCCTCCATGATAAAAGAAGACCCCACAATGGTCTCTGAACTAAGTTGAAACTGACAAAAGTCATTGACGCCCATCATTGTGTATTCCGTATTTAACAAGAGTGGTGATCCACTGTGCCGCCCAATCACAACCCACAATGACTCCCTACCATTCTGAACAACAGCAACTGGTGATGCACCGACGTAAGCCCTTATCCCACTTCTGATTGAAAAACACTATTACATAATAACTGGACAGAACAATATCAACAGAAACTGTTGTAACAAATGAACATTACTAAAAATTGAACGAAAAATTCAAGAGAAAAGAAATTCAAATTTAAGCAGAGGAGGAACCCCAACTAAAACATAAGACTCCTGTCTATTGTCTCCACTGGCCCTCATTCTGGTTTTCTATTCTGTTTTTTTTTCCATTTGACTGTTTCAGGACAATACTCCAAATCTGCAACAGGGTCGTAATAGCTTAAGAAGAAAGATTGTTTCCATAGCTAAAGTCTCAGGTGTTGAGGAGCTGCAGTAGAAATTGGCAGATAAAGGGAACAGGCCACAAAATACACAAAAATGCCACAGTAGTACCTCACTAGCTATGCCGCCTCACCCCATCAGCCAGACCCCAAATTTAACAGACATTTCAGAAATACCTATGAATGTGTATATGACTGAAAATCGATGTGGCCTTAAGTAAACTGTCACTTCAATGGCGTTTCATTTTCCAGATTCCTGTTTTCAAATACACTTTTTTACATCTCTTCTAAAACTGAATGGCTTTTAGCTGGTGGTGGATTCAATCCTGTGCTTCTTCTGCAGGCTCATCATCGTGAGATCTTATCGCAGCAGCAGGCCTTCATCATTGCCACTCAGTCGGCTCAGGCGCTCCTCGAGAAGCAGGGCCACATGCTTTCCCCAGGGGAGAAGGAGAAACTTCAGAGTAACATCCAGGAACTACGGGACCGCTACGAGACGACGCTGACTGAGGCAGAACTCAAAATGAAGCTGATTCAGACCGTCCAGGACGAACTGCAGAAGTTTAGGACCGACTGCGGTGAATTTGAAAACTGGTTACAGCAATCGGAAACTGAGATCACCGAACTGAAATCTGGAGTCTCTGACCAGGACCACCTTAACAGCAAACTGCAACGGCAAAAAAGTTTTTCTGATGATGTCATCTCCCACAAAGGGGACCTGCGCTTCATTACAATATCCGGCCAGAGGGTGCTGGACGCTGCTAAAATGTGCAATAAATCTGACACCAGCAAGGACTCTGAACTCTCTGTGGACACCTCGGGGGTCTCCACACTGGTGCAGGACAAACTGGAGTTGGCTGCAAATCGGTACAAGTCCCTTCATTCACAAGTAAGTCTTTGATTGATTGATTGATTGATTGATAGATAGAAAGGTACTATAAGATAGATAGATAGATAGATAGATAGATAGATAGATAGATAGATAGATAGATAGATAGATAGATAGATAGATAGATAGATAGATAGATAGATAGATACTTTATTGATCCTGAGGGAAATTTAAGAACATAGACGAACCTACTGGTTAGGCAGCCAGTCGTGTCGGTGTTACTAAAGGGGGTGCCCTTGAGCTGTCTCTGAACAAAGAGTGACATCAAGGTGACACAAAATGGGTTTGTTAAAATGTAAGGGGAATTCAAAGTACCCCAAGGTTTTTTCTCATTTTTGTACCAATTTGAGTTTATTCTGATTATTTTCTTGTTACCATCATTGCTGTGATATTTTTGTTTCTGGGCTTTTTCTTAACCTTTTTCTGGTGGGTTTGGGTTCTGTTTGTGGTTTTTGACAGTAGAGATCCCACATCTGACATTTGTTTTCATCTGCAATGAGGGTTAAATACATTGCAGCCTGTAGGGGGTGTAACAGATCCTCAAACCAGAAGACACAAGAAGTCCTGGGTTCAAAATGCATCATTTATTAGATACGATACCTCTGTAACAAGGCAACAAGTTCCCTCCTTGGTTTTCCTCAGGCTGTTTTCTTTTTTAGCTTTTTTAACAGGGCATATTTTCTGGGGTGGGGTTGTATTTTTACTGTTATTGCTGCATTTACAATTGTTTTCTCTTGGCTGTTTGTTTTTTTTTTAGAAACCTGCTATTTATACACTTTTTATGGTATTTAAACTTAAATATTAAACATATATTCTAAATATAAATTGTAAGTCACAAGAGACAATCGATTTGATTAAATAATAAAAATTGTTAGTGTTATTTAAGTCCAAGTCCAAGGAGGTTCTGCTCAACCTTTATAACACACTGGTGAGGCCTCATCTTGAGTCCTGTGTGCAGTTTTGGTCTCCAGGCTACAAAAAGGACATAGCAGCGCTAGAAAAGGTCCAGAGAAGAGCGACTAGGCTGATTCCAGGGCTACAGGGGTTGAATTATGAGGAAAGATTAAAAGAGCTGAGCCTTTACAGTTTAAGCAAAAGAAGATGAAGAAGTGACCTGACTGGAGTGTTTAAAATGATGAAGGGAATTAGTGCAGTGGATTGAGACTGTTATTTTAAAATGAGTTCATCAAGAACACGGGGACAGAGTTGGAAACTTGTTAAGGGTAAATTTCGCACAAACATTAGGAAGTTTTTCTTTTCTTTTCTTTAAACTTCAATAAATATTTACTCACAAAATATATTATGTATATTATAAATATAAATGATAAATAATAAATATATATATATATATATATATATATATATATATATGTATATATATATATATTCATGGCATTCGTAGTCTGAATCACAATCTGATTGTATGGGTGGTTACCTACCAGGTAACGCTTGTGGTTGGTCAGCAAGTCGGCTAACATCCGCCACGTGCCCTCTTTCAGTTGCGAGAAGCAGATCATAGAATGGTTGAAATATATTTAAGTCACAAGAGACAATCGATTTGATTAAATAATAAAAATTGTAGTTCTTAGTGCTATTTAAACTTCAATAAATATTTGCTCACAAAAAAATTTATATATAGTATAATTATAAATTATAAGTCCATCCATCCATCCATTATCCAACCCGCTATATCCTAACTACAGGGACATGGGGGTCTGCTGAAGCCAATCCCAGCCAACACAGGGCGCAAGGCAGGAAACAAACTCCAGGCAGGGCGCCAACCCACCGCAGTAAATTATAAGTCTCAAGAGACAATTGATTAGATTAAATAAAAAAAAATTGTTAATGTTAATTAAACTTCAAAGAAGTTTAAATAAATTAAGTTATTTTGTTGATTTGTTTTCAATCCTATTTTTGTAAAAATTGATCTATTTGTATGGAATGTTGTGTGATTTCAATAAAATCAATAAAATTAAAAAAATAATACATTTGTTCAAAGAAATTAAATATATTATAAATTATAAATATTATACATATATTTAAGTCTCAAGAGACAATCGATTTAATTAAATAATAAAAATTGTAATTGTTAATGTTACTAAAACTCCAATAAATATTTGCTCACAAAAAAATTATATATATATATATATATATATATATATATATATATATATATATATATAAATTATAAATATTGTATATATATATATATGCGTTTCAAGAGACGGTCGATTAAAAAGTAAAAATTGTAATTGTTAAGTGCTATGAAATGTGTACCACTAGGTGGCGACAGAGTACTTCTTTCCCTTTTTTTAACGTATTTCCTGTGAAGTTGGTAAATTTGGAATCACATGTGAGGCAAAATTAAATACGCAAAATGGCAATTGTGAAAAAAGTAATTGCACGTAAAAATACAGCAAATTATATAAATGAGGAAACAGATTACAAAAAATACAAAATTAGATAAATAATTATTATGAGATACAGTATCTTCATTTTATCTGGGTTCAATAATGTAGTTAGTTTGTGTAAAATGATTGCTGTTGTTATTTCAGAATGAATGTGTTTTATTTAAATTTTATTTTATTTATTTCAAGCCCGTTACAATAATGGGCGCTAGAACAATAGTGCATAAACATCAGTAGGACCAGTCTATATTAAATGGCAAGGGACTTTGACCTCATTCTGTTTGTTGGTCGTATTTTTCTTTGTCTTTCAGCCTTTCTTTTGTTGTTTACTTGCTGAGCTGACCGTTCTTTGTGGGCTGCCGCCGTGTATTGTGTATCTTTAATTTTCTGTGACAGTAATACTGTCTTGTACGTCCGTAACATACCTTTAATTTTCTCTGTCGGTAATACAGGCGTGCGCGTCGGTAATATGCCTTTACTATTCTCTGACAGTAATACTGGCTTGTATGTGGCTGTAATACGAGTCACTGTATTGTGTACCTTTAATTTCCTCTCACAGTAATACTGGTTTATATTTCCGTAAAACGCCTGTAACTTTCTCTGACAGTAATATCGTGCATCGCACCGTGCCCCGCGCATGCGCACTTCACCAGAAGACGCACACACACGGACACCTGGACGCACACAGGGATTTTATTAAAGAGGATGGGACTTTTCCTGAAGTGACTGCATTACATATTTCCAAATGCCTCTTGTCATGATGGTCTCAACATTTGTCAATTAAGTCAAACAATGTTGAATAAAAATGTCTAGCCTTGCCCTCCATAATGTTTGGGACAAGGACACATTTTATCTTGATTTTCCCCCTCTTCTCCACAGTTTAAAATTACAAATTAAACAATTTGCGTGGGATTTAAGTGCTCCTGTCCCAATTGTGACATTGAACTGTGCGTTGGTGACTGTCACAAAACGTATCACATGAAGGACGAGTCCTGAATCTGCATCAGTACTACTGTGGACACATTTCAGTGCACTACTCCTAACTTGCCACAGGGGGGTGCAGTAGTACAAGAAGGCAGAGTGTTCCTGTCACTGAAGGCTCAAACATAACATGTTTCCGTCTCGTTTTTCTGGGGGGTTAACATCACACTAAGGAGGCTATGGCTTATTTTTGACCCATAGCTGTGGTGCGAGGCTACTTAAGCAAGCATTCAGCTGGCATACAAAATTAGCCTTGGTGGCAAGTGAGTGAGCGAGCGCACAGAGATCAGTGTCATGTATTTGGTGGCAGTACTCTTAGTATTCTCATCCTGAAATTAAAATACCAAAAGTTTTTTGTTTATTTAAACAGAAATTCAGCTGGATCAGGTAGGTCTTTTTATGCACACGCGACGTAAAATGTGAGGTGGAGTACACTTGCATAATTGAAATCCAAGCTTTACCTTGTGCAACACGGCACATTACAACATGCTGACTGATGTCATTGGGCACACAGGTGGCTTGTTCTTGCCCACCATCTTTCAACATGTCAGTAACTTACCAGATCCACAAAGCTCTTGAGATGCTTACCTTTGTATTCTTGCAGACCTGCCAGGCTTTGCAGCTCACGTACATTCTGACCAGGACTGTTCTCTGAACTTTCACATTTCAGTGCTACCTGCTAGGCAACAACCTTAAAGACGTGGTCGAGAAGTACAAGCACTATGGAGACGCCTCGTCTGGGATCGTGACTTGGTTGGAAGACGCAGAAGAAACTGCCAGGAAGCAGCTGGCCGAGGTGATCGCCGTGGATCCACAGGATCTCCAAAAGCAGCTGGAAGACACCAAGGTGAGTTTAGCTTAAGGCCGGACGTCTAGCGACGTTTGTCGTATCCTGGAGTGAGTGCAAGTTGTCAGGCAGACAGTGGCGTTTGTGAAAATTAACAATTTAATGTGCCCTGCTACCGATAGGCTAAAGGTGGTCTGAAGTGCATTAATCGATATTGTCAAGATTTTACATTATGTAGGGGGCATTAATTCATTTCATTTTCTTTTTCCAGTTAGTGTATGTGTTTGCTCTGTAGTTTTTTTTAAGAATTTTATGTTGCGCTTCATTTTAGCAATCTGTTAATGGCATTCCTAATGTAGAATTCAGTGTGAGGATGACTTTGGGATATTGCATAAACCAAAGTGGAATTTAATGGACGTTTGGCTTTACTTGTTTCTCCTTCAGTCTGTTAAGTAGTCTCCCTGTACTGATTTACTGATTTACAAAATCACTGGCTGTGCTACCCATCTAAGTTGGGTTCAAATCTAAGTAATCAACATTGACCTCAGCATTAACATTTGCAGTGCAACATCTACTGGAATGTATTTTGCAATGTGTGTAGTAAAAAAAAAATAATGCATTGCATTTGCCATTCCAACATATGGTGTATCACAAACATTTGTAGTAATAAAACACATAACTAAAAATGTTTGTGATGCACCTTATGTCACAATGACAAATGCAGTGAATGTGTCTCAATTATATACCATTTGGTATGAAGTTTGTAAAAGCAGTGCTAATGTTTGTTATGCACCATCTGTTGGAATGACAAATGCAATGCACTTTATTAATTAAAATGTGAGGCATCATCTTATTTTTAAAATGACAAATAGAATGCAAATGTCTGTTATAAACCATTTGGTATGGGAGTTGTAATTGCAATGCTAATTTTTGTGATATACCATCTGTTGAAATGACAAATGCAATGCATATGTCTCAGTTATATGCCATTTGGTATGGGGTTCTTAAAAGCGGTGTCAATGTTTGTGATGCGCAATCTGTTGGAATGACAAATGCAGTTCATATGTCTCAGTTATATGCCATTTGGTATGGGATTCGTAAAAGCAGTGTTAATGTTTATTATGCACCAATTGTTGGAATGACAAATGCAATGCACTTTATTAATTAAAATGTGATGCATCATCTTTTGAAATGACAAATAGAATGCATATGTCTGTTAAAAACAATTTGGTATGGGATTTGTAATAGCAATGTTAATATTTGTGATATTCCATCCGTTGAAATGACAAATGCAATGCATATGTCTCGGTTATATGCCATTTGGTATGGGGTTCTTAAAAGTGGTGTCAATGTTTGTGATGTGCCATCTGTTGGAATGACAAATGCAGTTCATATGTCTCAGTTATATGCCATTTGGTATGGGGTTCGTAAAAGCAGTTCTTACACTGATGTGCAGAGTACAAGCCCAAGGAGGTGATGCTGAAGCTTTATAACACACTGGTGAGGCCTCATGTGGAGTCCTGTGTGCAGTTTTGGTCTCCAGACTACAAATTGGACATAGCAGCACAAGAAAAGGTCCAGAGAAGAATAACTTGGCTGATTCCAGGGATACAGGGGATGAGTTATGAAAGAAAGATTAAAAGAGATGAGTCTTATGGAGATTAAGAGAAGACCTAACTGAAGTGTGCAAAGTGATGAAGGGAGTTAGTCCAGTGGATCGAGACGGTGACTTTAAAATGAGTTCATCAAGAACACGGGGACACAGCTGGTAACTTGTTAAGGGGAAATTTCGCTCAAATATTAGGAAGTTTCTTTCTCACACAGAACCACAGACACATGGAATAAGTGAGCAAGGAGTGTGGTGGGCAGTAGGACTTTAGGGACCTACAGAACGTGACTTGATGTTAGCTTGGACGAATTCAGTTGGGCTGGATGGCCTGTTCTTGTCCAAATTGTTCTCATGTTCTTACACCGGTTCAAATGTACAGATACATAGCAGAGAAGATCTATAGCAGGTTTATTCTGTGTTCCTTTGCTTATTTTATTTCTTTCTTTCTGAATGCAGGACAGCCGTATACCCACAATAAGCATCAAAATCAGATTATATGGAGAATTTGTTTAGTGTATTTAGCTCAGTCGTATTACGCTGCCAAGATTCTGCTAGCTTTTGTATTTCTCAGCCTGGTGGTTTTAATTTGTTGTGTCCTACTCGGCCAGTTTTATCAGGACACAGCTGTTAGAAGGTGGACGGATGCCAAGTGTTTTTTTTTTTTCTTTCTTTCTTTCACCCGTGTCCTGCCAAAGGCCCTCTGGCTTCTAGACAGGCACAGATTAGGCCCTATTCGCCGTTCGCTGCACCTCTAAAATGTTTTTTTTCCCTCCTTGTCCAAACCACTTTACCGCTGAATCAGTCCCTGGGACTCGGTCCCATAAAGATTCTTTTTGCTAAATGTTCTATTTTTTTAATTTGAATCTGCCAGATTTTTTTTCTTACATTTTTTTTTTTTATCTAACCCTGTTTTTTACCAGTTTTTGCACTTGGCTGACATCCTTAGCACTCATGGCTGCAAGTCCTTCAAAAGTTCTTTTGTATAACAATAACCTATTAAATTAAATTTACTTCTCTGCAATGTGAGGCCAACAATAGCAATACAGGATCAGAGCTGAATTCCCAAATTGGCTTTTGTTTGTTTGCCTGTTTAGTTGCTGTTTTGATATAAAGTGACTATTTGGTCATGAGTCCAAACACACACCACGAGCCCTCTTAGTGCGCAGATTTGCACTTTGGTAACTGCCAGCGGTCAGCTACAAACTCGTGCCCTCAGTTGCCTTGTCAGCCTTTAAAACTTAAGGAGTATCTCCGTTATCTCAGGTCACAAGGACTAGACATCTAAGCGGAGCAGAGCACTTGCTGTCGATGGCGGCTTGGCTCTTTCTTTCTTACTCAGCCCCCATTCTACTGTGCAGTTTTCAATCAACACCGTACTCCACCCTAACCACAGTGCAGATCCTGCCGACTATGCCAATTGTTCTGTCACAGGTTCACTTACACACACACACACATTCAATATGCCCTCTCAGTGCATAGATTTTCACTTTGGTAGTTGCCAGTGGCCAGCTACAAATCCACAACCTCAGTCACCTTGTCAGCCTTTAGAACTAAAGGAGTAACTCCATTATCTCAGGTCACAAGGACTAGACATCTAAGCGGAGCAGAGCACTTAATGTCAATGTCAGCTTGGCTTTTTCTCTCTTACCCAAACCCCATTCTACTGTGCAGTTTTCAATCAACACCATACTCCACCCTAACCACAGTGCAGATCCTGCCGACTATGCCAATTGTTCGGTCGCGGGTTCACATACACACACACACACACACACATACATGCAGTAAGCCCTCTCAGTGCACAGATCTGCACTTTGGTAACTGCCAGCGGTCAGCTACAAACTCGTGCCCTCAGTTGCCTTGTCAGCCTTTTAAACTAAAGGAGTAACTCTATTGGGCGGCACGGTGGTGCAGTGGTAGCACTGCTGCCTCGCAGTTAGGAGACCCAGGTTCACTTCCCGGGTCCTCCCTGCGTGGAGTTTGCATGTTCTCCCCGTGTCTGCGTGGGTTTCCTCCGGGTGCTCTGTTTTCCTCCCACAGTCCAAAGACATGCAGGTTAGGTGGACTGGCGATTCTAAATTGGCCTTGGTGTGTGGGTGTGTTTGTGTGTGTCCTGTGCTGGGTTGGCACCCTGCCCAGGATTGGTTCCTGCCTTGTGCCCAGTGTTGCCTGGGATTGGCTCCAGCAGACCTCCGTGACCCTGTGTTTGGATTCAGCATGTTGGAAAATGGATGGATGGAGTAACTCTTATTATCTCAGGTCACAAGGACTAGACATCTAAGCGGAGCAGAGCACTTGATGTCGATGTCAGCTTGGGTCTTTCATTTGCCTTTTTTCTCTTTCTTCATCATGTAAAGCACTTTGAGCTTCATCATTTGTGTGAAAATGTGCTCTAGAAATAAATGTTTTTGTTGTTGTTTCTCTCTTACTCAGCCCCCATCCTACTGTGCAGTTATCAATCAACACCTTACTCCACCCTAACCACAGTGCAGATCCTGCCGACTATGCCAATTGTTCTGTCGTGGGTTCACATACACACACACAACAAGCCCTCTCAGTGCACAGATTTGCACTTTGGTAGCTGCCAGTAGGCAGCTACAATCCCGCGACCTCAGTTGCCTTGTCAGCCTTTAGAACTAAAGGAGTAGCTCCATTATCTCAGGTCACAAGGACTAGACATCTATGCGGAGCAGAGCACTTGCTGTCAATGTCAGCTTGGCTCTTTGTCTCTTACCCAAACCCCATTCTACTGAGCAGTTTTCAATCAACACCTTACTCCACCCTAACCACAGTGCAGATCCTGCCAACAATGCCAATTTGTTCTGTCGTGGGTTCACACACACACACACACAACAAGCCCTCTCAGCGCACAGATTTGCACTTTGGTGTCTGCCAGCGGCCAGCTACAAACTCATGACCTCTGAATTCTAACAGCTCTCTAAATCGGTCTTCTTGTCAGCCTTTTGAACTAAAGGAGTAGCTCTGTTATCTCGTGTCACCAGGACTAAAGGTCTAAGCGGCACAGACCGCCTACTGGTGATGTCAGCCAGGCCCTCTGTCCTACCCTTCACCCACTATACTGCACAGCTCCATGCCTGCTCCACACTCCATCCTCACCACAGTGCAAATCCTGATGAACTGGTTAGTTGTTCTGTCGTAGACTCACACACACCACAAGCCTTCTCAGTTTGTAAATTTGCACTTTTGTAACTGCTAGTCACAAACCTGTGACCTCTGGATTCTAGTGGCCTCCTAAATGAACCTTCTTGTCATCATTTTAAAGATAGATAGATAGATAGATAGATATGAAAGGCACTATATGATAGATAGATAGATAGATAGATAGATAGATGTGAAAAGCACTATATGATAGATAGATAGATAGATAGATAAATAGATAGATAGATAGTGTGGAGACTGGCTCGGACACAGACAGGCAGACACGCTCATGTCACACACGTTTATTTACACTATTATTTACTATTATTGTGCCACAAACCCCAATCTTCCCCAAAGTCCAGGCCAACCACTCTGCCTCTTCGGACCGCCTCCTTCTCTCGTTCTTGTACCTTGTCCTACTTCCACCCGACTCCAGCCTCGAATGAAGGGAGGTGGCCCCTTTTATCACTACCCGGATGTGCTCCAGGTGTGCACCGGCAATCCCGCGGACACGCTCCAGTGTGGCGGAAGTGCCGGCTGTCCTCCCGGAAGCACTCCGGGTGTTCCCTGTCTTCTTCCCCCCATCACTTCCTGGTGTGGTGGAAGTACTGGGGTCCAGGGTCTTTCAGGCACGGGGACGCCATGGGCCCCTACAGGGTTGGGCTTCCAAGCCCTGTACCCGTGACCCCCAATACAACCAGGGCAGACGCCCCCTCACGGTCTGGAGGAGGAATGAGCCCTCCTCCTGTCTTCCTGGGCATCCCGGCCGGGCATGAGCCTCGTCCGGGTGCCACAATAGATAGATAGATATGAAAGGCACTATATGATAGATAGATAGATACTTTATTAATCCCAAGGGGAAATTCACATACTCCAGCAGCAGCATACTGATACAAAAAAACAATATTAAATTAAAGAGTAATAAAAATGCAGGTAAAAACAAACAATAACTTTGAGAAGTGTTAACGTTTACCCCCCGGATGGAATTGAAGAGTCGCATAGTTTGGGGGAGGAACGATCTCGTCAGTCTGTCAGTGGAGCAGGACGGTGACAGCAGTCTGTCGCTGAAGCTGCTCCTCTGTCTGGAGATGATGCTGTTTAGTGGATGCAGTGGATTCTCCATAATGGATAGGAGCCTGCTGAGCGCCCATCGTTAAAGGAGTAATTCCGTTATCTCTAAGCACAAGGACAGACTGTAAGTGGGCAAGAAGGGCTTCCTGGTGACATCAGTTGGGCTCATTCTGTTACCCAGCTCCCATTCTACTGAGCAGCAATCAACCAACGCCACACTCCACCCTCATCACAGTGTAAATCCTGCCGACTGTGCCAATTGTTCTGTCACGAGTTTACACTCACACAACGAGTCCTGTCAGTTTACAGGTTTGCACTTTGGTAGCTCCTGTTGACCAGCTGTCAACCCACAACCTCTGGATTCTAACAACCACCTAAATTAACCTTCGTGTCAGAGTTTTAAAGGTTTAACTCCGTTATCTATGAAATGACCCTCTGGATTTATAGAGTGGAGGGCAGTTCCTGACGGTGATTGGGGAACCACCCACAAAAGACAAGGAACATAGCAAAGGCAATTGATGTACAGTCATGGCTGAAATTATCAGCACCCCTGGAATTTTCCCAGAAAATGCACCATTTCTCCCAGAAAATCATTGCAATTACAAATGTTTTGGTATCCACATGTTTATTTCCTTTATGTGCATTGGAACAACACGAAAAAACAGAGAAGAAAAGCCAAATCTGACATCATGTCACACAGAACTCCAAAAATGGGCCGGACAAAATTATTGGCACCCTTTCAAAATTGTGGGTAAATCGTTTTATTTCAAGCGTATGATGCTCATTTGAACTCACCTGTGGCAAAAAACAGGTGCTGGCAATATAGCAATCACACCTGAAGCCTGTTAAAATGGAGAAAAGTTGACTCAACCTTTCTGTTGTGTGTCTGAGTGTGCCACACTAAGCATGGAGAACAGAAAGAAGAGCAGAGAATTATCTGAGGACTTAAGAACAAAAATTGTGGAGAAACATCAAGAATCTCAAGGCTACAAATCCATCTCCAGAGATCTTCATGTTCCTTTGTCCACTGTGTGCAACATAATCAAGAAGTTCACAACACATGGCACTGTAGCTAATCTCCCGGGACGTGGACGGAAGAGAAAAATTGATAAAAGACTGCAACGAGGGATAGTCCGAATGGTGGATAAACAATGCCAATCAACTTCAAAACATATTCAAGCTGTTCTGCAGACTCAGGGTGCAACAGTGTCGACGTCTGAACGAAATGAAACGCTATGGCAGGAGAGCCAGGAGGACCCCACTGCTGACACAGAAACATAAAAAAGCCAGACTGGAGTTTGCCAAAATGTACTTGAGAAAGCCAAAATCCTTCTGGGCGAACGTCTTGTGGACAGATGAGACCAAGGTAGAGCTTTTTGGTAAAGCTCATCATTCTACTGCTTACAGAAAATGGAATGAGGCCTACGAAGAAAAGAACACAGTACCTACAGTCAAACATGGTGGAGGTACTAAGATGTTTTGGGGATGTTTTGCTGCCTCTGGCACTGGATGCCTTGACTGTGTGCAAGGCATCATGAAATCTGAAGACTACCAAAAGATATTGGGGCACAATGTAGGGCCTAGTGTCAGAAAGCTGGGTCTGCGTCAGAGGTCATGGGTGTTCCAGCAGGACAATGACCCCAAACATACCTCTAAAAGCACTCAGAAATGGTTGAAGACAAAGCGCTGGAAAGTTCTGAAGTGGCCAGCAATGAGTCCGGATCTAAAGTCGATTGAACACTTATGGAGAGATCTCAAAATTGCTGTTGGGAGAAGGCGTCCTTCAAATCTGTGAGACCTTGAGCAGTTTGCAAAAGAAGAGTGGTCGGAAATTCCCGTTGAGAGGTGTAACAAGCTTGTTGATGGTTATACTGTAGGAAGCGCTTGATTTCAGTTATTTTTTCCAAAGGGCGTGCAACCAAATATTAAGTAGAAGGTGCCAATAATTTTGTCCAGCCCGGTTTTTGAGTTTTGTGTGACATGATGTCAGATTTGGCTTTTTTTCTCAGTTTTTTTGTGTTGTTCCAATGCACATAAAGGAAATAAACGTGTGTATACCAAAACATTTGCAATTGCAATGATTTTCTGGGAGAAATGGTGCATTTTCTGGGAAAATTCCAGGGGTGCCGATAATTTCAGCCATGACTGTACGAGGTGAGACACAAAAATAACTGGACTGGGCTTGGGGCTTTCCTGGAAAGCCATGTGGAGGTCGGCTGGACGTGAATCATACAACTATATGCCCTTCCTACACGCCCTCTCAAACCGCCAGGTATATCCTGTGAACAGCCCAGTCAGTATTTGCACAACAATCACTACACGAATTGCCGTGACAACGTCAGGTGAAAAAATTGAACAGCGAATCAACATCAAATTTCTCGCAAATTTTCTCTTTTTCCATAAAGCAGTTTTTGACTGACAAAAACAGTCCTGCCCTCGATCCTCCTCCCTAGGCGCCCGATTTAGCTCCCTGTGATATTTTTACTTGTTCCCGAAAATCAAAACTGACCTGAAGGGAAGACATTTTTCTTCAATGGATGAAGTGAAGACAGAAACGGCAAGCCTGTTTGAAGAGCCTCAAGCAAGACTTCCAGCACTGTTTCCATCAATGGCAGATATGCATGGAGCGGTTTAGAGATCGGGAGGGAGGGGGAGTATAGAGAAGGTGACAATGTTTAGAATGCTGGAATTCATCAAGAAATATATATATATTTCCTATTGTGTCTAACCTCGTACATAGAAAAAAAAAACAAAAATAATGAATGACGTAAATAAAGGAATCAAAAATGAACTAAAGAGACGCAAAACATGAATCTGAGACATGACGTCATCGGGCAACACTCAATATCCCAGAATGACGAAACAAAACAGGATTCTAGGAATCTTTACAGGTGTATTATGTGGGGGAGTGAGTGACAAAGGTAGAATGAGACCCAAAAAAAGCTGGGGTGCCACCCCAATGAATCGACGGCATCCATCCATCCATTTTCCAACCCGCTGAATCCGAACACAGGGTCACGGGGGTCTGCTGGAGCCAATCCCAGCCAACACAGGGCACAAGGCAGGGAACCAATCCTGGGCAGGGTGCCAACCCACCACAGGAATCGACGGCACTCAAGCATAAATAAGGCAACAGCCTCACATTCGCCCTCTAGTGGCATTAAACAAAAATTAGTCAGGCTTTAGGGGAGCTCCAGTCTGTACTTTTATATTATCTGGACCATAAGGGGTGGGGCTTCTCGGGCTCCGTTGCCCTTAATGGGTGGCTTTGAAAAACTAACAAGACTGGTAGTGACAGCATCCCCTCTCGTTCTGGGGTGGTACTGCATACCTTGGATGAGCCTGGAAGACAGCCCTCTGTTATGTGCATGTGACAATTAAAAATAAAAAGCTGGAATAACACATTGGCATACGTTTAGTTTGGAGGTGGGGGCTTTTATGTGAGGGTATTTCAAGTTCAAGTTTATCATCTTATGCAGGGTACAGGGAAATTGTTATATGAAAGTCTGACCAACATACGACTCGTCAACATTCTCTGATGTCTTCATCAGCAAATACCACTAGCCCACCACAATCCAAACCCGCCCCAGTGCAGATCCTGCCAACTATGATTTATTTCAGTCAGCAGTAAGACAATGAGGCTGATGTCATGTTTAAACCCAGTGACAAGTTCTTCACCATTGTGGTAGCGCTTGATTCAGTTACCAGTCCTTAATGGAGTTTATGTGAACCCTGGCGTGTGAAGGTTTTCATGCAATTCTCATGTCTTCCTTTTCATTTTTAGGTGCTTCATGGCCAGGTGTCTGGGCGTCAAGGCGCCATAGAGAAGTTGCGGAAGGCAGCAGATGCTGTGATTGCTACGGAAGGCAACCTGTTGACCAACTGTGATGAAATCCAGCAATCAGTGGGTAAGGTACCATGCTTTGTGAAGGTATGGTTATTCATAAAACCTACCAATCGAATGTCTGTTTTTCTCCTAAAAGCCAGTAGAGGAGAATCCCGTAAACTTGCATCCTATAGACAGAGTTTTTAGTTAGCGGTCATCGCCTAGATGGTATCTTGAGGATGATGGAGTTATTTTAGAGGTGGAGAGGGATTGGTACAGGGTGGATGGGTAGATGGAGTTAGTTGGTGGTTACAGATTTTCTTTCATGTCTGTTGTGGATGTCATGCTGTCTAAAGAATTGTTGGGGCGCCATCCAGGTTGCCCCGTTTAATCTGATACTGGCATATAATAATAACAAAAGGAGGCGCATGATGGTGCAAAAGAACACAAATAAATAGAGTAACCTGTTGGGTGCGCTATTGAGCCCCCTGTGAGCTCGGGTCCGAATACCATCAGGCCAACACCAGCACTTTGCCCAAAACACACGTTTATTTACAAATGCAGAAGTCCCACACAGCACACAGTGCCCCCAGCACCAATCACCCTCCTTTCCACGGGTCTCTCGTCCCAATGTCCGTGGGCCGCCTTTCCTCTTCTCCCGGGAGCTTCGTCCTGCTCCCGCTCCCGACTCAAGCTCCCTGACTGTAGGGAGGTAGCCCCTTATATAGTGACCCGGATGGGCTCCAGGTGCTCCGTCTGACGACACTTGCTGGTGTGGCGGAAGTGTCAGGAGAGCACCCGGAAGCACTCCAGGCGTCCCTGGAAGGATTAACTTCCATGTTCCCGGGTGTGGCAGAAGTAACTGTTTCCCGGACTCTCTGAGACTCGGGGCGCCCCCTGTGGTGGCCACGGGCCCCAATGGGCTAGAGCCTCCTTACTCCTCTCCTTTTGTCCTCTCCAGGTCCAGGGCGGTTGCCCCCTCGTGGCCCGGAGGACGAATACACCACCTCCCGTTCCTTCCAGGCGTCCCGGCTGGGTCTGTCCCCCAGCCGCTTGTGACACCCCCAAACCCTCAGACACACCAACACAAGTCCCAAAGTTCAAGTAAATGAATTTAATTTTCACAATACCTTTACAAGACTTCTTATTATCGTTAATAGAATCACCCAAGCACAATTCTCTTCTCTACCTCTCTGTCTTCTTCTTCTTCTCCTTCCACTCCTCCAGGTGAGCTTCGTCCTACACCTCCTGACTCTGACTCTGAGGCGTTGGATCCCTTTTATGCCCGACCCAGTGGAGTACTGCTAGTATTATCACGCTGCACTTTGGAAGTACTTCTGGGTCAGGCGGAAGTTCCTTAAAGTAGGGAGAGTCTGTCCCTATAGCTCCTCTTGGTGGCATCCATAGAATCCAGTGGGGGCTGCAGTTCCCAGCCTGCCCTGAGGGCATCCATGCCGGGACCACAAGCCAGGGAGGCCAAGGAAACTGCCACTTATTGTATCGAATGGTCTTCCCCTGTCCTTCTATTAAACTGGCCTTCTTAAACCATCCCAGCTGCAATGCCACCCCATGCTTGGTGTCCATGCCAATAGGCATTTATTGCTTCGGGTCAGATTCTTAAGTCAGTACTTCTCAGTAGGGTCTGCCTTTGGGGAGCTTCATCCTGCAGCCAGCTCAGGTTTAAAGGTGAGGCCTCCTTCTGGGGACATCTGGATTTTATAGGGCTCTGACCGGAAAGGGCGGGGTCAGATGCCCTCATTGGACGTCTTCTCGGTGCTGTGAATGAGAAATGAGACATATCATTGCTGACAGCGCCCTCTCTTGCTCCACAATGGTATTACAAACCTTATGGTGAGCCTGGAAGATGATCCTCTGATGCACGTGCATGACACTGTGGCTTTGAAACTACGAAGAAAATGTGTGTGTTTCTTGCCATCTTCACCAGTCTTCTGCTGTGATTCTGTTTGCTTAGACCTGTTAGGCATGCCTGTACAATCACATCTCTATATATAAAATCCAACGTCTTGTCTGTCTGTCTGTCCACTTTTCACGAGAGAACTACTTAACGGATTTAGTTTGGGATTTTTTTCTATAATTTGCTTGAACATTCCGGTTGATTTAGTGACTTCTCTCATCGTGCTAAGAATCAGAGTTCGGTTGTGGCAGCGATTTATTCACGTGAATCTGAGAGACATGCAGCAGGCTGAGGAGAGGGGGAGGCGGGACCTCAGGAGTGGGGAGCCAGGCAGGGGTCCTCCTCACTCACACACCAGCCTCCGTGCAAGTCACTCTACCTCTCGCCACGTGTTGGAGCGCACCTTGCCTCCTCTTAGGTAGCGATACCTGTTTGTTCAGCAGACATTATCATCTAGAGATTGTTAAGGAGTAGTGTTTGCCATTTTTGAGAGAGAGATCTCAGATATGTGTGTTTTAGAGGGTAGCTGCTCATTGACAGAGATATCACGGTCATGTGCTCTTCTCCCCACGCGGGGGGTGCTGTCCCGTCAGAGCTGAACACGATCAGATACAGTGCCCACGTTTGACATTGGAGCGTACCTACCTTACACTTGGCCAGACATACCTTCCCAACTTATTACATTTCTGGCAGAGATCACAGCTACATTCTCACCCCTGATAGCAAAAACCAAAAATATTGTATATCAAGAGGATACGAAAGCTATCAATATAAATTCTTCTTAATACAAATTATTACTTTTATTTATTTTTTTTGATTTTTAAAGTTCGTCCTGTTTCACTATTACGTGGGCGGAGCCGCAGGGGACAGCTAGTCTTATATGAACACACAACTAGTGAGCCCCACTCTTCTTTTTTTTTTAAATTTTTCATCTTTATGCCAAGGGTTCTATGGCCACGGCATCAATACCTTCTTTCTCATTCCTTTAGGTGACATTGTCGAGAGGTATGACAGTCTTGCCAAATCAGTGAGTGATCGAAACGAGACTCTGCAGATTACGCTGACTCGCTCTTTGAGTGTGCAGGATGGTTTGGACGAAATGCTGGACTGGATGAAAAATGTGGAGAAGAGTCTGGAAGAGCAGGAGCAAGTGCCTTTACATTCCACAGCAATCCAGGAAGCTCTGAGTAAAGAGGCTGTAAGTCATTAACAGCGTGTTAAAATCACGTCTGTCCATTATAAATGTTTGGGTCATGTTAAGTTTCACATGTGGATTACCTTGAGATTAAGCAGACAAGGAATTTTTACACTAAACTGCCATATATATATTTTAAGACATTGAATGAGAGTTGTGGCCATTATTGAATCTGTAACTTGGATCATTGATTAACCTCCTTAGCTTTATGTTTTTCCCAGAGAAAAACACACCAAAAATGTTTAATTGTATTTTCAACAAGAAAGAAATGTTATTGTGTGCAACAAGAACAAGTGAATACCAAAATGTCAACATAAATACAGTGGGAAAGTCCTGTCGAGTGTCCACTGCTGTATTTCTGATGCCCATTTAGTAAATATATATCGGTGTATATATATATATATATATATATATATATATATAAACAATATAATATGAAAACGTATAAAACAATATATATAAAAAATAATATATATAATATATTTCTGTTGCTTGCACTTGAAAGGGTAGCATGTCACTGTCTGATCAACATAATGGACATTGCCCATTGTGTTATTGTGGGCTACCACAGCTCCAGACGTAGTGACTTCCACATTTCCTCTGACAAAAACATTGACAGCTGCTGCATTGTGAAAAGTGCTGCTTAGTGGTAAGGAGGCTAACGTCCTTCTTGTTCTTCAATCACAATCATTTTGCCTTTTTGTCACACACTTACTTGCACCCTGCGGTGGGTTGGCACCCTGCCCGGGATTGGTTCCTGCCTTGTGCCCTGTGTTGGCTGGGATTGGCTCCAGCAGACCCCCGTGACCCTGTGTTCGGATTCAGTGGGTTGGAAAATGGATGGATGGTTGGACTTACTTGCACCACGGTGAACCTTCACGTGTTCAAATTTACCATGGCTTATCAATGGCAGTTTGGTTGTACAGTGGCAGGTGCATCAGTGTCACCCAAGAAAAAAAACACTTGGGCTTAACCATTATTACATAGAATTCTGAACCTGAAAGAGGCTCTGGATTAACTTACAGGAGGTTAACATTTTGTGAGTATTAAAAAGAAAGTACTAAACTAGCCATGTTCGCCCTATATTTCTGTCAAGTTTCTAATGGACTTCTGTCTTTTCTGGTTCTCACCTTTATCATTGATTGGTTTATTATCTGTTCATTTCAAAATTTAAAAGAGCAAAATGCTCCTGAAAGTCTGGTCCTAATAGATAGATAGATAGATAGATAGATAGATAGATAGATAGATAGATAGATAGATAGATAGATAGATAGATAGATAGATAGATAGATATGAAAGGCACTATATAATAGATAGATAGATATGAAAGGCACTATATGATAGATAGATATGAAAGGCACCATATTATAGATAGATAGATAGATAGATATGAAAGGCACTATATAATAGATAGATAGATATGAAAGGCACTATATGATAAATAGATATGAAAGGCACCATATTATAGATAGATAGATAGATAGATAGATAGATAGATAGATATGAAAGGCACTATATAATAGATAGATAGATAGATATGAAAGGCACTATATAATAGATAGATAGATAGATAGATAGATAGATAGATAGATAGATAGATAGATAGATAGATAGATATGAAAGGCACCATATGATAGATAGATAGATAGATAGATAGATAGATAGATAGATAGATAGATAGATAGATAGATAGATAGATAGATAGATAGATATGAAAGGCACTATATAATAGATAGATAGATAGATAGATATGAAAGGCACTATATAATAGATAGATAGATAGATATGAAAGGCACCATATGATTGATTGATAGATAGATAGATAGATATGAAAGGCACTATATAATAGATAGATAGATAGATAGATAGATAGATAGATATGAAGGGTACCATATAATAGATAGATAGATAGATAGATATGAAAGGCACTATATAATAGATAGATAAATAGATATGAAAGGCACTATATAATAGATATATAGATATGAAAGGCACCATATGATTGATTGATAGTGTGACGGGGGTGCTGTCATCCCCTTGAACCCTCAGACCACTTGTCAGACACCAGATAAAAGTCCAATAATTAAATTTATTATTATAAATAAGTGTACCAAGCACCTCCACTATACACAATAAATAATCAATAATACAATACACAATCCTCAACTCCCAGCAGCTCAGTCACCCTTTCTCCCAACTCGGCTCAACCTGCTGGGGTTTCCCACAGTCCTTTTATATCTCTTGACCCGGAAATGCTTCTGTCCCTCAGTCCGTGTGATTTCCCAGCACTTCTGGGTCAGATGAAAACTACTTCTTTTCTTCCACCCGGAAGTACATCATTTCCTCTGTCCCCGTGACTGGGAAGCACTTCTAGGTTATAAGGAAAATATAAGTCCCTGAGCCTCCCTGCAGTGTCCCCTGGCGGGCCCCATGGTATCCAGCTGGGCTGTGATGTAAAACTCCACTGTCCATGATGCCCTGCTGGAACTCTGGGCACCTCCATGTTTCAAGAAGGGCTCCACCTGGCGGCGTGGGGGTATTGGCCGGGATGAACTGCCGGCCATACACCACTAAAGATAGATAGATAGATAGATAGATAGATAGATAGATAGATAGATAGATAGATAGATAGATAGATAGATAGATAGATAGATAGATAGATAGATAGATAGAACTTTATTAGAAATTTTCCTTTTTATTTTTCATGAAATGATTCTAACATTGGCAAGGCAGTAAAAAGTGAAACTATGTGTGTAAAACTTGGTGTTTCATTTTGAAAAACAAAAGATCCGCAAAAAGTGGTGTTTCACTTCCAGTAAAAATCTGCACCATTAACACAGGAGCAATGGTCTTTCAGTTCCTGTCTGGAGGCGTTTTCATGAAATAATTCCGTATTCGTCTGACAGTTATGTTATAGAATTTAAGTAAAGTGCTGTAGTGAAAATAAATCACCAGGCTCTTTTAGTGTCACACTTAGACATTTTCTTGAGCTGCCATATGTGTTTTGGTAGGACGATCACCCCTATACCCCTCCCCACTTTCCCTATTATTATGACAATCTTGGCAGCGGGAATCCTAAAGATGCATCAGAGACAGAAAAGAAACCCAAAGTTGCACACCACAAATCTGCCCAATGCTGTATTCTACCCAAATCCCTCTTTTACAGTTTAGCTGATTTTCTGTTATCTGCCCCTCCATGTAGTTTGGTCTCCTTATTGCGAGGCATCACCAATTCCTTGTGCCATCTTGCCCACCTATAAAATATACCCAACATTATCAAACCATTCTAATCCATTTCTGGGTGGCTGTGTTGCTAAGCTAATACCGATGGCACCAGATGCCTGTTAAGACTCACTCATGGATAGAGTGGACCCCCATAGCCACATTACACTCACACTGGACCAAGCTAGAACTACCATTCAAAGTAATTCAGACTTCTGCGGGCACATAGAAGACCACTGGATGACCTGGAGGTAAATTCACAAAGACAAGGCCGAACTTGCAAATTCCACATAAACAACGACCGGATGTGAGGTATGAGCCTAATAACGTATTGAATTCCCGTATCTGAACAGCCCGCATCATTAGGGGATCAGGCATTCTTTATTACTTGTTTAAAAATGTTCTTTATTTCTAGCTTTCCTTTCAGTGGAACGCCCACAGCAAAACAATTCATTGTTGATCACAAAGGTTAAAACAACAAAGAATGTAAATCCATGGGCTTCATTTTGTTTTTCTGTGTTCCAATTCAGATGTTGGAGCAGGACATTGTCAGCCGGCAGAGCAGCATCGCTGCCATGAAGGAGAAGGTCAGCAAGTTCATCGAGACCACCGACCCATCCACTGCCTCTTCTCTGCAAGCCAAGATGGACACTCTGTCGAAACGGTTCACCGACGCCAGCCAGAAACACAGGGAGAAGGTCCACAAACTGGAAGAACTGAAGGACAAAGTGGACATGTTTGAAAAGACGGCCGAGAAAGTGCAGCAGTTTGTTGCCAAAGGGTCGCGGACATTGACAGAAACGGATGGACCGGGAAAGAACGTGAATGAGCTCTCCCAGCTGATGCAGGTATGAGATGAGTTAATCGGTGGAGTTTTTGACATTTCTTTTGTTTCTTTCCCTCTTCTTCTTCTTCCTCCTCCTTGAGTTTGTCCCACTTTGATTCATGGTATGCTTTTGGGCCCATCACTTTCCACTTGTACCAATTCAGGGCATTTTGAAGGAGGTGTCACAAGAGGGGTCCATGGTGTTGGCTATTTTAAAAATAAATAAATAAAGGAGTGCTCAGGCTTCGGGATGGATAGATGGGCACATGGTAGCAAACTGGTGCGGCTATGGAGTATTAATGGGGCGATCGACAGATCGTGCGTTTACTTGCTGACGTGTGGGGTTCAGCCGACTGCCTCATCAATGCCAGCACACCGGCGTCCCTAGATGTATAAAGAGGGAACCTGAGCAAGGAACATGGAGTTTGAAAATGAAAGAGCATGGAGGTTAAGAGAAGGAAAAGGAAAATAGGCAGGATCACAGCTGAGCTGAGGGGAAGCAAGTACAGTGGAACCTCGGGTCACGAACGTCTCGGACCACGTAAAAATCAGGTTACGACCAAAAAGTTGGCCAAACTTTTGCATCTGTTCACGACCACACACTCGGGTGATGAACAAGCCAGTTTCCCTTCCGGTTCGTACGCGCCGATGATTTCCGCACGTGCTCAGTCTCTCCCTGTGCAGCGAGAGAGAGAGAGAGCGAGTGAGAGAGAGAGCGCGAGCGAGTAAGTGAAAGAGAGAGAGAGAGAGCGCGCAAGCAAGTCAGAGAGAGAGAGAGAGAGCGCGAGCGAGTAAGTGAAAGAGAGAGAGAGAGCACGAGTGAGCGAGCGAGTGAGAGAGAGCCCAAGCAGGTTTTTTTTTTTTGGCCGGAACGGATTAATTGTATTTCCATACAATCCTATGGGGGAAATTACATTCAGGTCACGACCAAATCGGGTTGCGACCAGAGTTTTGGAACGAATTATGGTCGTGACCCGAGATTCCACTGTACTAGGGAATGACCACCGGTTGGAGCAGTTAGGTGCTGCAGGAACACTTAAGGAGCTGGAGTGGGCTCTGAGTGGGCTCCTGCAGACACCAAGGGACGGAGACGGGATACAAGAACAGGGAACACGGGGTCCCCACAGATGCAGATGGATGGCAGCGAGGACACGGGACGGACTTGGAGTGCCTCGGCGGTGATTGAATGAGGTGACTGCGGCACAAGCCAGTGTAAAGGAGGAAGGTACTTGTTGGAGATCCGTGAGGGTGAGCAGCAGTGACGCCATTTTGGAAAGAAGCACTGCAGTTCACGGCCATTTTTAAAGGATTGATCCTGCCAGTGATTTTTAACCTCAATTTAGGGAAGCATTTATGGATTATTTATTTGAACTTTTTCGCCACTGTAGAACACCTCACCCTTTCTTGGGTCATTATTTTATTATATACAAGCTGGGAAAATAAGTACTGAACTCGTCAACATTTTTCTCAGTAAATATATTTCTAATGGGGCTATTGACATGAAATTTTCACCAGATGTTGGTAACAACGCAGGTAATCCACACATACAAAAAAATCAAAACAAATAAAGTCTATAAATTAAAGTGGAATGACACACAGAATAAGTATTGAACACACTTACTGAAATTTATTGAATACTTAGTAGAAAAGCCTTGACAGCTTCAAGACACCTCCTGTATGGAGAAACGAGTCACATGCATTGCTCAGGTGGGATTTTGGCCCATTCTTCATTCCACACAAACTGTCATCAAATCTGGAAGGTTCCGGGGGGCCTCTTCTATGAACTCTGATCTTCAGTTCTTTCCATAGATTTGCAATTGGATTCAAGTCGGCTGATTGACTTGGCTATTTGAGCTTCTTTATTTTCTTAATTCTCTGAAGCCAGGCTTCAATCGAGACTTTCCTTGGCTGTGTGTTTGGGATCCTTGTCTTGCTGAAATGTCCCCCCCTCGTCTCATCTTCAGCATCCTGGTAGATGACAGCAGATTTTTATCAAGAATGTTCCTCTACATTTCTCCATTCATCCTTCCTTCCTTCAATTCTGAGAAGTCTGTCAGCCCCACACCATCACATTCCCATCTCCAGTCTTAACTGCTGGTGTTTTTTTGGGGTGATGTGCAGTGCCATTTCTCCTCCAAACATGGTGTGTGTAATGACATCCAAAGAGTTCAATTTTGCTCTCCTCTGACCAGACTCTACTCTCCCAGTATTTCATTGGCTTGTCCAAATGTTGTGCAGCAAACTTTCAACGAGCTTCAACGTGCTTTTACTTCAGCAGTGGAGTTTTGTGCGGTGAGCATGCCTAGAGGCCATGGCGGTGGAGTGCATCACTTACTGGACCTGCTAATTCCAGGTCTTTCTGAAGCTCTTGGACAACTCTTCTGATTATTCATTTGACTCAAAAATCTTGCGAGGAGCAGCTGGTCGTGGCCGGTTTATGGTGAAATGATGTTCTTTCCACTTGTGGATTAACGGGGCTCACTGGCAAATTCAGAAGTTTAGAAATATCTCCGTCACCAATGCCGTCAGTAGGTTTGTGAAGGTCTTGAGAGAGCTCTTTGCTTTTACCCATCATGAGATGCTTCTTGTGTGACCCCTTGGTAATGATAGACCATCAGTTAGGACTAAACCAGCTGATATGCATTTGCACTGACGGGGGGCTATCAGGATTAACAGATCTCAGCTGGTGTCTTGACTTTCCAGGCCTCTTTGCACCTCCTTTTCTTCATGTGTTCAATACGTTCTCCCTGTGTCATTCCACTTTATTACACATAACAACAAACCACAACAAACATGCAATCAAAAACTGACAGGCTTCATAAATATGCCAGACAGGCCGGACTTAACATCAGCACCTCCAAAACCCAAGCGATGTGCATAAACTCCATCCCCACAGCACCCATCCAGGTAAATGGAGCACCATTCCAGTTTGTGGAGGACTTCACCTACCTTGGCAGCCTTATCAGCAAGGATAGCGCTGTCCATAAAGACATTAGAGCAAGGCTGGGAAAGGCTCAGGACACTTTTTCCCAACTCCGTTCCATCTTGAGGTCAAACAATACAGCCTAAATACAAAGATACTCCTGTACAACAGCAACGTAAAGTCTTTCCTCCCGTATGGTTCAGAGTGTTGGTCAGTACAGACATGAGGAGACTTGAGGTCTTCCACAACAGATGTCTCAGACGAATCTGCCAGATCTTTTGGCCCAACAAAATATCAAACCAACAATTATACAAGAAAACAAGCAGTCAATGCATCACCAAGGACATTACATTAAGACGCTTAAGATGGCTTGGACATGTGTTAAGGATGGAGCAAAACCGCATCCCAAGAGTTGCCTTAAGATGGACACCACCTGGAAAAAGAAAAACTGGAAGACCCAAAAACACCTGGTGTAGAACGGTGGTACAAGAGCTTTAAAAGATGAACCTGTCATGGGGAGAAGCACAACATGCTGCAACGGACCGCAGGCGATGGAGGGAGCTCATTGAAGCCTTATGTCCCATAAGGGACGAAGAGGATTGAAGTGAAGTGAACACATAACTTACAGACGTTTTGATGTCTTTGTATGTGTGGATTACTTGGGTTGTTATTGACATCTGGTGACATTTTCATGTCAATAGCAGCATTAGAAATAAATTTAATGAGAAAATCGTTGATGCGTTCAGTACTTATTTTCCCCGCTGTATTTATTGGATGGAATGCCAGCATTTTTTTGAAGCGCTCTTGTCCGTTTTATGTAAAGCGTTCTTGCACTTTATGTCTACTCTTGACTCAATGGGTCCTCATTGCACGGCTCATCTCGGGCCCATTATTGACGGTTACTGAGTTCGACTTGTGTTGGGCTGTTGGGGACATTCCGGACCATCACACGGACTTTGCACATGTGATCACTCATCCGATCAAGCCGCCACTTCTTTGGATGCCCGCATGGCCTCTTTCCCTGTGGGCTGAGGTGCAGGGTTGGCTTTGGCACCGACAGGTTGCTTCAGTGGATTACCAGGCCACACCACTAGAGGCGCACTTCACTAATTCAGATACATCTGAACTTTTGATAGATGGCAGCGTTTGTCAGCGTGGCGACATGGATAATAAAAATAATTTTGACAAACAGTACATTTTATGCAATCTGGTAGAGAACTGAATATTCTGTAAATCCTCTTGTCAAGATGTTTCTCAAGCTTCAAGGCTTTATTCAAGTTTCTTGCATCATTTAGTTATTCGTCAACAGTAATATTGGATCTCTTATTGGGTGCCACTCGGTTTTCTTTCAGGAGACAAATGCTGAGCTGACAGACCAAGCGAAAGACATCGAGCTCCTCCAGAAACTGTCTGCCGAGCTGGCCGACCTCGACCCGGATGGAAGCCACAGTCATATTCAGAAAACCATTGAAACACTCTCCAGGAACTTTAAAGACTTTGAAGACACCGTTAAGGAAAAGTAAGAAATGGTCTTGTTTTGTTATGAAGCTTTATTTTTTTCTGGTCACCTTGCACATAGCTCACTTGATTTTATCCGTGTATTCATTTAATTGTTTTTGCCTCCATTTTGTTCATTCCAACTTGGGGCACTGCTGTGTTACCACACACATTGTTTCTGTTGTGTGCTGGAATCACAAAATGTCTGTGAGGTGTTCTGAAGGGACCGTGAAGGAAGGCCAGCTACCTCACCAGCCAGACTGAGAAGACTCAGCCGAAATCCAGCTACACCTCACTGCTAACTGCTGGCTTCGGCCAAGCAGGCCCCAAATGAAAAGAGCTGAAAGAATAGCTAGAAAAATCCTAAAATAATGCAAAAAGAACCAGAAGGAGGAGTGCAGGGTCAGCCATTGTATAGCACCCCTTCAGCAATTTGCGAGGTTAACGGCCTTGCTTAAGGGCCCAACAGAGTAGGATCCCTTCTGGCAGTAATGGGATTTGAACTGTCAACCTTCCAGATACCACCATAGATACTTAGCCTCCGAGCCTCCATTCCGCCTACATATAGACACAAGAAATAGCATTCAGTTCCATTTTCAGACGGGTTTCACCCCTATTTCAGATAAAACTGATGTTTTATTATATTTTGTATGTTTTCAATTTCAGAGAAGAGGAAGTTTCTTCCTGTCAAGGACAGCTTCAGGCGTTTAAAAACACCGTGGAGTCTCTCCAAAGATGGCTGGACGAGTCAACAGAGAAGCTTGCGTTGGTGCAGCCTTCCTGCAGTGTGGAGGAGCACGAGAAAAGTCTGCAGACTGTCAAGGTCAGAAACGTCTTCACGAAGGGGGGTTTCACACCAATAATAGGTTACATGATGTGATCTCTGTGTGGTGCTCACTATGCACAGTGAGCCTGAATGAGTGAGCCACTATGCCTGAATGCCCGAATATATACACACATGTATCTTATATATAAACGTCTACGTGTGGAAGCGTGTGTGTCTGTCTGTCCGGCCCGGAAGTGTGAGGCTACAGCATGAAGCTCAAAGAGCCGGTAAGGCGACCCCAAGTTAATGAGTCGGAAGAAGAAAGAAGTACGAGGCTACAGCATGAAACTGAAAGAAAGTGACTCTGTCGCCAAAGTGAAACTGCTGAGGAAAGACAAACGAGAGAAAAACTCGCTTAGCCACTGATAGACAAGCAAGGCGAGCACATAGGCAAAACGAAACTGCCGACTGTCCATCCATTTTCCAACCCACTGAATCCGAACACAGGGTCACGGGGGTCTGCTGGAGCCAATCCCAGCCAACACAGGGCGCAAGGCAAGGAACCAATCCCGGGCAGGGTGCCAACCCACCACAGGACACACACACACACCAAGCACACACTAGGGACAATTTAGGATCGCCAATGCACCTAACCTGCATGTCTTTGGACTGTGGGAGGAAACCCACGCAGACACGGGGAGAACATGCAAACTCCACGCAGGGAGGACCCGGGATGCGAACCCAGGTCACTGCTGACACTGCATTTCAATTTTATTTCTGGCGATTTCAATAGTTTCTAGGAGCCTAGGCTTTTTATAGCACGGACTTACACAGCTAGTATATATAATATATATATATATATATATATATATATATATATATATATATATATATATATATATATATTCATGGCATTCGTAGTCTGAATCACAATCTGATTGTATGGGTGGTTACCTGCCAGGTAATGCTTGTGGTTGGTCAGCAAGTCGGCTAACATCTGCCACGGTGCCCTCTTTCAGTTGCGAGAAGCAGATCATAGAATGGTTGAAATAGTTTTACTGTCAAATAATGCAAAGAGTACGCGGGCACCGTGGCGGATGTTAGCCGACTTGCTGACCAACCACAAGCGTTACCTGGTAGGTAATCACCCATACAATCAGATTGTGATTCAGACTACGAATGCCATGAATGTAATTACCCCGATCTACATGTTGTCCAATAAACGAACCACACGCTGTGGCGCAACGTTAGGGGCTTCGCCTCTAGCGCTGACATCCGAGGTTCGATTCCCGAGAGGGGATGCAGTGAGTGTGTACGCCTGATGAGCCTAGAATTAGGGCGAAACACGTGTCGCGTACTCTTTGCATTATTTGACAGTAAAACTATTTCAACCATTCTATATATATATATATATATATATATATTTGAATCAATTCAGGATGTCGAGGCAGCCATGACAGCGCAACTAAAGACACTCATGAAAGAGGACTTCCAGAACTGCTTCAGAAAGTGGCAAGAACAATGGAATATGATTGTTCGAAGCAATGGGAAGTATTTTGAGGGGGATAAATGGCTTTGTGGGCTCAGGTTCGCTTCCCGGGTCCTCCCTGTGTGGAGTTTGCATGTTCTCCCCTTGTCTGCGTGGGTTTCCTCCCACAGTCCAAAGACATGCAGGTTAGGTGGATTGGCGATTGTAAATTGGCCCTAGTGTGTGCTTGGTTTGTGGGTGTGTATGTGTGTGTGTCCTGCGGTGGGTTGGCGCCCTGCCCGGGATTGGTTCCTGCCTTGTGCCCTGTGTTGGCTGGGATTGGCTCCAGCGGACCCCCGTGACCCTGTGTTTGGATTCAGCGGGTTGGAAAATGGATGGATGGATAAATGGCAATGTATCTTTTACTGTAATTTATTTTTTTTATTTAAACATTAACCATATTTTTTGATCACACCTCATATACATATATATCCATCCATCCATTTTCCATACTGTGTATATATATATATATATATATATATATATATATATACTGTGTATGTATGTATATATATATATATATATACTGTGTATGTATGTGTATGTATATATATATATATATATATATATATATATATATATATATATATATGTGTGTGTGTAAATATATATATATATATATATATATATATATATATATATATATATATATATTGGTCTTCAGGGAGCACACCAGCTTCCCAAACCTTACACAGACAGACACCAGGCACAAGTTCTCAAGCACAACGCTGGCTTTACTTTGATGTGTTAAATGTTTCCCAAGTGTCCAACCTGCACAGTACAAAAGCACCAATAATAAAAGCAGTACACAGCAGTTTTCTTCTCCTCCTTCTCTTTGTCTCCCTCCATCTGTCTCCTCCACCTCCACTCCTTCCAGAAAGCTTAGTCTTCTCCCTCACAACTCTGGTTTGTCCTTGTGAGGCAGACCGCTCATTTTATCTAATACCCGGGAGCGCTTCTGCTGACATGACGCTGCCACTCCGAAGCACTTCTGGGTTGGTTAGGGACTCCCAAATCCTGCAGCTCCCCCTGACAGCACCTAGGGGAACCAGCAAGACCACAATACCTGGCATGCCTTGTGGACACCTATGCAGGAATCCGAGCCTGGGCCTGCTGCTATCTAGCACTCCGAGGGAGATATTGCCCCATGCATGTTCTCTCCTCCAGTCCTACCATCCCAAGGGCATCCCAACCAGGTAAGGACACGGGCTGTCCTTCACAAAATATACAAAGATCAACCACTACATTAGGAACCCCTCGTGTCACCAAAATAGCTTTGAACTGTTGAGGAATGGACTCTACAAGACCTCTGAAGGTGTCCTGTGGTATTTGGCACTAAGACGTTAGCAGCAGATCCTTTAAGTCCTATAAGTTGCTATTTGGGACCTCCATGGATTGGCCTTGTTTTTTCAGCACATCCCATAGATGCTCATGTGAATTGAGATCCAGGGAATTTGTCGTGCTCCTCAAACCATTCTTGAACCGTTTTTGCAGTGTGGCAGGGTACATTATCCTGCTGCTGAGGCCATTGCCATGATGGGGTGTGGTGTGGACTGCAGCGATCTTCAGTTAGGTGCTACATGTCAGCAGCCATACCACCTGCACCTCTGAAGAGGTCATCCACATGAAGATAAGCATGTTTGAACCCAGCCAGTACTTGGATGGGAGACCATCCAGGAAAAAGCTTGGGTTGCTGCTGGATGAGGTTTTAGTGAGACCAGCAGGGTGCAGTCATCCTGTGGGTTGAATGTGGATCCCAATGCCCAAGTTTTGTAATAATGGCTTTATATACAGTATATCATCATCTTCAACCCTCTGGTTTTCTTCATTTATTCCTTCAGTAAGGTAATGTACAGTTTTGTCACCGTCCCCCCACCACCACAACTTCACTTTGAGATAAGCTGTTACAATGGCCGGCCGGGCTCCTCCTGTTTACCTTACAGACCTCTCTGTGTGGATGTGCCTGTGCACAGCTGCCTGGCTGTTTCAATGACGCTAAGTATTGTTCTGCAAAGATGAACACTTTCCTACATGACAGCTTTTCTACTACTGTAGTGGCCGTGAAATGAAAAGAAATATTTCCTGTTTACCTTCTCCCACAGCTGAAAACCGCAGGTTTGGTCCGTCGTTTTCCAGCTGCAAATGCAGTGCTGTACATCTTTTGTTACTTTTTATATCTCCTCTTACTTTGCAATTCCCTATTAATAATGACTTGGAATGCCGAATAATCTCTCCCTCCCCCGCCATGCGGCTCACGGTGAGGAAACACAGCTGACCACGGAATGTCTTCATATGGCAAATGGGCTGAAAACTCCAACATTTGTGTGAACTTCAGCTCCCTGTGTCAGCTTGAAATATAAATCTGCTGTGCAGTTAATAAAGCAAAGCCATAAGCAGTCACTCCCCTCCGTAACAGTCTGCCAGAGGGGATCTTTCCTGATTCACTGCCCTTCATATTTCATGGTCCACTAATTAACTGCGCGCATTCACTCCCTTTTCATTCTGCCAAGCAAAAACAACAAATCTGCCCAGAAAGATGTGCGGGCGAGTGCAGGATACGCAGACAGGGGGCCGAAAGCATCCAAACCTGCTTATGGTCTGCACACTTTGTGAGAGGGTCCTGTGCAGATTACAGCTTGTCTTGGATTGTTGGAATTTGGACTTAAAATCTCCCTCTCCGCAGATATGCTGTATTTTATATTTAATTATATAATATATTACATTTTATATTATGCTAATAAATAACCATCTGTCTATATATTCTATAGGGTTGTTCCCATTTATTTGTCTAATATATAGTGTATTTATTATATAGTGCCTTTCACATCTATCTATCTATCTATCTATCTATCTATCTATCTATCTATCTATCTATCTATCTATCTATCTATCTATCTACAGTGGTGTGAAAAACTATTTGCCCCCTTCCTGATTTCTTATTCTTTTGCATGTTTGTCACACAAAATGTTTCTGATCATCAAACACATTTAACCATTAGTCAAATATAACACAAGTAAACACAAAATGCAGTTTTTAAATGATGGTGTTTATTATTTAGGGAGAAAAAAAATCCAAACCTACATGGCCCTGTGTGAAAAAGTAATTGCCCCCTTGTTAAAAAATAACCTAACTGTGGTGTATCACACCTGACTTCAATTTCCGTAGCCACCCCCAGGCCTGATTACTGCCACACCTGCTTCAATCAAGAAATCACTTAAATAGGAGCTGCCTGACACAGAGAAGTAGACCAAAAGCACCTCAAAAGCTAGACATCATGCCAAGATCCAAAGAAATTCAGGAACAAATGAGAACAGAAGTAATTGAGATCTATCAGTCTGGTAAAGGTTATAAAGCCATTTCTAAAGCTTTGGGACTCCAGCGAACCACAGTGAGAGCCATTATCCACAAATGGCAAAAACATGGAACAGTGGTGAACCTTCCCAGGAGTGGCTGGCCGAACAAAATTACCCCAAGAGCGCAGAGACGACTCATCCGAGAGGTCACAAAAGACCCCAGGACAACGTCTAAAGAACTGCAGGCCTCACTTGCCTCAATTAAGGTCAGTGTTCACGACTCCACCATAAGAAAGAGACTGGGCAAAAACGGCCTGCATGGCAGATTTCCAAGACGCAAACCACTGTTAAGCAAAAAGAACATTAGGGCTCGTCTCAATTTTGCTAAGAAACATCTCAATGATTGCCAAGACTTTTGGGAAAATACCTTGTGGACTGATGAGTCAAAGGTTGAACTTTTTGGAAGGCAAATGTCCCGTTACATCTGGCGTGAAAGGAACACAGCATTTCAGAAAAAGAACATCATACCAACAGTAAAATATGGTGGTGGTAGTGTGATGGTCTGGGGTTGTTTTGCTGCTTCAGGACCTGGAAGGCTTGCTGTGATAGATGGAACCATGAATTCTACTGTCTACCAAAAAATCCTGAAGGAGAATGTCCGGCCATCTGTTCGTCAACTCAAGCTGAAGCGATCTTGGGTGCTGCAACAGGACAATGACCCAAAACACACCAGCAAATCCACCTCTGAATGGCTGAAGAAAAACAAAATGAAGACTTTGGAGTGGCCTAGTCAAAGTCCTGACCTGAATCCAATTGAGATGCTATGGCATGACCTTAAAAAGGCGGTTCATGCTAGAAAACCCTCAAATAAAGCTGAATTACAACAATTTTGCAAAGATGAGTGGGCCAAAATTCCTCCAGAGCGCTGTAAAAGACTCATTGCAAGTTATCGCAAACGCTTGATTGCAGTTATTGCTGCTAAGGGTGGCCCAACCAGTTATTAGGTTCAGGGGGCAATTACTTTTTCACACAGGACCATGTAGGTTTGGATTTTTTTTCTCCCTAAATAATAAAAACCACCATTTAAAAACTGCATTTTGTGTTTACTTGTGTTATATTTGACTAATGGTTAAATGTGTTTGATGATCAGAAACATTTTGTGTGACAAACATGCAAAAGAATAAGAAATCAGGAAGGGGGCAAATAGTTTTTCACACCACTGTATCTATCTATCTATCTATCTATCTATCTATCTATCTATCTATCTATCTATCTATCTATCTATCTATCATATAGTGCCTTTCACATCTATCTATCTATCTATCTATCTATCTATCTATCTATCTATCTATCTATCTATCTATCTATCTATTATATAGTGCCTTTCACGCTATCTATCTATCTATTATATAGTGCCTTTCACTCTATCTATCTATCTATCTATCTATCTATCTATCTATCTATCTATCTATCTATCTATCTATCTATCTATCTATCTATCTATCTATCTATCTATCTATCTATATCATATAGTGCCTTTCACATCTATCTATCTATCTATCTATCTATCTATCTATCTATCTATCTATCTATCTATCTATCTATCTATCTATCTATCTATCTATCTATCTATCTATCTGTATTATATAGTGCCTTTCACGTCTATCTATCTATCTATCTATCTATCTATCTATCTATCTATCTATCTATCTATCTATCTATCTATCTATCTATCTATCTATCTATCTATCTATCTATTATATAGTGCCTTTCACTCTATCTATCTATCTATTATATAGTGCCTTTCTATCTATCTATCTATCTATCTATCTATCTATCTATCTATCTATCTATCTATCTATCTATCTATCTATCTATCTATCTATCTATCTATCTATCTATCTATCTATTATATAGGATTGAGAAAGTCCTGAGACCCCTTAACTTTCTACACAATTTATTGTTTTGTAGATTTCATTTTAAATTGACAGGTTTGCCACTTTTGCCCCTCACTCTACACTCAATATCCCATAATGACAATGTGACACCATGTATCTGAAAGGTTTGCACATTCATTAAAAAATAAAAATTGAAGTCTGTCATTCCTCCAAGTATTCAGCTGTTGCACTCCAACTTGGATTGGAGTCCACCAGTGGTGACTGTGAATTGTTTGGACATCATTTAGAAAAGCCCATGTGTGCCTGCGTATAGAAGGTGTTACAATTCACACTGCCTGTCAGGATAGAGACCAAGCCATGAAGTCCAAGGAGCTCTCTGTAGGCATCTACAATCAAACTGTGGTGAGGCACAGATCAGTTCAGAAGGGTAAACCATTTCTAAAGCTTTAAGAGTTCCCCAAAGCACATTATCCCCAATAATTGTGACATGGAAGAAGTTTGACCCCAGCATCTCTCCTCTGCACATGTCCAAATCAACACAATCTCACCTCTCTGGCTTTGTCCCCAAAACGTGCAACCTGAGCTGACCCTCTAATGTCCTCATTTCTAATCCTGTCTATCCTCGTCACACCCAATGCAAATCTTAGCATCTTTAACTCTGCCACCTCCTGCTCTGTCTCCTGTGCCACCATCTCCAGCCCATATAACACAGCTGCTCTCACTACTGTCCTGTAGACCTTCCCTTTCACTCTTGCTGATACCCATCTGTCACAAATCACTCCTGACAGTCTTCTCCACCCTTCCTGCACTCTCTTTTTCACTTCTCTTCCACAATCCCCATTACTCTGTACTGTTGATCCCAAGTATTTAAACTCATCCACCTTTGCCAACTCTACTCCCTTCATCCTCACCATTCCACTGACCTCCCTCTCATTCACACACATGTATTCCGTCTTGGTGGTCCTACTGACCTTCATTCCTCTTCTCTCTAGAGCAGATCTCCACCTCTCCAGGATCTCCTCGACCTTCTCCCTACTCTCACTACAGATCACAATCTCATCACATTCCATGGGGACTCCTGTCTAATCTCGTCTGTCCACCTGTCCATCACCATTGCAAATAAGAAAGGGCTCAGAGCCAATCCCTGATGTAATCCCACCTCCGCTGTCACTCCTACCGCAGACCTCACCACGGTCACACTTCCCTCGTACGTATCCTGTACAACTCTTACGTACTTCTCTGCCACTCCTAACTTCCTCATGCAATACCACAGCTCCTCTCCCCTCACCCTGTCATTTGCTTTCTTCGACTACAGCTCGAGGCCTAATTACGCATTCTGATTCAATTACGCATTCATTCAATACACCTATATCAGGTTTGTGGTGCTTATACTTATTACTATTCCATATTGTACTGGAACATTCATCGTTCAGTATTATACTATAGGCCTTGAAAATTCATCAACTAACAGTACAAGCCTGCACAGTAATGAGTAAAGCGGACTACAATAATTACAAAACAACTTCTTCGTTACTTATCATTTGTTCTTCATACACTGCTGACACAAACTCGTGCCCGTTTCATCTTACGTTGTCGAAACGGGCTCTTTGTCTAGTTAGATATAAAATACAGTATATATGTATAGCAGGAGATTTTAAGTCCAAATTTCAACTGTCCAAGATAAGCTGCAATCTGAAAAATTGATCCAAAAGAAAAATGTCTGGAAATCAGTTCTAAAATGAAGGCCTTAACTCCTGTTTGGTTTTCGTCTGCTGCCTAAGACAACACAAATAGCTGGAAAGTCGCCATTTGCTTATCGCTTCTTATTTTCCATTTTTAAGTTTGGTATGTCTCACTTTTACCCTTTTATAAACATCACTTTTATTTTTTTTTTATTTTTGTAATGGTCAGCAGGTGGATTAAATCCTCAGAGAACAATCTGAAATTGTTTCGCCGAACTGCATTTGTTTCCATGCGGTCTTTACCATTGTGTGATTTTTGACATTATTCTAGTGATCAGTTTGTTTTCCGGATTGGTGAAAACGTTTTTCTTTTCAATTCTGTCTCCTGTTTGTAGGCCTTATCAGAGGAATGGACCGCAAAGGCACCGGCTGTTGAAGACGTTAATAGAAAAGGGTCAGAAGTGTGTAACCTGATAAGCGTTCTGACCTCCCCGGCTAAAACAAAATCTTCTGTAAAAGCAGGTATGTGCAGCTCCCCCAGTTTTCACAGCACATTCTCATGTTGTGACTCCATGTCCTGCCATTTTCAATCAAAATAGAATTTTCAATTAGAGCGTTACAACAATTCTGACAAGACTGGACCTTACAGACCTGACATACTGCAGCTCGTCCATCATTTTATAGATCTGACGCCACATTCTGTGGTTTTTATTAAAACGGAGACTGCCGTCATCATTTCTGGATAATTGTCCATAACATTTGGCGTTTAAGCTCATATTGACTCCCTACTGGAATGCCATCTTCCTGGCCCTTCTTGGTGAGTAGTTTTGAGTGAACCCCACGTAGCTCGCTTAACTGTGAGTTCAACAAAATCACAAAAATGTCTGTGAACTTCGCCAAACTCCACAAAATCTACAGAAGTCAACCTGGATGGAGGTTTTAAATGGCTTATAATGGTGCAGTGGTGTTTTACGTTTCCCTGAGTGTTTTATAAATACAAAGATGGGAGACCCTCAGCTACTCAGTACAATTATAATTCATGATTCAGTGTGACCCAAGCACAGACATCACGCGGCCCATTTAGATTAAGAAACACTGATCTGAGCAATGCACAGAAGCAACTAAAAAGGCAAATAAATTTTATGAAAAAAATGATATCATAGTCATAAATTATATCATAAAAACTGTTGATTATAAATCAAGGAATGTAATGCTTAGGATATGCAACAAACTAGTGTGACTAAAATGTATGGTTCTGGTCGCCACGCTATAAGAAAGACATAACAGCACTTGAAGCTGTGCAGAGGAGATCACCCAAGTGCATCATGGGACTTAAGGACATGTCCTGCTGTGACAGACATCTGCCAGCTATGCTGGATCTTAAGAACATAAGAAATTTGACAAACGAGAGGAGACCATTCAGTCCATCAAGCCCTTTTGTTTAGCTAAAAGCTAAGCTGTCACGATATCTCATCCAGATTCATCTTAGAGGCTCTCAAGGTTTCTGCTTCAACTCCATGCCTCAGTAGTTTTTTTTCAGAGTCCCACAATTCTGAGCGTGAAGAAGTGCTGCCTGGCATTGGTTTTAAACACACGTCCCCTTTATTTCCACCCTGAAATGCCACTTCTTTTAGTTTGACACCCAATCTCTCACATGGCACCTTATCACATGCTTTCTAAAAGTGCAGATAAATAATGTTATATCCTCCACTTTGATTATATCTTTTTACTGCTATTAATCTCCATTTGCTTAAACAGAAAAGGTTCAACTCCTTCAGTCTGTCTTTGTAGTCATACCTTTTATTCCTCTCATCAGCCTAGTTGCTCTTCTCTGGACTTCTTCTTGTGCTGCTATGTCTTTTTTAATAGATTGGACACTAAAACTGCACACAGGACTCCAGATGAGGCCTCACCAGTGTGCTATAAAGCCTGAGCAGAACCTCCTGGGACTTGTACTCCACACATCGAGGCGCTATATAACCTGACATTCTGTTTGCCTTCTTAATGGATTCTGAACACTGTCTGGCAGTTGATAGTGTTCAAGTTCTCTATGACTTCTAATCTCTTCCCATAAGGTGTACTCTCAATTTTCAGACCTCATCTGAAACTGAATCTGAATGCTACTAACTCATCCCCCGTAGCCCTGGACTCACCCTAGTTGCTCCTCTCTGGACCTTCTCTAGTGCTGTTATGTCCTTTTTGTAGCCTGGAGACCAAAACTGCACACAGGACTCTGAATGAGGCCTCACTAGTGTGTTATAAACCTTGAGCAGAAGCTCCTTGAACTTGTACTCCACACATCAGGGCGCTATATAACCTGACATTCTGTTAGCCTTCTTAATGGCTTCTAAATGCTGTCTCGAAGTTGATTGTGTCGAGTCCACTGGATTAATTCCCTTCATACATTTTGCACACTTCAGTCAGGTCTCCTCTTCATCTCCTTAAGGCTCAGCTCTTTTAATCTTTCCTCATAACTCATCCCCTGTAGCCCTCAGTCATCCTAGTTGCTCTTCTCTGGACATTTTCTTGTGCTGTTATGTCCTTTTTGTAGCCTGGAGACCCAAACTGCACACAGTACTCCAGATGATCAGTCTGGACCATAACCAGTGTGTTATAAAGCTTGAGCAGAACCTCCTGTGACACATCAGGGCGTTATATAACCTGACATTCTGTTAGCCTTCTTAATGGCTTCTGACCACTGTCTGACAGTTGATAGTGTCAAGTCCACTACGACACCTAAATCCTTCTCATAAGATGTACTTTCAGTTTTCCGAACTCCCATTGTGTATTCAAACCTCACAGTTCTACTTCCTACATGTACTGTAACATTTTATACTAGCCAACCCGCTACGCCGCATAATTATGTATTGATGGGTGAACACTTCCTGAAAGATACAGTTGTCCAAATGGGGTGGATTTGAGGATACGACTGTAGGTTAATGAAAAGATGGAACTCTGGAAAGGGCAACATAAAATTGTCCGTGACTGACAATTGGAGGACCGCCATCACATGCTCATTCAGCGATTCACATCCGCGACAAACAAACTGTTTTACATGCTGCATACAGCGATTCACATCTGCAGCAAGCATGATTTTTCTTAGATGATCATGTTGTGTCCACCCTCGCTTTCGAAGCATACACACCGCCTGGTCATGTGCCCGCTCGCTAGAGCAACTCACAGAGACCTGCCCACCAACTCTAAGACCATGGCGTGTAAAACAGTTTGCGATGGTGGACGTGGTCGTACGTCATAACCAACAGAATAATGAAAAGTCAACGTGGCTCAGAGGTGAATGTGGACTGTAGCAGAGACGAACGCGAATGATGCCGTTTTTTATGCGTTGCTGCGTCCGAGTTGGTGGGCGTGGCTCTGCGAGTTGTCGTCGTATCCAATGGTCTTGGAGTTGGTGGGCGTGGCTCCGTCCTACGTGCTCCATGGGTGTCTTGCTCGCTGGCGGCTTAGTGAATTATATATATAGTGTGGTACCCGGCGGGGGTTCATGCCTAGCCGGGATGCCCAGGAGGACCGGAGGAGGGCTTGTGCCTCCTCCAGAACATGAGGGGGCGCCCCGATGTCTTGGGAGCCCTGGACCTCAGTATGTCCGAAGTGCTGGAGGAAGAGTATTGAGGACACCTGGATGACTTCCGAATACACCGACAGAGCTTCTGCCACACACGGGGGTGGCTACAGAAGCCCTTAGGATGCACCTGGAGTCCATCTGGGGTGTATAAAAGTGGCCGCCTCCCTCCAGTCAGGGGCCAGAATCGGGAGGAAGAGGACGAGGTGCCTGAGAGGAGTGGTGTTGCCAAAGGAAGGATTGCTGTCTTGAGAAAGAGGTACTTTGGGACTGTGTTATACCTGTGGGGTTCACGGGGAAGATGTGCCCCACAGGTGAAGAAAAAGATTTGTGTTGTGTTAAGTGCTTGTGGGACTGTGTTGGGCCTGTGGGACACGGGGAAGACGTGCCCCACGGCTGAAGAGAAAATAAAAGGTTGTGTTCAATTTATACGTGTCTCAGTGTGAGTCTGTGCCGGGTCGGACGCTTATATAGCGCCTTTATTCACACTAGATATAATGGCATTACATTTCTTCTGCCCAAGCCTGTATGCTGTCCATGTCCCTCTGTGATGATTCAACAGATTTAAGATTATCTGCCAGTCCACCCAGCTTGGTATCATGCACAAACGTACCCCACAGGTTATTATTCACCTAACCAGTTTGCTGTTAATTTTGGCACGACTAATTTTTCCATAAAAAAAAATAATGTCCTAAATTTTAAAAAAAAACCAATCCAACCATTAAATCCCTTGAACTCTAAAAACCCAAAATGATATCTCGATTATCTTTAGAGGCCAAAAAGACGGCAGCAAAAATTGAAATCAAAGTCCAGATCACGATGTGAGAATAAGGCCTGGTACTGGTTCATTTCTAAGCTAAGTTATGTCATTTACACGCTCAGAGTGGTTTTGTTTTCTCTCCACTGATGCTATATTGTAATTAACTGTCCAAATGCATACATTATTTAGAACAATTTGGAGGTCTGCTTTTCATAGACGTGTGTGAGTGTGGCTGCGTTTTTGTGTCTACTGCATTAGTGCCATGCCGCCTCCTGGCCACTGTGACTCTGTAAAATGGGCAGCTCTCAGTCATTCCTGAAGACATCCCCATTAAAAGTGCTTACTTGCTTCATGATGAAGAGTATTATGCTGTGCAGTGGATCATGTCCATGACGTTCATAGTAAATATTATTTAGAAAGCGACTTACTCTTTACAATTCTGCTTACCTAAATATAAATGCTAATAGTATTAAATGTTTTTCATTTCAGGCAAAGCTGTGGTGAATGGTTCTGGAGCACATGGCTATCTGACAAACAAGGGTAAGCATTTCGTTGTTTGTTTCTCTTCTCTCCTACGTCAGTCCTGCTATCATTGCTTCACATGTCATAAAAGTATGAATAGTAAAAACTGTATAAACAAAAAGTTGAGAAAAATTAATCATTACTCAGCATTATGCTATGCGGATATTAGATTAGATTAGATTAGAAACACTTTTTTGTTAATGCCATGGGGAAATTCAGATATGGAGACTGGTCAGAATTGAGGGATGGATGAATGCGGCCCAATACAGAGAAGTCCATCCATCCATCCATCCATTTTCCAACCTGCTGAATCTGAACACAGGGTCACGGGGGTCTGCTGGAGCCAATCCCAGCCAACACAGGGAACAAGGCAGGAACCAATCCCGGGCAGGGTGCCAACCCACCGCAGAATACAGAGAAGTCCTTGAAGAAAACCTGCTCCAGAGTGCATGTTACGTCAGACTGGTGTGACGTTTCACCTTCTAGCACAAGAATGGCCTGAAGCAAACACCAAAGACATTGCTGGGGCGGCTTCAGGACGAGTCTCTGAGTGTCCTGGAGTGGCTGAGCCAACGCCCGGACTTAAACCCCACAGCACATGTGTGGCGAGACCTGAAGATGGCAGTTGACAAGACACTTCCTATCCAGTCTAATAGAGCTTGAGAGGATCTGCCAGGAAGAACAAAATAAATTGCCCAAATCCAGAGGTACCAAGCTTATAGAGACTCACCCAGTAAGACTGGAAGTGCTGCCAAAGAGCCTTCTACGAAGTACTGAATTAAGAGCATTAATACTTCTCTGAATGAGAGATTTCAGTTTTTGATTTTTAATGAATATGCAAACCTGAAAAGATGTTGTCACTTTGTCATTATGGGTTATTGAGTGTACAGTGATGGGCATAATTGACAAATGTATTCATTTAAAATGAAATCTACATCAAAAAAAAATAAAGTGTGTGGAACATGAGGGGGTCTCCATATTTTCTGTATCTGCTATAAAAGAAAGGATTGGAGGGTGGAAGGATGCTGGAGTACAGAGTTAGAAGCCAGCAAGTCTGACTGTGATCACTTGTTTGTGGCTGACTACCCCGCGGTGCATCGATCAGGCAATTCCAGTACAGGACTGTGGGCTTAGAAGAAAGAGGTGAGCTGACAGCTGACTTTTTGGAGGAGCAATACAAGAGTTCCAAGAGTGGGAAGTGCAGTGATCCTTTTCCCAGTCTTTCTTGTCAGTTTTATGATTGTGTTTTATCGTAAGAGACAAAATATTTAGATAACATCAAGAACACAATTTAGGAACACGACTATATTTTGCTGGAATGAAGATAATTGTTTCACAAATCTCTCTGATGATACCAATAAATTTCTATTTTTTTTTTCCTTCTGTTCTTGTCTACAGAGCTAATGTTAGTTCAGCACCACCTGACATACGTCAATCAGAGCTACGATAATCTGGGGGAGCGTCTGAAAGAGAAAAGTGGCGAGCTTGAGGGGGTTCTCCAAGATCTGTCAGTGGTGCACAATGAAGGAAATTCACTGAAGCAATGGCTGACTGACATGCAGAAAGAAGTCGCATCATGGAACACCGGGCAGGCGGGGAATGAATCTGTGAAGACGCAGATGGAGCAGCATAAGGTATTTGAAATATTAGAAAAACAGTGATGGGAGCCACAGCTAATAATGTCAGTCAGATAGACAGAGATAGATAGAGTGAAAGGCACTATATGATAGATAGATAGATAGATATGAAAGGCACTATAAGATAGATAGATAGATAGATATGAAAGGCACTACATAATAGATAGATATGAAAGGCACTTTAAGATAGATAGATAGATAGATAGATAGATAGATAGATAGATAGATAGATAGATAGATAGATAGATAGATAGATAGATATGAAAGGCACTACATAATAGATAGATAGATATGAAAGGCACTACATAATAGATAGATAGATATGAAAGGCACTATAAGATAGATAGATAGATAGATAGATAGATAGATAGATAGATAGATAGATAGATAGATAGATAGATATGAAAGGCACTACATAATAGATAGATAGATATGAAAGGCACTATAAGATAGATAGATAGATAGATAGATAGATAGATAGATAGATAGATAGATAGATAGATAGATAGATAGATAGATAGATATGAAAGGCACTACATAATAGATAGATATGAAAGGCACTATAAGATAGATAGATAGGTAGATAGATATGAAAGGCACTATATGATAGATAGATAGATGAAAGGCACTTTATAATAGATAGATAGATAGATAGATAGATAGATAGATAGATAGATAGATAGATAGATAGATAGATAGATAGACAGGAAAGGCACTATATGATAAACAGATAGATAGATAGACAGATGAAAGGCACTTTATAATAGATAGATAGATAGATAGATATGAAAGGCACTTTAAGATAGATAGATAGATAGATAGATAGATAGATAGATAGATAGATAGATAGATAGATAGATAGATAGATAGATAGATAGATGAAAGGCACTTTATAATAGATAGATAGATAGATAGATAGATAGATAGATAGATAGATAGATAGATAGATAGATAGATAGATAGATAGATAGATATGAAAGGCACTACATAATAGATAGATATGAAAGGCACTATAAGATAGATAGATAGGTAGATAGATATGAAAGGCACTATATGATAGATAGATAGATGAAAGGCACTTTATAATAGATAGATAGATAGATAGATAGATAGATAGATAGATAGATAGATAGATAGATAGATATGAAAGGCACTACATAATAGATAGATATGAAAGGCACTATATGATAGATAGATAGATAGATGAAAGGCACTTTATAATAGATAGATAGATAGATAGATAGATAGATAGATAGATAGATAGATAGATAGATATGAAAGACACTACATAATAGATAGATATGAAAGGCACTATAAGATAGATAGATAGATAGATGAAAGGCACTTTATAATAGATAGATAGATAGATAGATAGATAGATAGATAGATAGACATGAAAGGCACTATAAGATAGATAGATAGATAGATAGATAGATAGATAGATAGATAGATAGATAGATAGATAGATAGATATGAAAGGCACTACATAATAGATATGAAAGGCACTATAAGATAGATAGATAGGTAGATAGATATGAAAGGCACTATATGATAGATAGATAGATGAAAGGCACTTTATAATAGATAGATAGATAGATAGATAGATAGATAGATAGATAGATAGATAGATAGATAGATAGATAGATAGATAGATAGATAGATAGATAGATAGGAAAGGCACTATATGATAAATAGATAGATAGACAGATGAAAGGCACTTTATAATAGATAGATAGATAGATAGATAGATAGATAGATAGATAGATAGATAGATAGATAGATAGATAGATAGATAGATAGATAGGAAAGGCACTATATGATAAATAGATAGATAGACAGATGAAAGGCACTTTAAGATAGATAGATAGATAGATAGATAGATAGATAGATAGATAGATAGATAGATAGATAGATAGATAGATAGATAGATATGAAAGGCACTACATAATAGATAGATATGAAAGGCACTATAAGATAGATAGATATAAAAGGCACTATATGATAGATAGATAGATAGATAGATAGATAGATAGATAGATAGATAGATAGATAGATAGATAGATAGATAGATAGATGAAAGGCACTTTATAATAGATAGATAGATAGATAGATAGATAGATAGATAGATAGATAGATAGATAGATATGAAAGACACTACATAATAGATAGATATGAAAGGCACTATAAGATAGATAGATAGATAGATGAAAGGCACTTTATAATAGATAGATAGATAGATAGATAGATAGATAGATAGATAGATAGATAGATAGATAGACATGAAAGGCACTATAAGATAGATAGATAGATAGATAGATAGATAGATAGATAGATAGATAGATAGATAGATAGATAGATAGATAGATAGATAGATAGATAGATAGATAATTTGTTTGAAGCTGCCAAAAAGTGACACCCAACACAACGTCCTCCAAATAGATCCTTGCACTCGGATCTGTAACTGAAATTCCATGTGTTCCATGGAAATCAGCACCCTCCCAATTGCATATGAAAATCGACGAGCAGGCGGTTAACTTCACTACGCACCTCCAAGACCGTTGGATGCTCAAGGAGGGGTTTTGGTGTCTCCCCCAAGTGCTTGATGCCCCTTGGCCTGGTGCCTCCTGCGCCGTCCATACAGCACAGTTTCTAACTCTGCCTCATTAGACATACTTTCAAGGTCCTGATGGCTTCTTACTGACATTAGTTTCATGGCAATTTAACAAACGGGCATTTTTTTAATAGATAGTGAAAAAAACAACAATGTCCTTAATTGCTCTGTTTAACTCTGTAATGTGCCTGTCCACCTATTCTGCATTAGACCCCTCGAAGTCTTTGGTTATCTCCTCGGGTTTCTTTCAAGTGTTGATGGACAGGCTGACCTCTCCTTTCCTCACACTCTCCCCTGCTGTTGAGTGTTATGCTTGTCCACATGCCGTACTTAAAGCAAAAACACATGCAGCTAGGCTGCCTCACTTTGAAGAAATGAACAATAAATTATAGGTGGCACAGAAAAAAAAGAACGAAAAATTTGTGTCTCCTGAAAACCCCCAGTGATGCAGGCCGTGCTCCTCTGGTGGCAATGAATGAAAACATTGGCAGTCCTTTCATACTGAAATACATAATTGCAGTTTTCTGATTTCTCGGTTTGTCCTGTTTTTGCAGTCTCTTGAAGCAGAGGTAAAGCTAAAGCAAGGCCAACTTCAGCAGCTGAAGGAAAAGCTCTCTGACCTGCTGGAGAAGCACCCAGAATCCTCAGAAGCAGAAAAATGGAAGCAGATGCTGGATCAGATAGGTAAACGAGCCGCCTTCTCTCTTATATGATGAAGCGTGTCTTACTGTGTGCAGTGTGGGCATGCTGGGTGTGTTCCAGTTCAATTTATTCTTGTTAAGTACACTTTTACTTTAATAAAAGGACACGTGTCTATGCGTCTGTGCATCTGTGTATCAGTACAGTTGCTATGTTTCTGTTAGCCAACAGATGGCGCTTCAGAAATGTTAGCTGTGCTTTTACAAATCCCATACCAAATGGCATATAACACAGACATAGCAACCGGCTGAACATGCTGACCTACAAACATTAACGCTGAATACGTTAAACAAAGAGGAACTGCCCCGATGCGCAGAAATCAGCTTTAATAAAAGGACAAGTGTCTGTGTATCTGTGTGTCAGTATGCTTGCTATGTCTCTGTTATAAGCCATTTGGTATGGGTTTTGTAAAAGCAGTGCCAATGCTTGTGATGCGCCATGTGTTGGAATGAAGAATGCAATGCATTTTATCACTATATGCATTACAAAATACATTCCAATAGATGGTGCACAACAAAAGTTAATGCTGAGTACATCCAACAGAGAGGACCTGCTGGACAGACAAAAATCAGCTTATCCACCTTAATTGAAGGAAAATGTCTGTGTATCCATGTGTCAGTCCAGTTGCTGTGTCTCTGTTACATGCCATTTGGTATGGGAATTTTAAACCAGTGCTAAGGTTTGTGATGCATCATCTGTTAGAATTGCAAATGTAATGCATTTTATTGCTAAAATCATTTGTAATGCACTATCTCTTGAAATTACAAATGCAATGCCTGTTACTAGTAAAAAATTTTGTAATGCACCATCTGTTATAATGAAAACTTGCAAAGCTACATCCATTACAAAATGCATTCTAAGAGATGGTGCACTGTAAACATTAATGCGGAGGTCGATGTTGATTACTTAGGTGGGTAGCACAGATAGCCCTCCTATTAGGCCATTGTGCAATTCAATAATTACAAATTACAATTACAAGGGGAAAGAAGTTCATTAGCAACGAAAGCTGATCACTAATGAAGAAAATGAAAACCTGCAGCCACAGTGGCACTCCAGGACTGGAGCTGGAGACCCCTGTTCTACAAACATCTCATGGAGAGTCAAGGGTCTGAATACTCCTAGGAATGAAAAATGACTTCTGCTTGTGGTTTGTAATAACTTTACCAACCTTTCTGAAGGCATGTTCTCACCTTGTTATGATGGGTTGCTGAGTGCAGATTGATGTGCAAAATTGGCAGATGTATCCATTTCAAGGTAAATGTACAACACAACGAAGGGGTCGGATTACTTTGTGAGTCCGCTGTATCTTTCCATGGACAAACAGTTGGTCTACTGTGCAATGTCCAGGTTTGGGTTCCAAAATTCTCCTCCTGTATCTGAGATTCGGCCATTGAGTGGAGTCTTTTTTCCAGGATTCTTTTCATGGAGGACTTGGAGTGTTCTTCTCCATTTTGTTTATTTATTCGTTTGACTTATTTTATAGTTAGTCTTTGAGCAGGTTAAGCAAAATTGTTGATTGTCATGCAGCCTTTCAGTGATAGATAGCATTGGAACCTGTGGCTTTACTCCGCAAATGATGACTTGAATGGTGTAGTTGGCCAAGCACATCCTCTCTTTGTTTGCTCCCACTCAATGAATTTAATGTCCTTTAGATTCCACGTGGAAGGATGTCACCAGCTCCATGGAGGAGAGGAAAGAGAAGCTGGAGGAGTCGTGCAGGAATCTCGCCCAGTTCCAGACCAACGAGGAGCAGCTGAAGCAGTGGCTCGCCGAAAAGGAATTGATGCTTGGCGTGCTTGGTCCTCTCTCCATCGATCCCAACATGCTGAAGGCGCAGAAGCAGCAGGTGCAGGTGAGAACTCAAACTGTCAGCCAGCACTCACATTACTACTGTCACCTTTAAAAGAGGGGGCACAGGAACCACAGAGGTCTCCTCACACAAAATGAAACACGCAGAATGTGCTAAGTGACTGAAAAGAAATGAACATTAAAGACACACAGAATCAAGGAAAGGACAATCCTGGAGAGAGCAATCCACTGTTTTCTGGGAGAACACCAGGACCTCAGACTTGGGGGTGCTGATCCTCATGTCAGCCACCCAGCCCAGAAAACTGTTAGGAAGTCCTGGGTGGTGCAGTGGTAACACTGCTGCTTTGCAGTAAGGAGACCAGGGTCCCATTTTTTCCTCATTCTGATGTGAACATCATCTGAAGCTCCTGACCCATATCTGCATGACTATGGTGGTGCTGCCATGTGATTGGCTGTTTAGATCATTGCAGGTCTACAAGTGTCCATAATAATTTACTGGGCTGTGTGGTTGGAATGAGGACCAGCACCTCCAAGTCTGAGGTCCTGGTTTTATCCCAGAAAAGAGTGGATTGCTCTCTCCAGATGAGGGGGCAACCCCCCAAAAGTGGAGGAATTCAAGCATCTTGGGATGTTGTTCTTGATTGATGGCATAAAGAGGAACATGAGATTGAGAAACACATTGAAACAGCAGCATCTGTTCCACAGGCACTGTGACGCTCCATGGTGGTGAAGCAGGAGTTTAGTCCAAAGACAAAAGTCCACATCCTGGTTCTCACTTACAGTCGAGCTCAGCTTGTTGTTATCTACAGCCTTCTGAGTAATTGGCATTTAGCAGACATCTCCAGATAAGTGAAGGTTCTCTGTTCTGTCTCCAGAGATGCACCCCCCATTGTTACAGTATATCTTCCATTAAAGTATAATTGTGACAACCTTCCAACAAAAAAATGAATCTGAAATACACAATATGACAGGCGGGGTGCCATAGATAAAAACTTCGAAATCTCCCTGGTGCTGTCGTTTGAGCGACTGAGTGACCCTGAGTCTAGTCACCTAACCGGACTATGGTCCAACTGTTAAAGTGTACTGAAGAAATATGTATTAAGACCAGTAAGGGGTGACTCAAGACCCCAAATCCTTGACACAACGGCACAAGCCCACCAGGTTCAAAACACCATTTATTTGATGTTTGTACCCCCAATGCTCACAGGCTTATGTATCTTAGTTACATCTCTCCAAGTTTCTAGGTGTTATCACATACACCATTACATGCATATTGTGGTCACGCAAATGAAGAAGGGTCAACAAAACCAGAATATTTTGGGGTGCCATGAGTTGTCGGTGAGAACAAGAGGCAGAGGTTTCTCCGCAGGGTGGTTGGGCTGACCCTTCATCATATGGTCAGATGCTCAGCGATTCAGGAAAGCCTCAGAATAGAGTCGCTGCTCCTCCAGATTGAGAAGAGCCAGTTGTGGTGGCTTGGGCATGTCATAAGGATGTCCCCTTGGGTGGCTCCCCCTAGAGCTGACCTACTGGGTGGAAACCCTCTGGCAGTCCCAGAACATTATATATCTCAGCTGGCTTGGAAACACCTGGAAATTCCCCAGGATGAGTTGGAATCCGTAGCTGGGGACAAGGAGGTCTGGGATGACCTGTTTGGCCAAGCTGCCACCATGACCTTCACCAGGAAAAGTGGTGTCACAAATTGAGATGAGATAATAATCGTTATGTTTTCCTAGCATTAAATGCTTCTTCTTTGCACTCGCAAACAATTTCAGCACAGGTCTAGCCGGTGGCATTGTGCCACTCAAACAACATCTTGCCAGAAAGTTTAGACAGTCAGTTGTGATTCTTCATGAAGGGTCTGGTGTCCTGAGATGTCCTACCATTTTCTCATTGTTTTCTCCAATTTTTCGCTTGCAGATTCTCCTGAAGGAATTCGACTCTCGAAAGTCTCAGTACGAACAGCTAAAGGAAACCGCACTGAGTATTTTGAGCCAACCAGGAGACCTTTCACCATCTTGTACCGCAGTCAAGTCTCAGTTGGCTGCCATCACGGAAAAATGGGAGGGTCTGACAGGCCAGCTGACCGACAGATCCGACCGAATTGACGAGGCCATCGTCAAAACCTCCAAGTTCCAGGAGGTTCTCAGAAACCTCAGTGAGCAAGTCAACGTCCTGGGCCAGAGTTTGGGTGGCCCGTCATCTCTTAGCACCCAGCCTGATGCCGTGAAGCAACAACTTGAAACGGCGATGGACGTCCGCAGCAAGCTGGACCAAGAAAAGATGAGGGTGGCTGAGGCCGAGGCTCTGTGTAAAGAGCTGTCAGCACTGGTTGGCGAGGAATATTTAAAAGCGGATCTCAGCAGACAGCTGGAAAGCATCTTAAAACCTTTTAAAGACCTTAAAGAAAAAGCAGGTTTGTTCTTTCATTCCTTTTTTTAATTTGTTCCCATTTGGCTGAATGTCAGTAGCAGAGACATTCATAACCTGGTCGAGCTCAGCTTATTGTTATCTGCAGTCTTCAGAGTAACTGGCATTTCACGAATATCTCCAGATAAGTGAAGGTTCTCTGTTCTAAATCCAGAGATGCACCCCCCCATTATTAAATCTTCCATTAAAGCACAATTCTGACAACCTTCCAGCAAAGCAATGAATCTGAAATACAAAATATGACAGGCAGGGTGCCAAAGATGAAAACTTGAAATCAACCTGCTGCCGTCCCTTTGAGCGAATGTGTGACCCTAAGGTCCAACTGTTAAAATGTAGTGAAGAAATATGAAGAAATAATGTATTAAGACCAATGAGGGGATGTGTCAAGACCCCAAATCCTTGACACAACGGCACAAACCCACCATTTATTTGATGTTTATACCACCAATGCACACAGACCTTTCTTTCTTTCTTTCTTTCTTTCTTTCTTTCTTTCTTTCTTTCTTTCTTTCTTTCTTTCTTTCTTTCTTTCTTTCTTTCTTTCTTTCTTTCTTTCTTTCTTTCCTTTCTTTTCTTTCCTTTCTTTCTTTCTTTCTTTCTCAGCAAGTATAGACCACCGTCTCCCGACTTTGTAAGGTCCCTTTAATGATGGACCCATCTAATGAGTAACTGTCACTTGGACAAAGCATACAGATATTAGTTAACCAGAATTAAATTAATTTTCGGCATATGCAGTATGTAAACATGTACGTGTGTATTTTTTTTTTGTTTTTTAGGTAACAGGATAGAGCAGCTGAATTTAGCTTTTGCCAGCTCTCAGCAGTTCAATCAGATGTCCAGAAATTTCCATGAATGGTTGGATGGGAAAATACAAGAACTTTCCCAGGTTCCTCCTTTATCTGCCAACATGGAGGTTCTGCACCGGCGCATTAAAGAACACGTGACTTACCAGACGTCCTTGGAGGAGCAAAGTGGGCCATACAAAAAGATTGTCCAAGAAGGAGAGACTCTGCTTCAGACAACCCAAGGGGCCGAGAGGACGGCTCTCCAGAATCAACTGGCCACTCTTCAAGGCAAGTGGGACACCTTACGGAAACAGTCCGCGGACTACTCGGACAGGGCACAGGTCTGCCTGAAGCAGGCCCAGAAATATAAAGAGCATCTGGAAAAAGTGCAGCCGTGGATCGAGGACTGCGAGAAGCAGTTAACTCAGGTGACGGTCTCGGTGGACCCCGCAGAAGTGGACTGTTCGATCTCACGGGCCAGAACGTTACAGAAGGACGTCGACAAACATCGAGGAGTGGTCGAGCTTTTCCACAACGCGGCTGACAGTTTACTTGAGGTGACACAAGCCGACCACGAGCCCGTCAAAGAGGAGAAGGCCAATGTCACCCAGAAGGTTGAGAACATTTCTGAAATTCTGCAGCAGAAAAGGGACTCCTTAGACAAAATAGCACAGCGGCTGAAGGAATTCAACGATACCCATAAAGAGGTCCGTGAACATCTGAAGGGTGCCAGGCAGCAGCTTACAGTCCACGAGTCACTGGGAGCCCAGGTGTACAGCAACAAACACCTCACTAATATGAAAGCCCAGCAGAAAGCTCTGGAGACTCTTGGAATACAAGTAGGTAGCCTCAAAGGCCTGGCCCAGGGTTTGGTGGTGGACGCTTCGGACGCGGCAGGAGTCTCAGACCTGCTATTGAAGGTGGAATCTCTAGACACAGAGTTCAAGTCTGTAAAACAGCAGGTGGAAGACGTTTCCTCATTCCTGGAGACGAAGCTCCAAGGAATCGGACAATTCCAGAATAGCATTAGGGAAATGTTCTCGCAGTTCTCCGACTTGGACGATGAGCTGGACAGCATGCAGCCGGTTGGCCGAGACTTGGACGTTTTACAGCTCCAGAAGGAAGACATAAGGAATTTTATTAAAAAACTCCAAGAGCTCATTGACAACACGGCAACTGCCAACAAAAACTGCCAGCAGATGCTTGAGAAAGAAGGATCTCCTGATCTTCCTGGCTTAAAGCGCGACCTCGAGGCTCTAAACAAGCAATGTGGGAAACTGATGGACCGGGCCAAAGGGAGACAGGAACAAGTAGAAGCCATCTACTCTCGCGTTGATGAGTTCTACCAGAAACTAAAGGAGCTCTCCGAGAAATGCATCGTGGTAGAGGAACATGAGAAATCTCAAGGAGCAGTGCGGATGGAGATTGAAATTGTCAACCAGCAGTTGGACGCCTTCAAGGTAGGATCCTGTGGTATCACGAGTATGGGGGGCGTTTTGAGGAATTGATTTTAAGGGTTTTTAGCACCACCTGTTAACGTGCGACTGTGTGTGCTGGCTTAATAAGTCAATTAGCGTGAAGCGGTAATCAGCAGGCACCAGCTGGGCACTACACAGTGTCATAAGAATGACAAAAAGTCATTGGAAAGGTTTGGAGCAGCCACCCGTATAATATTTCCCGGCTGCAAAACTGATCAAAAAGAACAGACATGTTCACACGACTTGAGTCCAAAACAGAACTGACTTGCTGCCTTAAAATGGCGGCCTTTAAATGCAAGTAGAGGAAGTGATGTCATCAGGGCCGGAACCCGGAAGTGATGTCATTGGTTGCCCCAGAACCGGGTGGGATTTCCCGAGAATGGTCTGCAAGGAATTGAGAGAGAGAATCAGTGCAGTTCGCCGCCCACTGGTCAGGCGTGGAATTACTTTTATTCAAGCCCTTTAGTTGTCCCCTAATCGCGCGTGTGTGACAGCAGATAAAAGGGAGCAGGTGACTGCAGAAAAGACGGAAAAAGGTTTTGTTTGAAAAGTATTGGGACGCCTGCCTTTCCACACACATGAACTTTAACAACATCCCATTCTTAATCCATAACCTTTAATATGGAGTCGGCTCACCTTTTGCAGCTCTATCAGCTTCAGCTCTTCTAGGAAGACTTTCCACAAATATGTAGGAGTGTGTTGATGGGAATTTGTGACTAGGAGAGCATTTGTGATGTTGGACGAGAAGGCCTGGCTCGCTCGCAGTCACAAACATATATCTGTCTCGAATTTGCTTCCATTTTGTCTTACACATTTCCACATCCACTTTCAGAGAGCTGGCGATTTGATGCCAGCCCTTCTGACAGGCATGATGGTCACTATGGAGATGTTGATAGAAAACAATGATGCCCTACATCGCGTACCAAGACTTGAACACAAATGCCACAAAATTTTTCCTGGTACTGAAATTCGCGCACGTTCATTTCCGACAACATCATTAGAATGTGAGAACAATCTGGACGAGAACAGACCATTCAGCCCAACAAAGATTGCCAGTCCTGTCCACTTATTTCTTCTAAAGAAACATCAAGTGAAGTTTTGTTTGAAAGTCCCTTAAGTCTTACTGTCCACCACACTACTTGGTCGCTTATTCCAAGTGTCTGTCGTTCTTTGGGTAAAGAAAACCTTCCTAAAGTTTATGTGAGATTTCCTCTTCACAAGTTTCCAACTGTGTCCCCGTGTTCTTGTTGAACTCATTTTAAAGTCACCGTCTCGATCCACTGGACTAACTCCCTTCATCATTTTGCACATTTCAGTCAGGTCTCCTCTTCATCTCCTTAAGGCTCAGCTCTTTTAATTTTTCCTCATAACTCATCCCTTGTAGCCCTGGACTCAGCCTCGTCGCACTTCTCTGGACCTTCTCTAGTGCTGCTATGTCTTTATGGAGACCAAAACTGCACCCAGGACTCCAGATGAGGCCTCACCAGTGTGTTATAAAGCTTGAGCAGAACCTCCTGTGACTTGTACTCCACACATCAAGGCGCTATATAACCTGACATTCTGTGAGCCTTCTTAATGGCTTCTCAACACTATCTGGTAGTTGATAGTAACGAGTCCACTATGACTACAAAATCCTTCATATATGGTGACTTTTACGTGTCCCTGTGTTCTTGATGAACTCATTTTAAAATCACCATCTCGATCCACTGGACTGATTGCCTTCATCATTTTAACCCCTTCAGTCAGGTCTCTTCTTCATCTCCTTAAGGCTCAACTCTTTTAATCTTTCCTCATAACTCATCCCCTGTAGCCCTGCACTCAGCCTAGTTGCTGTCCTCTGGAGCTTCTCTAGTGCTGCTATGTCTTTATGGAGACCAAAACTGCCCACAGGACTCCAGATGAGGCCTCACCAGTGTGTTATAAAGCTTGAGCAGAACCTCCTGTGACTTGAACTCCACACGTCAAGGCGCTATATAACCTGACATTCTGTTAGCCTTCTTGATAGATAGATAGATAGATAGATAGATAGATAGATAGATAGATAGATAGATAGATAGATAGATAGATAGATAGATAGATAGATAGATAGATAGATACTTTTTTAATCCCAAAGGGAAATTCACATTCTCCAGCAGCAGCATACTGATACAAAAAACAATATTAAATTAAAGATTGATAATAATGCAGGTAAAAACACACAATAACTTTATATAATGTTAATGTTTACCCCGCCCGGGTGGAATTGAAGAGTCGCATAGTTTGGGGGAGGAACGATCTTCTCAGTCTATCAGTGGAGCAGGACGGTGACTTAATGGCTTCTCCACACTGTCTGGTAGTTGATAGTGTCGGATCCACTGGACTAATTCCCTTCAGCATTTTAAACACTTCAATTACATCTCCTCTTCAGGCTTAGATTTGCTTAGACTAATGAGGCTCAGCTCTTTTAATCTTTCCTCATAACTCATCCCCTGTAGCCCTAGTATTAGCCTAGTTGCTCTTCTCTGGACCTTCTCTGGTGCTGCTATGTCTTTATGGAGACCAAAACTGCACACATGACTCCAGATGAGGCCTCACCAGTGTGTTATAAAGCCTGAGCAGAACCTCCTTGGTCCAGAATTTGTTCCTGCCTTGCACCCGATGCTAACTGGGATTGGCTCCAGCTCCCACCGCGGCCCCGGTCTGGATTAAGCAGGTTAGAAAATGACACGACATGACAACAGCCAACCTTAAACTGGCTGAGCAGGCTAGAAAAACAAACAGATGGATATGCAGGTGAAAGGGACACTCTGATTTTATGAATCATAATTCCCTTTCTAAAGTTCGGAGTTGCTTTTCGGATGAGCTCCGATGACGGCCGATAAAAGGAGTTCAGTCCGTCGCAATCCTGATGTCTTCCTGCCCGAGGGCGTCCCGTGGCCTTCAGTCAAACAAACACGCCAGGTTTCACACGCCATGTTTAAGGTCAGAAATCAGAGATTTTTATTTGCTTAGAAGTGGGGAAGGAAGACGCAATTGGAAACACAGCGGCCTCTGCCAAGTATTACACCGCCTTCCTTGTTATTTTATTTCAGTTTCAGAAAAAAAAGTATTTCCTGTGATTATGAAAGGGGGGAAACGCAGAAACTTGGCATAATAGAAACAAGGTGAGACTTCGATGATTTACATGAAAGCCTGGGTTCAGATGGAGTCCCTGTGGAGGTCACCTTACCGTCAGGTCTGTAAGTGTTTAGACAGTGACACCATTGTCACGATTTTGGATCCGTGTGCCACCACAATGCATTTGTAATGAAAATCGTCACGTAATTAAAGTGTAGACTTTCAGCATTCATTCAAAGGGTTTAACAGAATTAGAATGAGTCGTTTAGGAATGACCACCATTTTTATCTACAGCCAACTGGGGCTCAAAAGTATTTGGACATTTGACTGTCACGCTGTTCCATAGCCAGGTGTGAGCAGGTCCCTCATTATGTCATTAAATATTAAGCAGCTAGAAGGTCTGCAGTTGATTCCAAGTGTGGAAGCTGCCACTGTGAACTCTCAATGTGAGGTCCATGCGAGTAAAAACAGGCCAACATTAGGCCGAGAAAACAAAACAAACCCATCAGAGAAACAACAAAAACACCAGGAGTGGTCAAGTCAACCATTTCTTAAAGAGAAGGAACACACGGGTGAGCTCAGCAACATCAGAAGTAGGGCCATCTTAAGACATGGGCATGCTGGGGAGTTGCCAATCTATGTATGTTGTGACTTGCTGAATGCTGGTAAGATGGCCCTGACCAGAAGGTCTGGAAAACCACAGAAGACAACTGTGCTGGATGATCACAGAATTCTGTCCTTGGTGATGAAGAACCCCTTCACAATATTTAGCCAAACCAAGACCACTCTCTGGGAGGTAGGCCTGTCATTAGCAAAATCTACAATCAAGAGGAGACCTCATGAAAGTAAAGACAGAGGGTTCACCACAAGGTGTAGACCACTGGTAAGTCTCAAGATGAGGAAGGACAAATTAGACATTGACAGAAAACATTTAAAAAAAAAGTCCAGTTTTGGAACAGTTTACTTTGAACAAATGAAATTAAGATCAGTATGTAGCAGAATATGTATGTATGTATGTAGCTTTCCCTTAAAGATAGGGTGAGAAGCTCAGTCATCAGGGAAGGGCGCAGTGTACAGCCGCTGCTCCTCCACATCGAGAGGAGTCAGATGAGGTGGCTCGGGCATCTGATCAGGATGCCTCCTGGACGCCTCCCTGGTGAGGTGTTCCGGGCACGTCCAACCAGGAGGAGGCCACCGGGGAATACCCAGGACACGCTGGAGGGACTATGTCTCACTGCTGGCCTGGGAACGCCTTGGGATTCTCCTGGAAGAGCTAGAAGAAGTGGCCGGAGAGAAGGAAGTCTGGGCATCGCTACTCAAGCTGTTGCCCCCACGACCTGGCCTCGGATAAGCGGAAGAGGATGGATGGATGGATGAATGTAGCAGAATGATGGATAGAGAAGAGTATGGGGAAGAGAAGGAGTGTCTTATGATCAGATGAATACCACATCATCTGTGAAACATGGTGGAGGTCGTGTTATGGCCTGATCATGCATGGCTGTCAATAAAAGTTGGTCACTGGTGTTTATTGATGATACGACTGCTGGCAGAAGTAGCAGAATGAATTCTGAAGTGTCCAGGGCACCATACTGTCTGCTCAGAGTCAGACAAATGCAGCAAAACTGACAGGACGACACCTCACAGTATAGACGGACCATTTGGGACAGGAAACCAAGGGCTCTTCAACACCAAGTAAAGTCAAGTTTGGGAGCATGCACTGGTACAGCACATTGCCGCACCCCACTACACGACGAAACAACTCGGGATCTCAGTTGGCAATCCCCACAGGCAGATACACGGTCCAGTCCCACCCTCCGGAAATGACCCTCTAACTGCTGCAGCCAGGTGTTACGTGGGCGACCTCTTGGCCTGGTCCAGCCACTCGGGTCCCCAACAATGATGATCTTACGAGCCGGATCACCCTCGGGGGAAACGTGCCACATGGCCATAGTGTCGTAACTGACGCTCCTCCCTCACAATGCAGGTAATGTGCCTCATTCAGGACTCCATGAGCAACACAAAGTCAAACCAACGGTACCCAAGGTGTTTCCGGAGAGACACAGTACCAAAGGAGTCCAGTCTTCGTCTCAGGTCACTGGATAGCGTCCATGTCTCGCAACCGTATAGCAAGAAATCGAATATTCTTCAATGGCTGAGTTAGTCAACTGACCTCAACACTTCTGGACAGGCAGTTCACTAACTGATTGCAGAAAGTCCAGTGAACAAGCAGCACCTGAAGACAGCGGCAGGAAAGGCCTGGGAAAGCATCAGGAGGGTGGAAACTCAACACTTGGAGATGGCTGTGGGCTCAGACTTCAGGCACTCATTGACTGGAAAGGACTTCCAACCAAGTATTGAAAATATATACAGTACTGTGCAAAAGTTTTAGGCAGGTGTGAAAAAATGCTGTAAACAAAGAATGCTTTTAAAAATGGAAATGTTAATCATTTATTTTCATCAATCAACACAATGCAGTGAATGAACAAAAGAGAAATCTAAATCATATCAATGTTTAGTGTGACCACCCTTTGCCTTCAAAAAGGCATCAGTTCTTCTAGGTACACTTGCACACAGTTTTTGAAGGAACTCGGCTGGTAGGTTGTTCCAAACATCTTGGAGAACTAAGCACAGATCTTCTGTGGATATCGGCTTCCTCACATCCTTCTGTCTCTTCATGTAATCCCAGACACACTCGATGATGTTGAGATCAGGGCTCTGTGGGGGCCATACCATCACTTCCAGGACTTCTTGTTCTTCTTTACGATGAAGAAAGTTCTTAATGACTTTGGCTGTATGTTTGGGGTCGTTGTCCTGCTGCAGAATAAATTTGGGGCCAATCATACGCCTCCCTGATGGTATTGCATGATGGATAAGTATCTGCCTGTATTTCTCAGCATTGAGAACACCATTAATCCTGACCAAATCTCCAACTCCATTTGCAGAAATGCAGCCCCAAACGTTCAAGGAACCTCCACCATGCTTCACTGTTGCCCGCAGACACTCATTATTGTACCGCTCTCCAGCCCTTCGACGAACAAACTGCCTTCTGCTACAGCCAAATATTTCAAATTTTGACTCATCAGTCCAGAGCACCTGCTGCCATTTTTTGCACCCCAGTTCCTATCTTTTCGTGCATACTTGAGTCGTTTGGCCTTGTTTCCACGTCGGAGGTATGGCTTTTTGGCTGCAACTCTTCCATGAAGACCACTTCTGGCCAGACTTCTCCGGACAGTAGATGGGTGTACCTGGGTCCCACTGGTTTCTGCCAGTTCTGAGCTGATGGCACTGCTGGACATCTTCCGATTTTGAAGGGTAATAAGCTTGATGTGTCTTTCATCTGCTGCACTAAGTTTCCTTGGCCGACCACCGTGTCTATGATCCTCAACGTTGCCCGTTTCTTTGTGCTTCTTCAAAAGAGCTTGAACAGCACATCTTGAAACCCCAGTCTGCTTTGAAATCTTTGTCTGGGAGAGACCTTGCTGATGCAGTAGAACTACCTTGTGTCTTGTTGCTGTGCTCCATCTTGCCATGACATGAAACTGTCTTCCACAACCTCACCTTGGTAGCAGAGTTTGGCTGGTGGTGGGTATTTGCAAAATGGAGGTTTCATGAAGTGGATTGTAATATAAGGAGTTCCTTCAGATATTGTGGAGCATTTCCATGAATACACTGATGAGTGAGCAAACAGAGTTTGGGTGAATAGGGAGCCAATGAAGTGACTGAAGGATTGGTGAGATATGCTCATATTTCTGCACCCTCATCAGGATCCTTGCAGCCCCTTGAAAATAGGGGGACGATCTATAAAAATGGCTGTCTTTTCTAAACAGCTCATACAATGTTTCTGTTAAACACCTCAAATTAAAACTGCAAAGTTACATTTCGGGTGCCACGGTGGCGCAGTGGTAGCACTGCTGCCTCGCAGTTAGGAGACCTGGGTTCGCTGCCCGGGTCCTCCCAGCATGGAGTTTGCATGTTCTCCCCGTGTCTGCGTGGGTTTCCTCCCACAGTCCAAAGACATGCAGGTTAGGTGGATTGGTGATTCTAAATTGACCCTAATGTGTGCTTGGTGTTTGTGTTTGTCCTGCGGTGGGTTGGCACCCTGCCTGGGATTGGTTCCTGCCTTGTGCCCTGTGTTGGCTGGGATTGGCTCCAGCAGACCCCCGTGACTCTGTGTTTGGATTCAGCGGATTTGAAAATGGATGGATGGATGAAGTTACATTTCAATCACATCTTGATTGCTTCATTTCAAATCCATTGTGGTGGCACACAGAGCCAAACTTATGAAAAGATAGCTAAGCACTTATTGCCCTGACTGTACAATTAATTCCATGTTACCATGCTGTTTTGTCTAACTGGAAATCAAGGCTGTGGTGATTATGCATCCCTCAGTCCACTTGTCTATTCTTATTGTTAATGGAAGCCATCAAGGTGGGTTTGGGGGAAAGTGGTCTGCACTGAGAGGAGTCTATCCCAACTAGCATTGGTGCGCATGGCAGGAACAAACCCAGGACAGAGCCCAGTCCATCACAGGGTGAACACACACATGCTAGTGTTTGCACTTCACATAATCTGCGGGTCTCTGCAGGGTGGGAGGAAACCCACATAGACATGGGGAGAACATGCTTTTGCTTAAACTGAAGGCTCAGCTCTTTTAATCTCTCCTCATAACTCATCCCCCTGTAGTCCTGGAATCAGCCTAGCAGAACTTCTCTGGACTATTTCTAGTGCCTTACTAGACCCCTTCACTTTTATTACGTTCTTTGATGTTGCCGTCTTGTGCTAAAGTCATTTCAAATTCATTTTTCTCTGTCACATCAATCAACACTCCATACTCCAGAGTGACAATGTGAAATTTTTACAAATGTATTAAAATTAAATGGGGTGCATCCCATTCTACTGATCATCACTGAGATGTTTGGAGTCCACCTGTGGTCCATTCAGTGCACTAGACTGATTAGGAAAGTCAAGTCAAGTCAAGTCCATTTTATTTGTCGAGCACATTAAAAAACAACAGATGTTGACCAAAGTATCGTATTGATTTAACTCACCAACAGTTAGCCATGTTTCAGTCACAAATAAAAAATGCAATCCTCGTGAGGTGAAGAAATCTTTTAACACTAGCATCCCTGAAGCATACGAAAAAAATCGTAATCCCATATGAAATGCATGTGTTCCAAATAACGATATAAACTGCTCAAAAAAAAAAAAGGAATACTTTGAAAACCCATCAGATCTCCAAGAGAAACAAATCCTGCTGGCTCTCTCTACTGCTATGGACTGATATGGTGATGTGTGAGGAATGAAAGGATGGCAATGAAAATGATCAAACAACAGAGGGACACCCCGAAAATCAAAGGGAAACAATGATATGGCAGGCAGGGGAGTCCATTTGGTCAAAATGTCATGGCAGGAACTCCAAATCATTCTCGGTAGTTTGTATGCCTGACAACGGCCTAATGAGACGACGGATGGTGTCCTGGGGGATCTCCTCTGAGATCTGGACCAGAGCATCACTGAGCTCCTGAACAATCTGAGGTGTCGGATGGACTGAAACATAATGTCCCACCCAGTGGTGTTCTGTTGGATTGAGGTCAGGTGAGTGAGTGGGGGGTCTGGCCAGTCAATGGTTTCAATTCCTTCATCCTCTTGCCACGTGAGGCCGGGCATTGTTGTGCACCAGGAGGAACCAGCATAGGGTCTGATAATGGGACCAAGGATTTCATCCCGATACCTAATAGCAGTCCTGTGGTGCCGTTGTCTAGCCTGTACAGGTCTGTGCGTCCCTCCATGGATATGCCTCCCCAGACCATCACTGACCCACCACCAAACTGCTCATGCTGAATGATGTTACAGGCAGCATAACATTCTCCACGGCTTCCCCAGACCCTTTTACGTCTCTCCCATGTGCTCAGGGTGAACCTGCTCTCATCTGTGAAAAGCACAGGGTGCCAGTGGTGGACCTGCCAATTCTGGTATTCTATGGCAAATGCCAATCGAGCTTCATGGTGCCCACTAGAGGACATAGGGCCCTCAGGCCAGCCTCATGATGTCTGTTTCTGATTGTTTGCTCAGAGACAGTCACACCAGTGGCCTGCCTGCTGGAGGTCATTTTGTAGGCTCTGGCAGTGCTCATCCTGTTCCTCCTTGCCCAAAAGAGCAGATACCGGTGTTTCCTGCTGATGGGTTAAGGACCTTCTACTAGGGGCCCTGTCCAGCTCTCCAAGAGTAGCTGCCTGTCTCCTGGAATCTCCTCCATGCCCTTGAGACTGTGCTGGGAGACACAGCAAACCTTCTGGGAATGCCATGTATTGATGTGCCATCCTGGAGAAGTTGAACTACCTGTGCCAGCTCTATAGGGTCCAGGTATGGCTTCATGCCACCAGTAGTGACATTGACCGCAGCCAAATGTAAAATGAGTGACAAAACAGATGAGGAGGGGAAAATGTCAGTGGCCTCCCTCCACCAGTTAAACCATTCATTCCTGTTTTGGGGGTCGTCTCATTGTTGCCCCTCTAGTGCACCAAAGCAGCTGAAACTGATGAACAAGCCCCTCTGTTACTGAACTGACCAGATCAATAGCCCACAAGTGTCATTGACTTGATGCTATACTCTCATTAAAAAGGGGTCCTTTCATTTTTTGAGTAGTTTATTATTTGCCTTATACAACTCCAGGCACCTCACACCCAAATAAACAGACTTGAGGTGGGAGAACTTTTTGCCTGAGTTGAGCTTTGGGGTGGGGTTGATGGAATAGCAGTCTGCTTGCTGCTTGTGCTGATGGACACATTTACAAAACAAAAGACATTGATGGAGAGGTGCAAAGGAATTTAAGGTTGCCCAGGATTACATTTTTTTGTAGGTTTCTGGGATTCTAGTGTGAAAAATAAACGTTTTGTTAGTTAGGAATCTGGCATTTCCTCAGTCTTCAATCGAGTCAAATTGCCTTACTGTTGGGGCACACGACCCAGCAGACGAAGGTTTCCAAAATCCACTTCACCCCTGTGGAGGTGCAGCGATCGCCAACAGAGGAGCAGATCGTGTCGGTTTGAAACAACAGGCTGGATCCATCTATACATACAGTAGGTTCCAGAGAGAGCGCCACGAGATGAAACGACCATAAGCTGAACCTTAGCAAGGATCAATCACCAGACTAGATGCCAGATACATTTTAAGCCTCACGAGTACGCCCCCTCACACTTTCCTCGTCTTCTGCAATGTCTCCTTTGAGACAATAGGAAAGACACACGCCTGTCTGTGGAAGGTCCCACAGTGGAGGACACACCAAGCCAAGAGGTCAAAGGAATTGCCTGTAGAGCTCTGAGACAGAATTACATGGCGGCCGAGATCCGGGGGAAGGTTACAGAAAACATTTCTGCAGCACTGAAGGTTCCCAAGAGCACAGTGTCCTCTATATTTCTGAATTGGAAGATGTTTGGAACAACTACAGCACTTGCTAGAGCTGGTCACTCTCCCAAAGTGAGCAATCGTGAGAGAAGGGCCATGGTGGGAAAGGTAGCTAAGAATTTGATGGTCCCTCTGGTTGACCTCCAGACATCCTGTGTGGAGATGGGAGTAACTACCAGAAGGACAACCAGCACTGCAACACTCCACCCATTTGGGCTTTTTGGCTTAGTGGCCAGATAGAAGCCTCTCCTCGTTAAAAGACACATGGAAGGTTTTGCCAAAAGGTACCTGGGGGTCCCTCAGACTGTGAGAAGCTATATTCTCTGATCAAATGAAGCCTAGGTTAGTGTCTTATCTGAAGGTAACAAAGGCACCATTCATCACCTGTGCAATGCCATTCCCAAGGTGAAGCCTGGTAGTGATAGAATCATGGGGTGGGCAGGGACTGGGAAGTTAGATAGGGTTTAGGGAAAGCTGAACAGAGCAAAGGACAGAGATAACCTGAATGAAACCCTGCTCCAGAGCACTCTGGACCACAGACTTGGCCAAAGGTTCACATTCTAGTGGGACACAAAACGAAAAGTGACACAGGAGTGACATACTGACAACTCTGTGACTGTTTTTAGGGTCCCAGCCAGATCCCTGGCTTGAATCCAAAGGAACCTCACAGGAGAGACCTGAAAATAGCTAACCACCGACAGCCCCCATCCAACCTGACAGAGCTTGAGAGGATCAGCAGAGAAGAATGGCAGAAGTCTCTCCTCAGTAAAAGTCACACGGAAGCCCACTTTGAGTTTCATAATAGGCAGCTTAGGAACTCTTGGAGTATGAGAAAGATGAAACCAGGGCTTGTCCTCAGTTCTAACCACCATGTCTTGAGGAAACCAGGCACCGCTCGTTACCTGTGGAATACTTGTAAAGCATGGTGGTGATAGCATCAAGGACTGGGAGACTAGTCAGGGTACAGGAAACGGTGAACAGAGTAAAGTACAGAGATATCCATAATGGAAACCTGCTTCAAAACACTCTGGACCATAGATGAGGGTGAGGGTTCATCTTCCAACAAGACAAAGACCCTCAGTGCAAATTAAAGGCAACACAGGATTGGATTAGGGTCAACTGGGGCGGAGTGGTGGCTCTGAGGCTAAGGATCTGCGCTGGTATCCCGAAGGTTGCCGGTTCGAATCCCCGTCAGTGCCAAAAGAGATCCTACTCTGCTGGGCCCTTGAGCAAGGCCCTTAACCTGTAATTGCTCCAGGGGGCGCTCTGACCCCAAGGGGTATGCGAAAAAAAACAAAAAACTAACAAACACTGTTGTAAGTCGCTCTGGATAAGAGCGTCTGCTAAATGATGTAAATGTAAAACTTTGGGAATGTTCTTGATCGACTCAGCCTGAACCCAATCGAACATCTCTGGAGAGTCCTGAACAGCATAGTGGTGGCAGCATCAGGGTGGTCCACTAGTCAGGGTGGAGGGAATGAAGCAAAGTACTGAGATATCCATGATGGAAACCTGCTCCAGAGCACTCTGAACCACAGACTTGGCCAAAGGTTCACATTCCAGCCGGACACAAAGCAAAAAAATGACTCAGGAGTGACTTACAGACAACCCTGTGAATGTTCTTAGGGTCCCAGCAACATCCCCGACTTGAACCCAATGGAATATAACGAGAGAGACCTGAAAACAGCTGACCACTGACAGCCCCCATCCAACCTGACAGAACTTGAGAGGATCTGCAGAGAGAATGGCAGAAAATCTGTAAATGCAGGTGTGTGAGAACATGTGGAGTGAAACCAAGGAAGACTATGGGCTGAAATTGCTGCCAAATGGGGGGAATGAGCCAAATTTAGGGTTTAAATACTTGTGTTAGCGCTCAGTTTCTTTTATAATTTGCCAAAATTCCTAAAATTCTGTTTTATTATTCTGAGATATTGAGTGTTGTTTGATGAGGGGCAAAATGAATATAAATTATTGCAACATAGTGTATTACAAGTGAAGGGGTCTGAATACTTTCTGAATCCATCTATCCACCTTCTCATGCTCATCCAGGTCACGGGGGCAGCAGTCTAAGCAATGATGCCCAGGCGTCGTTTTTCCCCGCCAACTCCTCTGGTGGGATACCCAAGTGGGTAGATATAACCTCTCCAGCGTGTCCCGTGTCTACCCTGAGGTCTCCTCCCGGTTGAACATGAACCAAAATACACCCCCAGCGAGGCGTCCAGGGGACATCCTAATCAGAATCCACTTTACGTGTTTGCCATCACCTTTTTTTGACCTTCATCTCCCTGTTGTCCTTTTTGTCCACTAAGAAAATAACTTTGAACGCCCTTCTTTTCCTGCCATGTGCAGCAGTGGGTAAGGTCAACGGGTGTTTCCCAGTGGTCCCTGTGTGTGATTGGGGCCTCGGGTGGACTGGTTGGCTCCTGGCCTGTGCCCGTTTCTGATGGTATAAGCACCAATCGCCCCTTGACTCTGATGTGGATTAAGTAGGTTAGAGAAATGTATGTGTTGATCACTTCTGGCTCCATGGGTTAGAATAAAGCAGGATGTGACCTGGCACCGATCTCCAAGTTTGGTTTTTTTTTTCTTTATGGAACTCAAGCCAAAAAAAAACCAAAAAAACGTTAACCTCTCAACAGCTCTGAGACCCTCGGTGAGAAGTTTGCTTAATCTGTTTGTTGTTTCAGTAACACAACCGCTGAGCCAGATGAGTAATAAAAGGAAACGGAAAAAACGAGACCCTCGCAACGTCAGCCGATGATCTAATTATTTGGATTTCACTGGATATTTTTAGCTCTGCCTTTGATTGGTTTTTTATTAAAATATAAGATGCATCTTTTTTTTATCTCTTCTTTTTGAGAAGTCTGGCCTCATGTTCACAGATACATAGAAGATTATTTGTGCCAAAATGAAATGCAATCCAAACATGTTAACTACATTGAAATGCAATACGTATGCAAGTGGGCAGTTTAGTTTTGGCACAGTTTTATCGTATCCTAATTAAAAACACTTCAACAAAACGATCGATTGCTTTTCACGACGGGTGCACATTTTACACGTTGGTTCAAAGGCTTATTACATTTTGAGTTTTGCCCGCAGACCGCGTGTCATAACTAAAAGCAAAGCCGACGTATTGCATTCCATTTTGCAGCAGCTCCATGCATATCACGTTTCGATTTGTGCCAAAACTAGACGTAATCAAATGACCAATCGCACTACAAACCGCCACAGACATCCCTCACTACGAGCAGAATGTGCAAGCGATGTTTACAAAATGGATTCAAATCCTCCAACACTTTAATGAAGCTTTGAAGGACCTTAACCTTCTGCCAGAGTGTAAAGGCTTTGGCTCTACATGAAGGAGACAGGGCAGACAACTGAATAAACTTTATAAATTATGCTAGAAAATACTACTGAATAAATTAAATAACACACACAGTAATCACAATATTTAAAATTCACATTATAATGTCAACAAAATATTAGATAAATATAATAAAGAGAAACCAAAACCAAAAGTGTACAAGTTTGCCAAGGAAAGAGAAGGAAAACTACCGTATATACTCGCGTATAAGTCGGGTCTTAAAACCCGAAAAATCAATCATAAAATCAGTCCCCGACTTATACGCCCGTTCCAAAATGTGACGCTTCATTTTTTTTTCTTTTACATCTTCTTGCCTCCTCCAGTCTTGCACCAGTTTCTCAGACGCATCAAATTTTGTTGTAGCAGCACAGTTACCAGTTTCTTTCAAGACTTCAGCAACACTTCAGCTTCCTATTTTCTTCTGATCGAACGCTCCATCATAGATAAGGGATGCTCTTACGATAAAGTTGTATGAGGGTGTGAGATACACAAAACACTAATCAGTGCCAACGACACTTCGGAATAGTTCGGGTATTGCCGTGTGGTCATGTAGACACAATACATACAAAAAAAAAGGTTAGCATATCATAATCTCTTGGACCAATAGTGTTGAGTTTTCCGCATTCGACTTATACGACCGACATTATAAAATACCGGAAAATATACGGTAAAATCAATTCCTGAATTATCTGCGGGAGAACTTAAACGCGAGTATATAAATTAGTGAAGAAACCATGAGAAAAAAAAATTTAAAAATAGCAGGAAAAATTTCAATAACAAGAATCAGCCCCATCTTTGGTGTCAAACCTAAATGCTAAATCGGGAACCAAAGTCGAAGCGGGTCTGAAATGCTAAATAAGAACACGGATAGCAGCACGAATTATCCTCAAACGTGGGTTCCAAATCTTTTTCTCATATAGTTTCTAGTAGACCCAACCTGTGCATTTTTTTCAAATATAGAAGGTGTGACCAGTAGGGGGCGTTGCAGCACCACAACCACAACTCTACATAGTCAAGGGTTCAAGCAAATGATTTATTGTGCACACATACCTCTCACAGGCTTCTCCAAAACTTGCGATTACAAGAAAATGGTCTTCTTCTTTCTCTCTCTGTCTCTTCCCTCTCCTCCACTCCTCCTCAGTGAGCTTCATCCTCTTCCACCTGACTCTGACTCCTCTAATGAGGAGGAGTGGCTTCCTTTATATCTCCCTAAAATGAGGAAACCTCCTCCCCGCAGCACCCCCTAGCGGCTCCCATGAGACCCAGCAGGGCTGCCCATTAGAGCACCAGTTCCCTTGCTGCCCCGAGTGTGTATATGGGAGACCTACCAGAGAGCTGCTGTCACTTGTCATACTGGAGGAAGCACCTGGCCCTGGGTGGTGGCCTCCTTCCTCCTTTCCATTACCAAGTTGTAAGGAAACATCCATCCCAGTCGGGATGCCCACCAGCCTCCGTCTTCTCTGACAAAGGACACCAGTCTATTGCCGGTGAACCCATGTAGACTCTGGTGGAATGTCTCATATTATCTCATCCCATCTTCTAAGACTGTTTTTCCCGGTGAGGGCTGTGACTTCCCTGTCCCCCCCAGCTACAGATTCCAGCACTTCCTGGGGAATTTCCAGGCATTCTGAAGCTAAAGCTGAGAGATGTAATCCCTCCAGCATGTCCTGCTTCTATCGCAGGGTCTCCTCCCAGTGGGACATGCCTGGAGCAGCTCCAGAGGGAAGTCGCCTGACATTCCTAAACCTTCTTCTCTGTTGGCTCCTCTCCATCTGGAGAAGCAGCGACTCTACCCTGAAGGTCTCCTGAATCGCTGAGCTTCTCACCCTGTCGTGGAGTGTCATCCCAGCCACCCATGTACCCATCATCTCATTCTTTTGGTCATTACCCACACGACAGGGATGTAGATCAACTGGTAAACCGAGAGTTTTGTCTTTAGGTTCAGCTCCAGCTTCACCACCATAGACCGGCACAGGGAAAGTACAAACTAAAGATGGTGACTGGACTGGGATGGATTTGAAACTGGAACCTTAAAGCTGTAGCACCAACCACGGCATTCCAGTTTTTATTTTCCAGTTTTTCTTCTCTGGTGGGTTATTCTGTTGAACTGGATATAGGGAGAAACAAGCTCTGTAACCCTAACCCTCTGGGGCATGTGGTGGGAATGAAGATGGTAACTCGATACTTGCGTGAGTTGCTTTTTACACTTTAAGACATTACATCAGAGTCCATGATTCACTGCTGACTTGGACCAAAATGTGCTATTGTGCCAACCACAAAGGAAAGAAAGACTTGGCTGTTTCATCTTCAGAAACTCAAGACCTTGAAACCTGGGCTCGGTGACGTCCTGCAGTGCAGGTGGTCTTAGCTGAAGGGGGCTTTACAATCCGAATGAGAAGTATGCTGGTGGGGCGTGTGGTGTGCTCCCGGAAATTCAAGATGTTTTTAAGATGCTCGGCCCTGTGTGAAATTCTGTGAGGAACTGCACACCTACTCGTCACCTCCGATGGTGTTTCCTAACTTGGTGGTCTTTTCCTATCTGTTATGTTATGGGAAACATACAGAGCCTATAAAAGTATTCACCCCTTGGAGGTTTCCACATTTTATTGTTATACAACTTTGAATCCCAGAGGATTTAATTTGGCTTTTTGACACCGATCACTACAAATTGACTCATTAATGTCAAAGTGAAAACAGATCTCTGCAAAGTGATCTAAATTCATTTAAAAATATAAAGCGCAAAATAATCGATTATGTAAGTATTCACCCCCCTTTAATATGACAGGGGTGCAGGCAACTGGTTTGAGATGTCCCATCATTGGAGGTCACCTGTTCAGTTGTATGTTGAAGGGCCAACTTGTGGCGAGTATGGTGGGACAAAAAAAACACACCAAGCAACGCGGTTAAAAGCACACGTCAGGGGACAATGACAATAACTCCTCTAACAAGTGAAATAAGACGAGTATGGCACAGCTGTAAATCTACTAGAGCAGGCTGCCCACCAAAACTGAAGAAGATGAATGAGGGAGACTACCACGACACCTCTGAGAAATCTGAAGGAGTGACAAGCTATAGTTTCTGAGATTGGCAACAACTGTGTGCTTTACCAGGGAGAGTGGCAGAAAGAAAAAAAACACACACACAGATAGAGGGCATCTCAGCAGATGGCACACAGGAGACTCTGCTGGAAGAACTTTCAAGGGGCTGATCAGAGGCATAGTGACAGGACAGGCAAGACAGAAAACTGAATATACAGGGAATATACAGCCCAGATGGGCAGACACCCCACGCCCCTCCATTTCACAGTCCCATCTAGGAAAAGGGAACACCATCCACCCTGTCTGGAGTTTCAGTTGTAAGTTGAAGGGCCATCACAGTCAGAACTTCACTCCTTCAGTGCTCTGCCCAATGCATGAATCCTTCAGCTAGACAAGGAACCATCCATCCTGGTCGGGAAGTAGTCCATCACTATCTATCTATCTATCTATCTATCTATCTATCTATCTATCTATCTATCTATCTATCTATCTATCTATCTATCTATCTATCTATCTATCTATCTATCTATCTATCTATCTATCTATCTATCTATCTATTATATAGTGCTTTTAACATCTATTATATAGTGCTTTTCATATACTGCACAATACAATACAATACAGTTTATTTTTGTATAGCCCAAAATCACACAAGAAGTGTCGCAATGCGCTTTGACAGGCCCTGCCTCTTGACAGCCCCCCAGCCTTGACTCTCTAAGAAGACAAAAGAAAAACTCCCATAAAACCCCTTGTAGGGAAAAAATGGAAGAAACCTCGGGAAAAGCAGTTCAAAAAGAGACCCCTTTCCAGGTAGGTTGGGTGTGCAGTGGGTGTCAAAAAGAAGGGGGGGGGGGGGGTCAATACAGTACAATACACAGAACAGAACAAATCCTCAATACAGTATAAAAATAAAATTGTTACAAAGTACGGAGCAGAATTCAACAGTAGATGATATTCCATAATGTTTAGAGTCCTGGAGACCTCATTCATCAAGCTGCCTCCCCCTGTTGGCCATTCCACAGCTGAATAAACTCTGTGCAAGCCAATTCGATGAAAGGACCCCTCTACCCCATGATTCATGCGATCCTCCATCAGGGAAGACTTCACCTTAGGCAGGCAAAACAACTTGGCAGGTGGGCCGTGGGCACCAAGTGCCACATTTGAGTACAGAGAAGACAATGAATAGGTGAGGGTTAGTAACAAATTATAACGATCATATTACTTATGTTTTAGTGCTAATGACTAACAACAGAGATGCAGTCTGCACAGTTAATCAGCAGCTCTATCTATTATATAGTGCCTTTAACATCTATCTATTATACAGTGCCTTTCATATGTATCTATTATATAGTGCCTTTAACATCTATCTATTATATAGTGCCTTTAACATCTGTCTTATCTATGTATTATATAGTGCCTTTAAAGTCTATCTAGCTATTACATAGTACCTTTCATATGTATCTATTATATAGTGCCTTTAACATCAGCCTTATCTATTTTATAATGCCTTTTATGCCTATCTATCTATCTATCTATCTATCTATCTATCTATCTATCTATCTATCTATCTATCTATCTATCTATCTATCTATCTATCTATCTATCTATCTATCTATCTATCTATCTATCTATTTTATAGTGCCTTTCATGCCTATCTATCTATGTATTATTTAGTGCCTTTGACACCTATCTGTCTATCTGTCTAGCTAGCTAGCTTGTCTATCTAGGGTGGTGCAGGTGCAGACTGGGGGTCCGAGTCCCAGGTGCTCTTTGCATGACGTCTGCGTGGTCTCCTTGTGTCTGTGTCTGTTTTTTCCAGGTGCTCTGTTTTCCTCCCCCAGTCCAATGACATGCAGGTTAGGTGGACTGGTGACACTAAATTCTCGATTGCATGTTCACCCAGTGATGGACTGGCATTCTGTCCAGAAATTATTCCTTCCCTGTGCCCAGTGATGCTGGGATAGGCTCCAGCTTCCCCCGAGACCCTGCACTCGTTACGTGGGTTAGAGAGATGATGGATGGAGGTATACATACATAAACCATTAGGTTTTTTTCCTTTTGATCTGTCCATGGTTCAGAATAATAGGACTAGATATAATAAAAATAATAATAATAATCATGATATTATTATTATAAAAGCCTTTGAGTGTTTCTACCAATTCATGAACTGTTTCTGTTGTTGTCCTTTTATTTCTTTCCTTAGTCAAAGCACTTCAGACTTTGGTTTTAGTGTGAACTTTGGAGCCCATGTACTTTTGGGGATGGGACACAGCAGACATTTTGTTTTTTTAAACTTTACCCTCTTCTGTGTATTGACTGCTGAGTGGTAAACTCCTGACTAGTAGGATTTTGGAAGGCAGCCTGCGTGTTTCATGTGTGGTAAAAACAAGCAAAACAAAAAAGTGATCCTCAATCCATTATACACAATTCAAATGGCATCATGTTGTCCGTACTGAAAGCAACAGATCAAGGCACATATGAGTAGGGTGCCAGGCCAGGACCAGGCACCAGGCCTACCTCACATACCCAGTGGGGCCAGTTTGGAGTTGACGGTTAACCCAACCTGCACCACATCTACACAGGGAGAACATGCAAACTCTATATAGACAATGTCCGGAACTGGGACTGCAAGATCAATGAGGCAGCAGCACTAGTGTTGTCACCATGCCACCCAGTCAGTGTGGTACTCTGAATGCAGTTGAGAACTTCACTGTAGTAAGAGAACGCTAGAGGGAAGTCAAAATGAAAGATTGGGGTACAAGGAGCTAAACCAGTTTAATGGCGATGGTATTGAATAAAGGGCAAAGAAAAGAGCATGTGTGGGTGCCAAACAACACCCCCTGGCATGCGTAAGATCGGTGGTGCTGCTCCTGACTGGTATCTCCACTGTTCTTAATGAACTCCCACTTCCAGTTGCTGTCGGGTCTTTGTAGCTGACTTACAGAAGGGACGGGGCGTCAGCGGTCAATGTGGAAGTGATGTCAGTCGTCCTCCGGTTGACGTCCCTCTACCGACAACACCCCCTCTAGATTCAGGGTGGTATTGCTTACCTCTCTGGTGCTCTGAAAATGCCATCTAAGCGTTTGTGCGTGACATTGTGTAGACGTCAGGTGTGCTAATTTGTGTTTCAGAAAACTTACCACAGGGATAACCGGCTTGCGACTGCCATGCGTTGGTAGCGGCGTCACTTTATGATCCATTGACGTCATACTTTGAAATTGTAAGGTTTGTGTGTGTATTAATCTTATGGTGCAGGAGAAGACAAACCTAGTAGTGGACTTAGTAGGTCTTACCCAGCTCACGATGATACATGTGGGGAATGTTGTGCTGAAAAACAGTCGACGAGCTTTGTCTCCCCAGCCCCCAAACCGATGACACCTGCACTGTAGTTCAAAAACAGACGCACCACACAGTCCAGACTCCTGCTCTACTGCCAGGACCACCAGCAGGAGAGATGGGCCGAGTGGAAGCAGCAGGTAACAAAAAACGTGAATCAAATTTCCAATTCGGTGGCGTTTCACGATCAGGACCTGCACGGAAATCAATACTAGACCTCGGCCTTCTCTGTGGATCATTGAAGGTCCAAACTCCACTCAACAAAAAAAAAAGAAAGTTATAACCGCTTCAAGAATGCTGTGTCCGCAGCGAGGACCCCGCGGCTCATTCACAGGTGACCACTGCATGTCCAGTGCTGTGCTGCACCTAACTACAAATGACGATGCGCTGCAAGACACCGACTGCACCACAGCAAAGTCGGACAACACGCCTCACTTTGATTTTGGCCGATTGCAATGCAGCCTTCCTCTTTGTCGCACCTGCCTGAAATGCCATCTTGCAGCCCTTTGGGGGTGCGGGCACTCCAGGTTGTGAACCCTAGAAGTTTCAGAATGCTATATTATTTTGATATATACTGGAGTCTCATTCATGGTTGGTTCCTGCTTTGCTCTCTGAGTTGCTGTGATAGGCTCCACCCCCACCTAACCCTGAACAGGACTGGCCACTTGCGACGCAGCCTTCTTCTTTGTCGCAGTCCCTGCAAAGCCATTACACACTCCCTGGAGGTGCGAGCACCCCAGTTTGAGAATTCTGTGTTATGCTGTGGGGTCTCAGGTTGGTTCCTGCTTTGCATTCTGTGCTGCTGAGATAGGCTCCACCCCCACCTGAACAGAACTGGCCAATTGCGATGCAGCCTTCTTCTTTGTCTCATAACCCCTGACATGCTACCTTGAATGTGGGCACCCCAGTTTCAAAACCCCTGGAATTTGAGAGTGCTACATTATGTTATAACTGGTGTCTCATTCAGGGTTGGTTTCTGCTTTGCACTCTGAGCTATAAGCAGCTTTGATAAGCCGTGCATCCCAACCCACACACAACCCCCCCACACACAACCCCCCCCACCACCTGACACTGAACATGTCTGGTGAATTGCAATGCTGCTTTTCTCTTTGTCGCACCCCCTGAAATGCCATCTCACACTCACACCCCCTGGAGTTGTGGGCACCACAGGTTGGAAATCCCTACAGTTTGAGAATGCTGCATTATGTTATACTGGTATATACCGGGGTCTCATTCAGGGAGGGCTCCTGCTCTGCACCCTGAGCTGTTGGGATCGGTTCCACCTCCACCTGACACTGATCAGGACTGACGAATTGCAAGTCAGCCGTCCTGTTTGTCCCACTCCCTGCAAAGCCATCACACTAGTTTGGGGACCCCTACAGTTTGAGAATTCTAGTTATGATACTCTGGGGTCTCATTGGTTCTTGGTTTGCACTCTGAGCTGCTCGATTAGGCTCTGACACCCATGAATTCCCATAAAGGGACTGAATGTCAGAGTACTGTATACTTGTATCAATGGGATATTTCAGTTTTTTTTTTTTTTTTTTAGATAAATGCATACATTGTTATCGCGTTGTCAGGGGGGGGGTGTATGGAGTGTTGCTTGTTGTGGGGAAAAATTTTTGAAGGGCACAAAATGTGAAGAAGGTGAAGGGGTCTGACCGCTTTGTGAAGGCGCCGTATAATTAGCATGGACCCCCGTCGCGTCTTTTCCATTGAATGGTGCGACACGCTGTAGAAACGGAGAAACGCGTAAGAAAGCATCGGCGCGAGTTCCTTGTGCTCCCACCAAACATGACAGATCGGGACAGCCACCATTTCGAGCGACCAAAAGAAAAGGATCATTTTAATTAACTTATAAGTATAGACGTATATACCTGTATAACCTAAACATGTATGTAAATAAGTACATATATAAAACAGTCACAGAAGTACGGATATAACGTGTAATTGGTTTTGTATTTCATATAATACGACAGGATGCGTTTAAATAGAATGCAGATAAGCAGTTACGACCTACCTTGTTAGTCGAAAAGTCTTCATCAGTATCACTGCACTTAGAAAAAGAATTACACTCGAGCACGAGCAGCCATGATAAGCACGAGCGCGCACACGAATTTAAACACCCGGATTCAGCTGACAGTAATAAACTGAATTCATGAAAGATGTTACGCCAGGCCGTCTACAGAAATGTAGCGAACCTCTTTAACTAGATATCCAATATAGAAATGAATTCTTCTTCTTCATCGTCTTCTTCTTATTATTAGTATTACTACTACACGATTTTCTTCAACTTGCCCTCTCTGTCTGAGTCAAATTTTGCAATCAATTTTTACCCCCCTTTACTAAACTGATTTTCTTCAAACTTTGCACGCGTGAAGATCTCTGGTGACAATTAAATATTTCATAAGTTTTGATCGGGGATCTGTGCGTTAATTACGTCAAATTTAAAATTCTGCTTTCTTTTTTTTTACTTTCAGTGATTACACACACACACACGCATATATATATATATATATATATATATATATATATATATATATATATATATATATATATATATATATATATATATATATATATGACTTAGCCACCCACCCCCTCCACGTAATGTGTTGCTATATATTGCCTTTGATTCTTGTAAGTCTAAGCATTATCCTCTGATGAAGACCCCTGATAGGGGTTGAAAGCTCAGGAATAAAACTATTTTATGATACGTGATTCGCTTTTTCTCCCTTTGTGGATCTCCAGCTGCAGATATGCAAACCGTATCACAGACCTTCTGTTCCATATATATATAGCCAACACACATACTGTAAATATGAAAAGTTAGCGGTGTTGGTCAAGTAGCGTGTTGGACTTTTGATCAAACGGTCGAAGGTTCAAGACCAATGTACTATAGATAAATTAATTTAAAAAAATAATTTTGATTAATTGAAATTGAAGTGTTGTCCAGTAACTTCAGTATGACGGTTAAGCAGCACTGGTCAAGCGCTTAGCGTATTGGGCGTTCAGTCAAATGGACGAAAGTTCGAGACACAATCTTTTTTTTTTTTAATTTTACCAATTTTTCCTCATCCATCCATTCATTATCCAACCCGCTATATCCTAACATTTATTACTTGCTGAAATACGCAGTGGTTTGGCTCAGTGGATGAAGTGTTGGTCTTTTCTAAGGAGGACTGAAGGTTCGAGGCTCCAATAGACAAACGCACTTTCCCAGCGCTCCACACCCGTGACGTTTCACCGTGCTTAGGATTTCCTGAAGTGAGTAACGAACGTGAATGAACGTTACCTCTTAAGATCATAAGTTTGATTCCACTCTGTCGCTAATGTCATTTCTGTCACCTTCCCACCCAAGTCAAGGTTTTTGTAACGTGCCGAAGACCGTGCTGCGTTAGGGTGGTTAAAATGCATAAAAAATACACTCAAAATTATTTTTTTTTCTTCTACTAAGATTTTGTTGGTCATATGAGACTAAAGATAAAATCATGGGGCGCCCATAAAAGAACTTCTTTAATTCAATTAAAATGCATAGATTTCTTAAATGATTCCAAAAAACATAAATAACTCTTAACGATTGGAAAACTTCTCCAGTTATAACTATTATCCTACGCACTTTCATCAACTTTTATATATGATGTGTCATTTTCTTTTCATCGTTAAGCTGGTTAGAAATTTCACAAATCTATGCATTTTAATTGAATTACGTTAATTCTTTTATGTGCGCCCCACGATTTTATTTTAAGTCACATATAACCGAAAGATCTTAGTACAAGAAAAAAATATTTTTGAGGGCATTTTTAATACAATTACGTCATTTAAAAATCGTTTATTGAATTTATTATAAGTATATAACAATCAAGTCAATCTTTTTAAAATATTTTTTCTACATACAATTTTTGTTCATTCGGGATTTTCAGTGGCAATGCGGGACTGGAGATGAACTGCTTGTTCATCTCGGGACGTCTGGCCAGCCTGGCTTGCACTCAGCCGAAGAAGGACACCACGGAAGGTATAAAGTTCGCGTCAAGCCCCCACACGCCTGTCCTGTAGCATGAGCGTCGCCTTGTTCCAAACATCAACCCTCCATACACCCCCCTCTACAATAAGACAAATGGTGAGGAGTGAAAAGATGACTCAGGAATTAAGTCATGTGGGCCCGGAGTGCGCGAGGTCAAGCGTTCAGCGCTCACAGTCAGCACGGGCGCAGGCCGCGCAGTACAATCGGAGCTGCGGCAGATGTTGCCTGAATAATGAGAAGGGGGCGTGTCCTGTCAGGCGGGCTGCGAGGAGGGCGCCCTGTCAACTCCAGCAAAGTACGAGAGCCGCTTTATCAGCAGCAGCCGCACGCAGGCTGCCTCGGGATTGCCTTTTGTGTTACGAAAGTTGCAGTTGTTTATTTATTTATTTTCCATGTGTTGCTTTCGTACTAAACGCAATATCGATTTGGATTTATGTGTATGAACGGGACAACAGAGAGAGAGAGAAGAAGCAGATCTTTCCCAACTTTTTTTTTTCATGTCACGGATAAAGTGCCGAGCTTTTTTTTTTTTTAACGGACACCGTGATGCCTTCCGTATTGGAGCCATAGAAAGGCATTAGCAGGAGCACGGGAGTCAAAAGTCATTGTTGTGGTAATGTTTTAAAGCCGCTGTGGTCTGGGGATGGTGGGGTCGTGGTCGGGTTTGGGGGGGCCGTGTTCAGCTCATTCACCCACTGTGGATCTTCTGCTGCTGAACAAAGAACTAAGAGACGCCGGGCTGCCCGGAGCTGCATTGTGAGTTACGGCACAATTCGGCTTTCTGTTTTTTTTGGTTGATCGTTGGTCACGTGAGTGTGTTTACAGACTTTGACACTTCGTGTCCTTCTTCTCCAAGGAAACTTTTCCTTTATTAAAAAAAAAAAACAAAAGAAAAAAACAGTAACCTGCCTTTGGTCCTTCCATGAGGATGTCATTTGTTTCCTTCTTTGGATTCTTCATCTAGACTTTTTACTTGGACAGGTAGTCAGCTTTGTTCAATTTTTGGGAAATGCCACAGCACGGAATGCCTCCTCTTCCTCCTCGTAAAGTGCAGGGTGGCTGCTGATACTGCTGGTACTCCAGGACATGCGGTGTGCGTTTACACCACCGGCAACACTTTGACACCAAAATGGGAAAGCCCCTGAGTAGGCCCGACTGCTTGCGGCAGAACCCGACCTGCGTTGGGAAGCCCGAGGAAGAGGACTTGAACATCGACGACTGCTATGTCCCGCAGCGATCCATATATGACACGGTGAGACTGAACGAGCAGATTGACGCAGAGTCCAAGGGCAGCCTGTCATCCCGACACTTCACCGAGCGCACCCTTCCCTACAGCTTCAGGACTATGGACAATGGCACTTTTTACAGCAATGGCCTCCTGGCGTCTTCCAGCGTTTATGAGCTGCGGAGTCGGGAGGCAAGCAGGCTGGACGAGCAGATGATTTTGGATGCCCTAAAGCTCAGTGCCAATGTGAGGAGAACGCCAGGGACGGTAATGCCTAAAGTGAAGTCCCACACCGAAAGGAGACGTTCATGGAGAACGTACGCCCCTACCAATCTGATCGACTACGCTAATAAAAGCGAAGCCCAGTTTGCGGACAGCGCTAACGAGTCCGATTTGTCGGAGCAGAGTAAGAGCAAGCGGACCCCGAGCTCCCTGGCATCGGAAGATGACTCTGGTGTGTGCAGCCCACTGGCAGAAATTGAACTGCAACAGGACGTCCCCGACAATAACGCCAGTCCTGCAATCTCTTCAGAAGATGTTTGCTTCTTAGACGATGCCAGACTTGAATTTGTGGACAACTCTGATAACGAGGAGCAACTTAGCACTCCAAAGCACAACGAGGGGGCCAGAAAGTTCCAGAAAAATGTCATGATATGTCCAGAGATGATGGATGGGGTCAGCATCGATCATCTGAGTCAAAGACTGGGGTGCAGAGAGGAAGCACTTCATACATTGTGTGGAATAACAGACAAAGTTGCAAATGTCTACGGTGCAGGCAGCGACCTGCGGGCTCCTTACGAAGAGCTGCCCACACTGGAACTACTGGATGAACCCCGACCTTCTCAAGTGGAACCTTACTGGCTAAATGTCAATGACCGGCTCCTCCAGGACAGTGTGGCCTGCATGGATGCTGCTGCTGCTGCTGTCGACATCCAACCTTCTCCTAAAGATGAAGTCTCCCGAAATAATTTGGGTCTCCAGATGAATGGACGGATAATGGATGACGTGATTTACGGCAGGGTAAAGGTCTGCATTCCCTTTTAACTTCTTTTTCTCACTCCCACGCAGGGTTGCTACACGGTGAAATTGTATTAAATTATGGAAAAGTCATAGGAGTTACAATTAATCTGATCATGCCGGCTATACCAAGGCCATGTCTCACTTCCATCCAAGATATGGGTGGAATTTTGAAGTCACAAGTTTATATTATTAAATTATGAAAAAGTCGCAGAAGATAAATTTGATCTGATTGTGCCAACTGTGACTTGTGGTGCGATTTCCCCAAGGACGATCCAGCTCGCGGGATTCTCATTGTTGAGGACCCAAGCGGCTGGACCAGGCCAAGGGGATGCTCACGTAACACCTGACTGCGGTAGATAGATGGTCATTTCCAGTGGGCGGGACTAGACTGCATGTCTACCTGGGGGCGTTACCAACCGGGAACCCCAGCTGCTTCGTCGTGTGGGGGGTGTGGTGATGTGCTGTACCAGTGCAGGCTCCCTGACCTGACCTGATGCCAACTATGCCAAGGCCATGTCTCGTTTCTATCCAAGATATGGGTGGAGTTTTGAAGTGCTAAGTTTATATTATTAATGTGGAAGATACAATAAATCAGATCATGCCGACTATGCCAAAGCCATGCCTTATTTTCATTCAAGATCTGGGTGGAGTTTTGAGGTGCCAAATTTATATTATAAAATTCTGAAAAGATCGTCAAAGATACGATAAATCAGATCATGCCGACTATGCCAAGGCCATGTCTTGTTTCCATCCAAGATGTGGATGGAGTTTTGAAGTCTCAAGTTTATATTATTAAATTATGAAAAAGTCGTGGAAGATACATTTAGTCTGATTGTGCCAACTATGGCTTGTGGTGCGATTTCCCCAAGGATGATCCAGCTCGCGGGATTCTCATTGTTTAGGACCCAAGCGGCTGGACCAGGCCAAGGGGATGCTGTCGTAACACCTGACTGTGGCAGATAGATGGTCATTTCCAGTGGGTGGGACTAGACTGCATGTCTACCTGGGGGCGTTACCAACCGGGATCCCGAGCTGTTTCGTCGTGTGGGGGGTGTGGTGATGTGCTGTACCAATGCAGGCTCCTCAACCTGACCTGACCTGACCTAACCTGATGCCAACTATACTTAGGCCATGTCTCGTTTCCATCCAAGATGTGGGTAGAGTTTTGAAGTTCTAAGTTTATATTATTAATGTGGAAGATACAATAAGTCAGATCATGCCGACTATACCAAAGCCATGCCTAGTTTTAATTCAAGATCTGGCTAGAGTTTCGAAAGGACAAATGTATATTATTAAATTTTGAAAGGGTTGTCAAAGATACAATAAATCAGATCATGCCAACTATGCCAAGGCCATTCCTTACTTTTATTCCAGATCTGGGTGGAGTTTTGAGGTGCCAAGTTTATATTATTAAATTCTGAAAAAGTCGTGGAAGATAAATAAGTCAGATCATGCCGACGATGCCAAGGCCATGTCTCGTTTCCGTCCAAGATGTGGATGGAGTTTTGAAGGGCCAAGTTTATGTGTTATCGGATTTTTAACATCGATTTAAATGTATTAGAAGTAAAGAAATGGAGAGCCACGTGCCTCCCAACACTGAGGAGAGCAGGATTTTCAGTTCCTTGTTTATCAGCACCCCAGCGTGGGGCAGGAGGCATTAAACTTAGGAGTCAAATAGAGGCGAGCGGCTTAAATGGCCAGCAAAGCTTGGCATCCTGATCGACGTCTCCTAGCAGCTCAAGCCCGCTCAGGTTATGAACTGCGTGGTCTTATGTGGGGAATCGCACATTACCCTTTCTCTCGCTCTCTTCGTCTGGTTTTTGGAGCTTTGCCTTTTAAGCGCATTCGAGGACGCTGTCTGGCCTGTCGCCGTGGGCTTCTCCCCCCAGGGCCGTCTTTCTGATTCACACGTTCCCGGTCATTTGTCTTAAGCTTAGTCACCAGGGATTGCAGTTACCTCATCCCATTAATTGCTTTCCCAAGCACGCTTACAGCTGGCCGTGACGGCTTTTCAAGTGAATCAGGAGTCGGACGTTTCTTCCATTATTCACGTTGTTGAGTTTGTTCCTCATATCGGTTTTGGTAGATGTGCCAGTTGTTGAGCACACATGCCGGGGAGCCCATATATGAAGCTCAGTCAAATGGGGGCAAAGAAATATTACCCCATTTTCTAGTAGGAGCGTTTCTGGCGTGCCAGTCTGTGCCTTTTATAGGAGATGTGAAGCTTCAGGGTGGACTGAACTTGATGCGCCAAGAAACTTGACGTTTATTCTTTTTTTAGCTTTTCCTCCTACCATACTTTTTAAATAGCTTTGCATTTAAACCACATTTTTGATTGCATCAAGTAGAGAGCACTTTTCATACTAGAGTTCACTTTTAAAGGTCAGTCATTTTCTAACCTCCTTCATCCTGATCAGGGACGCTGTTGTGTTGTGGAGCCTATCCCAGCTAGCATAGGGTGCAAGGCAGGAACAAACCCCTGGACTGGGGGGCCAGTCCTCCACTGCTGGGTGAACACACACTCAGGCCAGTTTAGCAGTGCTGATGCACCTAACCTGCATGTCTTTGGACTTTGGGAGGAAACCCACACAGACACGGGGAGAACATGCAAACTCTACACAGCGAGGACCCAGACATGAACCCTGGTCTCCTTACTGTGAGGATAGCAGCGCTGCCACTGTGCCACAATGCCACCCCATTCTGAAAGGTCAGTCAGTCATTTCCTAATCTGCTCTGTCCTGAACAGCAAGGCTCTGCTGGAGCCTATCCCAGCTATCATAGGGTACAACATGGGGAACAAACGCTGGACCAGATGCCAGTCCATCGCAGGCCACACACACACACACACCAACCACACACTAGAGCCGATTTAGAAACGCCAGTCCACCTAACCAGCATGTCTTTGGACTGTGGGAGGAAACGGGCGTGAACACTGGTCTCTATACTGCGAGGACAGCAGCATACCAGTGCGCCAACGTGCCAACCCATTCTGAAAGTTTTTATAGTATTTAGCATAGCTAGCAAAAGGTTAACAGTGTGTGTGTCCATCTTGTTGCTATGTGTCTGTCATTCCAACAGGTGACGCATCACAAACAATCTTTTTAACTTATTTTTGTATCCATTTGCTAACTTATACATTGTATGGTAAAAATCACTTTTTCGTTTTTGGCTTCTTTTGACCAGCCCACCACACACTGTGCTGCAATGGACTGGCATCCTGTCTGAGGTTTGTTACTGCCTGGCACCTGACGCTAGCTGGGTTAGGCTCCACCAACTGCCATGGTCTGGATTCTATCTATCTATCTATCTATCTATCTATCTATCTATCTATCTATCTATCTATCTATCTATCTATCTATCTATCTATCTATCATATAGTGCCTTTCATGTCTATCTATCTATCTATCTATCTATCTATCTATCTATCTATCTATCTATCTATCTATCTATCTATCTATCTATCTATTATGTAGTGCCTTATCTATCTATCTATCTATCTATCTATCTATCTATCTATCTATCTATCTATCTATCTATCTATCTATCTATCTATCTATCTATCTATCTATCATATAGTGCCTTTCATGTCTATCTATCTATCTATCTATCTATCTATCTATCTATCTATCTATCTATCTATCTATCTATCTATCTATCATACAGTGCCTTTCATGTCTATCTATCTATCTATCTATCTATCTATCTATCTATCTATCTATCTATCTATCTATCTATCTATCTATCTATCTATCTATCTATCTATCGATTAAGTGGGCTTCAGAATATCGTCATATGCTATACTGGTATACTGTATGTTGCTGTTGTCCCATCGAGGGTTCGTTCTTGCCTTGTGTCCAGTGCTGCTGGGATGGACCCCATTCTCCATGAGTCAGTAATTGATTAAATGTTGTATTATGTCAGCCTGCGCTGGCCTTCCACAAGGGTTTGGCGAGTGCCCTGTGCCCGTTGCTGCCAGGATAGGCTCTCGCCCCCTTCCATGACTCTGAGTTGGTTAAATTGTTTTTGGGCGTGATATGTTCTATTAAATTACATAACTGAACTAGCATCCTCTGCCAAGACAGTTCCTGCATTGTGGCTTTGGCTTCCCTCTGATGGTGAATTGGATTAAATGGTTTTGATGCTTTCGTATTACGCTGTGTCGGTGTATGCTGCCATCCCTTCGCAGGCTGATTCCTGCCTTATGTCTGATGCTGCTGCGATAGGCTTCAGCCCTTAGGACCCTGAGATGGATTAAATAGATTGGAGAATGTTTTAGTATTTTCTGTTTGTACAAATTGGTGGTCTTTGAGCCTTGGACCCACTTGGCCCCCCCACAGCAACTCAGAATTAGATTGATTGGTTTAAGCTTATTCTATCCCAGCAAGCATTGGATGCAAGGCGGGAACAACCCATGCACAGGGCACCAGTCCATCGTAGGCTGAACAGACGCACACACTCGGGCAAATTTAGCATCGCCAATCCACCTAACCTGCATGTCTTTGGACTCTGGGAGAAAACTTGAGCGCCCAAAGGTAAACCCACCTAGGCACGGGGAGAACATGCAAACTCCGTGCAAGGAGGACCTGGAATGTGAACCACGATCACCTTACTGTGTGCCACCATGTCACCCTTATTGGGTGTGTCAGTTCTGTTGCTGGCGCATCACAAACATTTTTAGTAATAAAATGCACTGTAGTTGCCATTCCAACAGATGGTGTATCCCAAAAATGAGCACTGCTTTTTTTACAAGTGCCATACCAAATGGCATATAACAGAGGCATAATCACTGCATTTGTCATTCCAACAGATGGGTTATCACAAACAGACACCTTGCAATGGATGTGCTGTGAGTGACGTCGTAGGGATTGGGGACTGATGTTCCACTCTGCCGACTTCATATAAATTAGCTGATGCTTCAGCGCTTGAATTTGAGTCATAGTGCAGTAGTCCAGAATTTATCTTGGCCTGTGCCAGTGGCTTTTCTTATAAGCCTTACGCCCCTGCCATTCATTTGGTTATTTCATGGCTGCTTCATCGGTTTTCTGTCAGAGCAAACCAAACTGTGCACCACAACAGCTGGAGCCCCGAGATATTCAGCATTCTTTGTAATCTGTGAATGTTCTCTTTTCTGTTTATTTTATTTTCAACAGTGTTGGTTTTCCCAGTTAAATTCTCATTTTTTACATCTTCTTAAGTGCTGTCAGTCTGATGTTTATTTTGCCAATACGTGGTAAGTGAGTGCTGTGAAATATCAGGCCTGAACACCGACTGTGAAACAAAAGGCAAAAAACAATCAAAACAGGAGTAGCCGGCCATGAGCAGGAAGTCATTAATCTCTCTTGTTGCACTCTTTATGGCATCTTGTCGAGGGCGGCCAAAGTTCAGTACTGCTGAAATTAATACAATCAAAGTTAAAGCCCATTGAGCTTCATGGCTAAGTCCGTCTGTTTCAGTCGCGTCATGCGTTTGTGAACCTCTGTGCACCTGACATGCCTTTGGACATTCTAGCCTTTACACTCCTCTTTCTTTGTGCTTCTTGTTGCCTTTCTTCATCAGACATGCCAGTCCTGCTTTGGACCATGTGGCACACAGACACTGCCACTGGTCATTGTTCAAGAGGACATTCCTGCCCCCTTGTGGATGCCGGACAACATTACAACCGAGCAGGGTTGTGAATGCTGGATAGATAGACCAGACATCTTATTGCTTTATATATATATATGTATACAGGTATATATGTGTATGAATGTATGTATATGTAAATGTACAGTATGTGTATATATCTCTCTATTATAAGAAAAAAAATCCTGTTACGAGACGAGACTTTTTAGCCTGGGACGAGATGCGACTTTTCAGAGAGACACTTTCATGTCCCGTGAGACGAGACTTTGTGCCAAGAGATTTAATGACGCCCAGGGCCGGAAATAAAAGACAAAGAGTAGATGACAAAGTAGAACGTCATAAAGAATTCAAAAACGTTGGCGTGATATACATGCAGAGCGGGTTAGAGATAATGGAAGTCCAAAAATTTGAAAGTCTCAAAAAAATGATAGTAAAGATCACATTAGTGCTAACAAACGGAAATTATTACTCGGCGAAATAACGCAACAGCGAAAACAGATCGAATATATTGTTCTGATTTAAACTTTAAGTCGGAGATTTGTAGATCATCTAATTCATATTGCCATCGGGGAAAAGTATTGTTTCTTCCAAATGAAGAGGCGTATCCGCCAGAATTAAAAGATTTGTTGTTTGGTGAAAGTGAAATCCACAAACGCGAGTGGCAGAGATGCAAAGTGGCAGGCCGGGGGGTTGGTGAGTGAAACGAGCAGGGGGCGAAGCCCCCTAGAATATATATATTGTATATATTATAAAAGAAAATCTCGAGACGAGACTACTGCCAAGAGATTTTTTTCAAGTCCCGCCCTCCTCTCCACCATTTCCAGTTAACAGCCCACACCCTTGGTCTTCTCACCTCTCATTCGTGTGAATGCTTTTGTCAGACACAGTTCCTGCGCTCTCAGCTCTTATAAATTTTTTACGTTTTCCTCACTTTAAGTTCCCAATTAAAGAAGACGTATTATGTCCAAATCTTATTGAAGAATTTCATCCCGAAGGGTTATCAAGAGAACAAATGAGTACACAGACAATCCTAGCACCGAGAAACGATGAAGTCAATCAAACTAATACGAAACTTGTCAATCTGTAACACTGCAAACTGGTTAAATGTGTATCAACAGACTGTGCTGAAACAGTTGGTGGTGATGGTGCGGAAGATGAAAACATCAACTTACAATATCCTGTAGAATATCTACAACCCCTTGCAGTAAGGAGACCCGGGTTCGCTTCCTGGGTCTTCCCTGTATGGAGTTTGCATGTTCTCCTCGTGTCTAAGTGGGTTTCCTCCCACAGTCCAAAGACATGCAGGTTAGGTGCATTGGCGATCCTAAATTGTCCTTGGTGTGTGTGTGTGTGTGTGTGTGTGTGTGTGTGCCCCGTGGTGGGCTGGCGCCCTACCCTGGATTTGTTTCCTGCCCTGTGTTGGCTGGGATTGGCTCCAGCAGACCCCCGTGAAGCTGTAGTTAGGATATAGCGGGTTGCATAATGGATGGATCTACAACCGTTAACAGTGTCTGGTCTTCCACCGCATGAATTACTGTTGAAAGAAGGATGTATCGTAATGTAATTGCGTAATTGATGTCGGAGTGATGGGCTATGCAATAGGACAAGATTAGTTGTATTCGAAATTGGTCGAACAATTCTGACGTGTAAAATTTTAACAGGCGACAAGAAAGGTAATGGAGTACATCTTCAGGGGATAACTTGAGACACCAAAGGAGATCTTGATGTGCCATTTGTATTAAAACGTTTACAGTTTCCCGTGAGAATAGCTTTTGCAAAGACAATTAACAAATCACAGGGACAAACATTCGAAAAAGTCGGTTTACTTATTTGAGAGAAAGAAACGATTTTCACTCCCGGGCAGTTATATGTCACGTTGTCACGATGAATGTCCAAACACGGAACCAAAATTCAATGCGACCTTGAAGAAAAGTTAATTAAAAAAAAAAAGTTTTACAGTAAAAGTGAACGTTTATAAAGTATTTGCGTGTTCATTTCCAAGCTAAACAGAATGAAAACGTATTACGCACCAAATACCTCTAACACAACTTGAAACATAATTTTCTTTCGTTTATTATGTTTTACTATTTTTTACTACGGTTAATTACTTGCTGTAATATATAATAGTTAGTTCTATTATGCATATGTAACAATTCACATGAAAATAACAATCTGTTTAAATTGTACATCTGCTTCACCATACGCGAGCAGCAGAGCAGCCCAAAGATTTCAATTTTTGTCTCATCAGACCAGAGAATCTTTTTCTTCATGGTCTCCCATGGTCAGATGCAGATGTTAGCCACTCTACCATCAATGCCTGACTGCTGGAGTGATGCCGAGATGGCCGTCCTCCTGACAAGTTCTCCCCATCTCATCAGTGGGCTTCTGATGCTCTGTTTGAGTAACCATTTGGTTCTTGGTCACCTCCCTGCCCAAGGCCCATCTAGCCGCCATACCATAAACACCTGATTGATGGAGCGCTGCTGTGATGGTTGTCCTCCTGACAGGTTCTTCTATCTCAGCAGATGACTTCTGAAGGTTCTCCTATACTGACTGTTGGGTTTTTTGTGGTCACCTCCCTGACCAAAGCCCTTCTTGCTGAGTTACTCAGTTTGGCTGGACGGCACACTCTTGGAAGAGTCCTGGTCGTTCCAAACGTCTTCCATTGCACAATTGTCGAGGCCGCTGTGCTCCTCAGACTTCTAGGAATGGTTTGATCTCCATGCCTCGGTCTGTGCCTCCCCAAAATTTGATCTTGGAGATCTACAGAGAGTTCCTTGGACGTTGTGGCTTAGTTTTTCCTCCTAATATGCAGCGTGAATTGCGGGGGCTTCTGGAAAACGCTGCACTCGGGTCGCAATCCAGGTGGTTTGTCGTGTGGTGGGTGTAATAATCAGCGCATGCTCCCAACCTTGACACAGGGACACGTGTGCCCCTTCTGATCCACGACCGGTCAATCCAGTCTTCTACCGGTGGACTCCAGTCAAGTTCTGGAAACATCTCATGGAGAATGAGAGCAACCTGAAGGCACCCGAGCACAATCTGGAGGGCCACAGCTAAGGGTCCGAGAGATTTCACTTTGCGATTTTGAACACTCACCTTTCTGGTCACATGTCTTCACTTTTGTCATTATGGGTTGTTGAGTGTAGATTGATGGTCACAAATGGCCAATATATCTGCTTAACACAATGAAGCGTGCAGAAAGTCAAGGGGTCCGAGTGCTTCTCAAATCAACCGTAAGCTGGAGGTGCTCAGGTGGTCCTTGTCTTCACGCATTGCAATTTCCCAATGAAGGACGAGCCCATTGCTGGGGTCCTTCAGAGAACCACAGAGGCGTGGAGTAATAAGTGAGCAGGTAGTGTGGTGGCCTGTAGGACTTTGTGGCAATGGTCAAAACTCAACTTGATGTTCTTTTTCAGAAAATGGACGGATTGGAGCTGCCAGCTTTGTCATTATAATTGTTTTTAACTCGTCTCCCAAATGCTGAGTCAGCTATGATGGGTTGAGGCCAACCAAGATGTATGGGTACTGCAATGAATCAATCTAACCTGTGGTTCAAACTGTTTTCTCAGTAAGAGATCATAACCCCGTTTATTTTAATTAAATCTGTAGGTATTCCAGAAAGAAGAAATTGAACCCTTGCAAGGCAAGCTGCAGGATGTCAACTGGATTGGTCAAGGCCTCATTCAGAGTGCGGCCAAAACGACCAACACGCAGAAGCTGGAGCAGGACCTGGAAGACATCAACATGCGGTGTAACACACTTAACAAAAAGGTACACTTTGCTTCTCCCAGCAGGCTAATGGAGCTAAATGTACTGTATAGTTAGGATCAGTCGAGGGGGCTTTCTGAGGCTTTAGCTCCCCCCCATCTCAAGCGTCCAGCCCTGCATCAATCAGAACCATCTCACCTACCCAGCAGCCCCACCACCTGCACTTCAGAAGAGGTCATCCACCTGGAGCTAAGCCTTGTTCAGGCCTGGTCAGTACTTGGCTGGGAGACCACCTAGGACAGGGGTCCCCAACTCCAGTCCTGGAGGGCCGCAGTGGCTGCAGGTTTTCATTCTAACCCTTTCCTTAATCAGTGACCTGTTTTTGCTGCTAATTCACTTCTTTTGATTTCATTGTAATTGAGTTGCTCTTGAAGACTCGGACTCCTTCATTGTTTCTTTTTCCTTAATTAGCAGCCAATCATGAGATACAAAATGAGCCAAAACAACTGGTGTCCATCATACAATATCTGAAAATAAAGAAAGATGAGGGTCTCAGGAATGTTGATCTGCTCCGGACCCCCAAAACATTTGACCAGAGCTCTTAGAAAAGAGAAAATAATTTCAGAAATGTCTGCCATTGTACAATGAGAGCAGCAACAAGCCATGAAGTTAAAGAACGAGTTGAATTAAAGACGAGACTCGGCGCCTCATTGAGCAACTGGTTGGAGTTTGAGGCCCTGACTTAGGTGGTCTTCTGTCGGCTCACTCACTTCACATTTCATTTCTCTTTGGGTGGCAGCTTAGTCAGGGCCTCAAACTCCAACCAGTTGCTCAATGAGGTGCCAGGTCTCGTCGTTAATTAAACCCGTTCTTTAATTCTGTGGCTTGTTGCTGCTCTCATTGTGCAATGGCAGACATTTTCAGAATTTTTGATTTTCTCTTTTCTAAGAGCACTGGTAGAATGTTTTGGGGGTCTGGAGCAGATCAACATTCCTGAGACCCTCACCGGTCTTTATTTTCAGATATTATATGGTGGTCACAGTTTGCTGGTCATGTTTTGGCTCATTTTGTTATCTCATGATTGTTTGGCTGCTAATTAAAGGAAAAAGAAACAATTAAGGGGTCCGAGTCTTCAAGAACAAATCAAATAAAAATAATTCAAAAGAAGTGAATTAGGAGCAAAAATAAGTCACTAATTAAGAAATGGGTTAGAATGAAAACCTGCAGCTACTGGGGCCCTCCAGGCCTGGAGTTGGGGACCCCTGTCCTAGGTGGTCTCCCATCCAAGTACTGACCGGGCCTGAACAGACTTAGCTCCAGGTGGATGACCTCTTCTGAAGTGGTCCAAAGTTGGGGGACCCCTGATCTAGGACAAGCTGAGGTTTCTGCTGGAAGAGGTGATGGTTGGGCCAGCAGGGGGCGCTTACTCTGTGGTGTGTGTGGATCCTAATGACGCTCTTCAGATGAGACGTAAACCCGAGGTCCTGACTCTTTGTGGTCATTAACGTTCCATGAGCATCCTTGTTAAAGAGTAGGGTTGTTTCCTGTTGTCCTCGCTAAATTGCCCATCATGACCTCGGCCATTCTTGCCCCACCCCCCCCAAATCCCCCCCCCCCCCCCCCTAGCTAATATGTGGTGAGAATACTGGTGCAATAATGGCTGCCATCTCATCATCCAGTTTGGTGGTACACATTAGTGGTGGCTGAAGTGGCTCCCCACTCACTCTGGATCTGGAAAGCCCTCTGAGTAGAGAGAAGAACGCTATATAAATGTAATTAATTACTTAATTGCCTGTCCAATGAAGTCCCTGATCTTGGAGGGCCCAGCACATGTTCTGAAATTTACTCATGGAAAATGTGAAACTCCACAAGTAACTCCGCTCTGACGTTCCCCCACCAGTCAACATTGAAACTATATAGGGGGACGCTCCTGTCCCATGTGGTAACCGTTTTATCAGGTTTGGGGGAGGTGGGGGGAACGAGGGCTAAGCCCCCAATTAGTGCAGAAATTAGCAATGCCCTTGGTTAGCATAGATGTTTTCTTTTTTTGCAGTGATGACCTTTAAGAAACGTGCAGCGCATCAGTGATTAGAAGACTTGACAGATGAAAATACACAATGCTGGCTGAGAGGCCCTGTGCTTATAATTTCACACATTCTTCCAAAAGTCTAAATACAAAGCTGCAGAGAAGCTCTTGTTTCTTTCTCGTGCACTCTTTTAAACTTCTGCCATGACAGCTAATTAGTTGTTACCAACGAAAAAGATTAGGTGTCGCTGGCAGTTGCGCACTTAGGAGAGAGGGTGGGCTTGATGGGCTTGAACTACTGTTATGGTCCCCTCCTAGGTTGTCTGAGGGAACTGCGGAAAATTTAATTTGTAACGTCAAAGCTTAGAAGTCGATTAAACAGCAAGTAGTGTGAGAACATGCAATAGGTGTACGGGCATGGGCAAAAACCACAGAAACGGCATCTGAGATTCTGAGTAATAAGCTGTGCTACCCTTCTAAGATGGGTTGAAATTTAAATAATCAACTTAAATCTTGGTGTTAACATTTGCAGTCCACCATCTTAGTTGTAGTTATAAAATGCATTTCATTTATCATTCCAACAGATGGTGCATTGCAAACATTTATAGTAATAAAATGCAATGCATTTGTCATTCCAACAGATGGCGCATCACAAACATTTGTAGTGTGAAAATGCATTACATTTGTCATTCCAACATATGACACATCACAAACATTGGTAGCAATAACATGCATTGCATTTGTCGTTCCAACATATGGTGCATCACCAGTGCAGGGCACCAGCCGACTGTTCGGTAGCTAACCTATGCGGCTAGGTTTTTACCCCCCCCCCCTTATGATTTGCACCCTAGGCGAATGTCTAATTCGCCTTAATGGTGGCAGCAACAACAACAACAACATTTATTTATATAGCAGATTTTCATACAAAAAGTAGCTCAAAGGCACATCACAAACATTTGTAGTGTAAAAATGCATTACATTTGTCATTCCAACAGATGGCAAATCACAAACATTTATAGCAATAAAATGCATTGCATTTGTCATTCCAACAGATGGTGCATCACAAACATTTGTAGTAATAATATACATTGCATTTGTTATTCCAACAGGTGGCACATCACCAGTGCTGGTGGCCCAACCTACTGTTTTGTAGCTAACCCATGCAGCTGTTGTTCCCCCCCCCCATGATTTGCGTCCTAGGTGAATGCCTAATTTGCCCTAATGGTGGCACCGTTCCTGTGCATCACAAATATTTGTAGTACTAAAACTCATTGCATTTGTCATTCCAACAGATGGCGCATCACAAACATTCGTAAGTACTAAAAATGCATTGCATTATGTCATTCCACTTTGTCTCTGACCTGACTGGAGTACTCCGTGGTTTTCGTGTCACTTGCTTAGTGATGATGCTGAGTCAGGTGGCCTTTCAGAACAGGAAATCATGTGACACATCATGTGACATTTTGATTGGACCCTCACCAACTCTTTATATGACTTTTGAAGTTCATTGGATGGCCCAGATCTTATTTAGGGGTTCCATAGCAAAGGACCTACATATTCCCAACTGTTCAGTGTTTTTACTTGTTCCACTTCAGCGATTTGGACTACATTGTTAAGTCCATTACATTGTAATGCGACAAAACAGGACAAACATCGAAGGGGGGGTGGGGGGTGAATTCTTTTGCACAGCTGGCACTGTAGTAGCGGTTAGGATTTTTTGACACCTTGGAAGTGTAACTCGCTGGTATTTTGTTCTGAGCCCTTCACTTGCGGTGATCCATTTCATAAACCTGTCACACTTGTTCCTAAACAGCCCCCCAGACTGACGTTAACTCGATTATGTTGACCCCTTTTGTAAGTCACTGTGGGCAGAGTGGTTGTTCTGAGGCTGAGGATCTGCGCTGGTATCCAGAAGGTTGCCGGTTCAAATTCTCATTACTGCCATAAGAGATCCTACTCTGCTGGGCCTTTGAGCAAATCCCTTAACCTGCAATTGCTCCGGGGGGTGCTGTGCAATGGCTGACCCTGTGCTCTGACCCCAAGGGGTATGCGAAAACTAACAAATGTCTAATGCAAGATATTATGTAAGGCAAAATGAATGAACAAAAAATAAAAGCATCTGCTAATCAAATGAACGCAATGTAAGGAAGTGTATTGTACCGTTCTGTACAGCCTCATTGTCTTGATGACGAGAAATCCCAGAGTGCCTGAATGCTTTGCATTGGAATTTAGAGCACCTCAGCAGCCTTCACCCGAAATTAACTTTCCCCACTGCTTTGTGCCCACAGGTCGCAGAACGAGCTGCCCTCCTGCATGAAGCCCTGCTACACTGTGGCCGATTCCAGGACGCCCTGGAGTCACTCCTCAGTTGGCTGACGGACACTGAAGAACTGGTCGCCAACCAAAAGCCACCTTCTGCCGAGTTCAAAGTGGTGAAGGCGCAGATTCAGGAACAGAAAGTAAGTGCTGTAAAATGTTTCCGTGATGTGGTTCTGCACTCACAGTTATTTGAAGCAGTGGCATAACAAGAATCTGATGGGACCCTGGTGCAAAAAATGAATTATGCTATCGCCCTCCATATGACGGCGAACCCTATGTACACTCTTCAGAACTTTGAAGGAGCCCCTTCGACAGCCATTACAGCTTCAAGTCCTCTTGGGTGAGTCTCTACAAGCTTTGCACCCCTGGGTTTGGGCAGTTGATCATTTGTGGTAATAATATGCATTGCATTTATTATTCCAACAGATGGTGCATCACCAGTGCCGGTGCTCCAACCAACAGTTTGGTAGCTAACCCATGCGGCATGTCCGTGCCCCCCCAACACTTACGATTTGTGCCCTAGGTGAATGCCTAATTCGCCTTAATGCTGGCACCGGCCCTGTGCATCACAGATATTTGTACTACTAAAATGCATTGCATTTGTCATTCTAGCAGATGGTGCATCACAAATATTCCATCCATCCATTTTCCAACCCGCTGAATCCGAACACAGGGTCACGGGGGCCTGCTGGAGGCAATCTCAGCCAACACAGGGAACAAGGCAGGAAGCAATCCCGGGCAGGGTGCCAGCCCACTGCAGGACACACACACCAAGCACACACTAGGGCCAATTTATAATCGCCAATCCACCTAACCAGCATGTCTTTGGACTGTGGGAGGAAACCGGAGCGCCCGGAGGAAACCCACGCAGACACGGGGAGAACATGCAAAGTCCACGCAGGGAGGGCCCGGGAAGCGAACCCAGGTCCCCAGATCTCCCAACTGTGAGGCAGCAGCGCTACCCACTGCGCCACCGTGCCGCCCATCACAAATATTTGTAGTAATAAAATGTATTTCATTTGTCATTCCAACAGATGGTGCATCACAAGCATTTGAATTGTGATGAATTTGTCTCATCTTCCCAACCACAACACAGCACAAAACAGTACTAAAGCACCGTTCTTCTTCTTTTTCCTTTTCTCTCTCTCTCTTAGTCCTTTGACCTCCACTCCTCCTGGCAAGCTTTGTCCACCCCTGCTGGCTTCTGGAGTAGTGGAGGCTGGCACCTTTTATAGGGCACCCGGGAGTGCTCCAGGTGCACAATGACCTTCTTCTGGCGGAGATGCTGCATCAAAGGGCTTAGCAGTGATCCTGGCACCCCCTGGCGGTGGCCACGGGCCCCAGCAGGGTTGAGCTTACATGCTCCAAACAAGCCAGGGGGGCTGACCTCTAGCATTCTGGGGGAGGTAATGCTTTGAATATGCCCACTCCTCCGGTCATGCCCTCCGGGCATCCCGGCTTGGCAAGGCCCACACTTGATAACGAGAAATCCCAGAGTGTCTGAATGCTTTGCATTGGAATTTAGACCACCTCAGTGGCCTTCCCCCAAAATGAATTTTCCCCACTGCTTGTGTCCACAGGTCACAGAATGATTTTGTTTTGAGTTTCCTGGATAAATGTCACATATAACAAAATTCAATCAGGTGGAAAAAAAATATAAATACACCAGAGTGACTCTTTCTTTTTCATTATCAGCTCCTTCAGAGGCTACTGGAAGACCGTAAACCGACTGTGGACATAATCAAAAGAGAAGGAGAGAAAATATCTGCCTCTGTAGAGTCACCGGATAAGGAGAAGACACTCAAGGAGTTGGTGACCCTCGGTCAACGATGGGAATCCCTGCTTGGGAAAGCAGAAACGAGGTACGTTAAAACTTGCTCTTCTCTTGAGTTCGTATCACACACGTGTCTCCAGTCGTGCAATCAGACAACTTAAATGGAGACAAGTCGTCACTCTGTTGTATGAGGTCATAGCGTGTGCCCCACACCGGACATGGAGCAGAGAAAGCAAAAGCAGAGAGTCGTCTGAGGAGATCAGAAAGAAAATTCTAGAAGGCAAAGGCTAGAAGACCACCATCTCCAAGCAGCTTGATGTTCCCGTGACAACAAATACAAATGTTACGAAGAATTTAAATGTCAAGAGGACTGTAGCCAACCTCCAAAGAGGAAAATCAAGCCCAGAATGGACAGGACAGTAAGGATGGTGGACCAAAAGCCGAGGACGGCTTCCAAAGAGTTGAACTCTGAGGTTGAGGTCCGTCAGTGCAAACCACCTCAGACTGGGGCAACAATTCACCTTTCATCGTGACAATGAGCTGAAGCATACAGCCAGGACAACACTGGAGTGGCTTCGGGGACAAGTGTCTCCGAGTGTTCTGGAATGGCCTAGACAAACCCCTGTAGTCCACGTGTGTAGATACGTGAAGATGGCAGTCACACTATCCAGCGCTTTTCGAGTGACGGCTCAATGGAAGAAGACCCAGGAGGACTCCACATGAAAAGCCAGACTGAAATTTGCTCAAACACATACAGACAAGCCACAATGACTTCTGGGAGAATGTCCTGTGCACAGATGGGACACAACTGGAGCTTCTTGGCAGGTCACATCAGCTCAATGTCCACAGATGAGAAAATGAAGCTTTCAAAGCAAAGAGCAGCAGACCTACTGTGAGACACGGAGGAGACTCGCTTAGGTTTTGGGGCTGCTTTGCTGCATCTGGCACAGGGGGCCTCGAGTCTGTGCAGGGAACAATGAAATCTCAAGACCACCAAGACATTCTGCCCAGTGTCAGAAAGCTCCATCTCAATCACAGATCATGGACCCTCTGACAGGATGATGAGCCACAACCTACAAGTAAGAGCACCAAGAATGTTCTGAAGTGGCCTTCTAGGAGCCCCGATTTGAATCCCACCAAGCACCTATGGAAAGAAATGAAACAAGCCGTCTGCAGAAGGAAGACCCCCCCCAGCCCCCTTCAAACCTGACCCTTCGAGTGGGAACAGGTGACAAAGTTCTCATGGAGAGCTCCAGGAATCATGCACGCGCGTGTGTGTGTGTGTGTAGGGATTGTAAACTCCAAAGGATGCGCCACAAGATGTGAGATGAAGGGTCCCATCATGTGTGTCCGTTTGAGTTACGATTCAAAATGTTCTGTTGAATCCAAACTCGAAAGCCCCTTCTGATTTTTTTATTTAACTCTTCCAGGGCGGATGTCGACTTCTGTCGAAATTCATGGGTAGAGGACAGTAATCAGCTGTAAACGGGGACAAAACTCACTGTTATGTTTTAGTTCGATGCTACGTTGATCTGACCGAGATTTCCTGCGCGTGCATGAATAGAGAAGAGCAAGCAACCCCTCACATGGCATCGATATCTGATGAGAGACAAAAGCGAATGCGCAAAGCAAAATACTTCCGTGGACGACGTCTTGCGTATCATATCGCTGAGTCGGACTCTGAGTTGTCGGATTTTGATGGAAGTGATCTGGAGGTCGAAAACGAAAGTGAAGGGACCAGCATCAGCTGATCATGGTGCTGAACATTTCCGTGTAGCTAATGCACCGACGCCAACGTTCACCTGACAAGATGACAAGAGCTACAAACCAGATTGCGTCACACTGCGACCCCTACTGCTGCACGAAGACAGCCAGGCAGCCGACCCACCGCATATTCATGTTGGTCATTGAGCTGCCCCCGCTGCTGCCAGAGTCACCAAGCGGGCGCCGACCCCAGCCACGGCATACAGCAAAAGACATTTTATATTGATTTGTGTGTGAAACTGTTGCTTTGTGTGCTTTTCAGAAAACTGGAAAAAATATTCAGCCCCTGAAAGAGTTAAAATAACGTTCCTGCTGTTTGGTTTTTTTTTTTGAACAGGCACAGGCAGCTGGAGTGCATTCTCGTGGTGGCCCAACAGTTCCACGAAACCCTGGAGCCTCTGACCGAGTGGCTGACATCCATGGAAAAGCGTCTCGCAAACACGGAGCCCATCGGCACCCAGACCAAGAAATTAGAAGAGCAAATCTCTCAGCACAAGGTACCACCACGTTAACACCCCACCCTGCCGTCAGTAGGTGCTGCGTTGGTTAACGTTGGAGGTTTTTTGTTTTTTTTTTTTTTTATTAATTTTTATTGTAATCATTCCATACAAATACAGTAGATCAATTTATAACCAAACACAACTGAAGACAAATCAAACCCCACCCCTGAGGTAGTTCCATTCAATCATATCAAATGCTTTTTCTGCGTCTAATGATAGTAATATCTCTGGGGTGTTTGATTTTGCTGGTGAATATATAACATTAAACAAGCGTCGGAGATTTGAAGATAGATGTCACAGTTTGATCCTGTGATATTACCGAGGGCAGCACTTTCTCCATCCTTCTAGCTAGTATTTTTGAGAGTATCTTAACATCATTATTCAGGAGTGAAATTGGTCTGTATGATGCACATTGTAACAAGTCCTTATTTTGTTTAGGAAAGACGGTGATTAATGCTTGACGAAATGTTTGAGGTAGAATTTGGTTGTCTCTAGCTTCTGTAAATGTTGCCAATAAGAGGGGAGCTAGCTGAGTGGAGAATTTCTTATAAAATTCTATGGGGTAGCCATCAGGGCCTGCTGATTTCCCGCTTTGAAGTGACTTTATAGCATCAAGTAATTCTGTTAGCGTTTTTTTTTTTTTTTTTTTTTTGACGTTTTCTTTCCATGCATGAATTTATTTGACTTTTAAGTTCTCCCCCATCTTTGGTTTTATTTGCATTTGTGTTGTTTTTTGTTCATCATCTTCTGCATGTTCCTTTCTGTTGCTTCATTTGTCCTTCACGTAGGCGTTAGAAGACGACATAATGGCTCATAGCAAAAACTTGCACCAGGCCATTAGCGTTGGTCAGACTCTAAAAACTCTGAGCTCTCCGGACGACAAGGACTCGGTTCAAAGCAAAGTGGATTCAACCCAGAGTCAGTTCAGCGAGCTCCAGGAGACGAGCGGCAGGAAGGCGGCCATGCTGCAGCAGGCCTTCTCCAATGCTCAGCACTTTGGGGAAGACGAAGTCGCGCTTATGAATTGGTTAAGCGAAGTTCACGATAAGCTGAGCAACGTGGCCGTCCACGATTATCACCCCGACCTCCTCCAGAAGCAGGATGCGGAACAACGGGTATCCTCATTATCTTTTTTTTTTCCCCCCAATGTTATTTACTTTTTAATTATTTTCTTTAATGGTTTAAGTCATTTGTCTTTCTTTGCATCTTTGCTTGTTTGTTTTGTTTTTTGCATTTCAAAATTGGATCTTTGTCTGCCGTGAACGCTTTCTGCAGTCCTCTCACTTTCCTGTCTCTTTAGGCGCTGCACGTGGACATCATTGAAAAGAAACAGAACGTGGACTTGGCGATTCAAAATGGCCTGGAGCTCCTGAAACAAACGACAGGTGAGCAAAAAACAAAACGCAAGACATCGCTCGTACCCCAACGTTTCAATCCTGCCAGCTTCTTCATCTGTGGCACCTGCGCAGACTCTTCAGACCCGGTTTCACCTTTCCGTATGTCACAGCCTTGTGTTAAAATCATTGACTTTCATTTTTTTTCCACCTCATCAAACAAGAGTAAGTACCCCAGAATGACAAAGCGAAAGAAAAGAGGAGGTCAGCAATTATTGGAAATTTATTAAAAATAATAAATGGCATTCAGACCCTTTACTCTGCACATAGTTGCATAGTTACTGATGCTCTGTGCAAGAGAGGACAGAGCTGACTATACTTCCTTAGAAGGGTGGCGTCCTTCAACATCTGCAATAAGATGCTGCAGATGTTCTATCAGACGGTTGTGGCGAGCGCCCTCTTCTTCGCAGTGGTGTGCTGGGGAGGCAGCATAAAGAAGAGGGACGCCTCACACCTGGACAAACTGGTGAGGAAGGCAGGCTCTATTATAGGCATGGAGCTGGACAGTCTGACATCCGTGGTAGAGCGACGGGCGCTGAGCAGGCTCCTGTCAATCATGGAGAATCCACTGCATCCACTGAACAGGATCATCTCCAGACAGAGGAGCAGCTTCAGTGACAGACTGCTGTCACCGTCCTGCTCCACTGACAGACTGAGGAGATCGCTCCTCCCCCACACTATGCGACTCTTCAATTCCACCCGGGGGGGTAAACGTTAACATTATACAAAGTTACTGTCTGTTGTACCTGCATTGTTATCAATCTTTAATTTAATATTGTTTATTGTATCAGTATGCTACTGTTGGAGTATGTGAATGTCCCCTTGGGATTAAATAAAGTATCTATCTATCTATCTATCTATCTATCTATCTATCTATCTATCTATCTATCTATCTATCTATCTATCTATCTATCTATCTATCTATCTGAAGCCCCTTTGGGGTCTTCTTGGCTCTGACGTGTCAAGTTGGGGAGCATGGACTGGCACAGTGTATTGCAGCACCCACTACATGTCGAAACAACTCGGGATCCCGGTTGGTATCCCCCCAGGCAGACACGCGACCCAGTCCCACACTCCGGTAATGACCCTCTATCTGCCGCAGCCAGGTGTTACGTGGGCGACCCCTTGGCCTGGTCCATCCACTCGTGTCCCCAACAATGACGATCTTAATGGCAGTAGTGCCGTAACTGACACTCCCTCACAATGCAGGTCATGTGCCTCACTCAGGACTCCGTGAGCAACATAAAGTCAAACCAGCGGTACCCAAGGATTTTCCGGAGAGACACACATGAAGGAGTCCAGTCTTCATCTCAGGTCACTGGATAGCATCCATGTCTCGCAACCATATAGCAAGACAGGAAGCACCAGGACTCTAAAGACTTGGACCTTCGTCCTTTTTCATAGATATCGGGAGCGCCACACACCCTTTCCAGTGACCTCATGACCCCCCACCATGCTCTCCCAATCCATCTACTGACTTCATAGGAAGAGTCACCAGAGACGTGAATGTCACTGCCAAGACGTGACGACCTGGAATTTTTTTTTTTGTAGTCAGTTTTTTTTTTTTTAACTTGGGGGCACTGCCCCCTGCTCTCCTCACTCACCAACACCCAGGGGTAGGCACTGGGCATCTGCTGTCTCATGGCTGAGCTGCTCATAGGGCGTTTTTGGGCACCCCTTTGTTAGAGAAAGCGATTGTATTTAAAGAGCTGGTACATAGAAAAAAATGCGGGGCGCGGGAGGACGACGGTTTGTTGCTTAGTTATTACAGACCAGTAATGGCGCACAGCACGATAACATGCAGTGAATACACTTGACTTGAGCATTCCTAGTTTTCCTCTTTCTTTCTCTGTACGTTTATCATTCGTTTGCTCAGAGGTTGATGCGCTTGCTGCTTCCCGAGCAGCTCTTCTTTACTCCACCCTAGCGGCCTGCTGCTTCTCTTCTTTTGTCGGCATCTTTTCGCGTTAAAACTGATTAAGTTAGTTTTTGTGTTGCAATTACTTTTAATTTTAAATTAATTAATTTTTTTGACAAATCAATAATTCTTACAATAAGTAAAACAAACCTTAATGTCATGATATATAAATACTTTTCACTTGCTTAGATTTCATTTTTGCTGTGCCTATGAATGCTTATTATAGGTTTTATTTTGTTATTGAAAAAAAAATAACAGAAGAAACAAACACACAAAAAACTCCTGCATACGAATGCTTATTCTATTTTTTTTTTTCAAAAACACAAAAGACAAAGCAAAACCTAACAGTACAAAAATATAAAAAAATAAACATATCTTTCACCCCCTATTTGCTTTTTCTTATTTACTTTTTTTTTCAAAACCAAAACCTAACAGTACAGAAAACTGCAGGGAAAATACAAGCCAAAAAATGTCCTTCCCCTTATATGAATGCTTATTCTTTTTTTCTTTTTTCAAAAAGCAAAACCTAACAGAACAAAAATATGTAGGGGAAAAACAAAAAAAAATATTGTTTTTTTCCTATAAAACAGAACAAAACTAAATGTAACAGAACAAAAAAATTAAAAAAAAAAAAACAAAAGCAAAAGGGAAAAAAGTTTGGGAGCAACACGGAGACAGTGTGCTGCCGCACCCACCACACTATGAACCAAAAATACAATACAAAAACACACCTTTTTCCCTACATGAATGCTTATTTTAATTTTTTTTTCCAAAAACAAAACCAATTAGAACAGAAAATTCAGGGAAGAAACACAAAACCGGGTCCTCCCTGCATGGAGTTTGCATGTTCTCCCCGTGTCTGCATGGGTTTCCTCCCACAGTCCAAAGACATGCAGGTTAGGTGGATTGGCGATTCTAAATTGGCCCTAGTGTGTGCTTGGTGTGTGGGTGTGTGTGTGTGTGTGTCCTGCGGTGGGTTGGCACCCTGCCCGGGATTGGTTCCTGCCTTGTGCCCTGTGTTGGCTGGGATTGGCTCCAGCAGACCCCCGTGACCCTGTGTTTGGATTCAGCGGGTTGGAAAATGGATGGATGGATGGATGGAAACACAAAACCCCCATTTCCATTTTTTAAAAACGAAACCCACAGCTTGTGTCCGCAGGTGAAGGTGGGAATGTCGACCATCCCATAAATCAAGTGCTTGGCCTTTCCGCTTAGCTCTCTTCTTCTCCACGACTGACCCTTACAACGCTATTCCGATCCCCCCCCACCGTCGATCTCCCATTCCCTTCGTCCCTCACTTGTCATCCAGAGATACTTCACCTGAGGCAGCAGCTCATGTTCAGCCTGGAGAGGACAGGCCACCATTTGCGGACTGAGAACCACGACCTCGGACATGGAAGTGCTGATCCTCATCCTAGCTGCTTTACACTCGTCCGTAACGAAACTAAAAACCATCACACAGCCGTGGACCCCTAGCTCACACTTCACCACAGTGATTGAACTACTGTATTAGGTACCCAGTGCCATTAATGGAAGGTCTCTCTTGTTGGGCTTTGTTCCTGTGTGCGGGTTCCAGGCTGCTGCCGGTGGGTCGCGTGTTGCTGTTGTTTATAAGGGTGGTGGGTCACAAAGACACCTACGTGCAAAAAAGTGGATGACGCCACCAGAAAAGTTGAGATAATGTTTGATGTGAATTGAGTTGAACTGGGAAACTAAAGAAATTTATAGCCCTACTGACAAGTGAAAAAAAATAAAATGCCAGGCCAATAAGACAAAACAAGGCATCAAATGATTAGCCCATCGCAGCTGCCAGGCTGACTAGAGCCAATTGTATGAAGTGACTCATAAAACTGCATGGTAATTTAGCGTCTTGAATTTCATTGACCTAATGGTACCCTGAAGGGAATTACGGTGGTCTCAAAGCTCGGTGCCCCCTTTGACGTTTGTTAGCGATCGCATACTGAGATTGTTCTCTTTATTGCTGACCTCTAGGGAAACGCAGGCAGCTGAGATTCTGCTTCTGTCTTTATGTTCTTTGATTTGTTTGTTTTGTGTACGTTTGGTCTGGAGGTCTAAACCATCTGCAATGCCCACCTGCACTGAAGCGGTCTTACTAGCTGCTGCTGGAGCAGCTTGGTGGGGCGGCGGATATAAAGATGTTGCTTCCTGGGTGCGATGGGCACCCCGACTCTTTGTCTGTGAGGACCCTGCACGTTCTCCTTGGGTCTGTGTGGGATCTTCAAAGTTGGTCCTCAGGAGTCCATAGTGGCTGATGGTTTTTATTCTTAATGAAACCTCACTTCTTGCCCTTGAAGCACTCGTTACTCAAACACCATTTTTAACCTTCATTTCCGTGGTCTCCTTTGTTTTTGATTTCCCACCCTTAATGGCTTGTTTTAGCCTTAAACAGCTGCAGTCTCTGCTTTAATGGCCCATTGTGACCAGCAAGTCTGTCTAACTTGCTTCCATCTACACCTCTGTGTATTCATCATGAAGTATTTGGCTAATAAAAAAATCTGGAAGAAAGCCGAAGCGGAACAAAGTGAGGGGCCTTTGAATTTGGATGATATCCTTAAGAAAAGGAGATAAAAGAAAATCTACAATATAGGAATGAAGAAGAAGGGAGGAAGAGTTGGCACAAAGGACTTGTTGGTATGGGTGGCAGTGAGGGTGCGGGATCCTCAATCGCACCGCTTCACTTCCTGTCGGGGCTCCATGATGGTGACTCTTAGTCAGGACCTCATCTCTGACTTTGCCGCCATGGGTGACCATGACTCCCGACAGCAGACGGACAGATGGCAGCCAGAAGGACACAGAGACAGTTACCCTTTTACTGCAAAAATATCCAACTGCAGAGCTGCACAGTCCATACATGCAGTTAAGGTTAGGATTGGGTGTGTTTAGAGGGTCAGTTAATCTGATTGGTGCCAACTCCTACCACCAAACCGCTGGTCCAGATGTGCAGTGACGTCACTTCCATCCCTAAACTGCTGGCATAGACCTATGGTGATGTATGGTTCTGTAGTTTGGCAGGTGGATGTGACTTTTTTTATTAAGGTGGAGTCGTTACAAAATGCATTTCAACAGATGGTGCCCTGCAAACATTAATTTGCATTTCAGAAGAGGTCATCCACCTGAAGCTAAACAATACCTGGATAAGAGACCATCTCAGAAAAAGCTTGGGTTGCTGCTAGAAGAGGTGTTGGTGAGGCCAGCAGGGTGCACTTACCCTGTAGCATGAATGTGGACCCCAATGCAATGTGGGAAACACTGTGCTGTAAAAATGGCGCCGTTCTTCAGATGAGATATAAAACTGAGCTCCTATGTCTCTGTGGTCATTAAAGATATGTGGGCATCTTTCATAAGGAGTAGGGGGTATCCCGATGTCCTGGCTAAAATGCCCACCATGGCCTAGTCATTCTGACCACCTAATCATCCCCTGTCTCTCTCACTACTTCACCAACTAATTCCTCATGTGTGGTAAGCGTACTGGCTGCCGTCGCATCTTCAAAGTGGATGCTACACATTAGTGGTGGTTAAAGGAGCACCCTACTCCCTGAAGCACTTTAGTAAGTGAGAAACGTGCTATATAAATGTTAAGATTTTTTTATTAAGGAAAAATGCATTACAAAATGCATTCCAACAGGTGGTGCCCTGCAAATGCATCTTAGCCACGTAGCACAGCTAGTTAAGAATAAAGCCTTTCGCATTTTCGCTGATATTTCCGTTAATGGACATCTTCAGTGTAAGGTCTGACCGATGCTCCAAAATCGGTTTATGGAACTCACTTGTAACCTGAAGACCACCCTTAGCACAATGAGTGGAAATCCAGTATAGATAAATAAGAAGAAAGGCAACTGCTAAATGTTATATTAAAATATGGAATCTTCAGCCTTGATTCAAATGTTGAGGCTGATAGAGATTCCTTAATATATATAGATATATATAGATGTTCGTATTTTCTTTGATATTTTATTTCCCAGAGTTGGAGACGACTGCAGTGCATTGTATGGCAGAGAAAAAAAAATTGGGTGGGTGTTGTGTGTGGAAACCCGGGGTAAATTAAAGACTTCACTAAGGGTTAACTGTCTGCAGCACCAAAGCCCCGAGCTGCTTGAAGTTTGTTCAAAGTGCTTTGGTGGTGGTGCCTGATTACAAGGCCCGGCGTAGAGGGCATTCATCATCGGGGCACAACAACCACGTCCTCCTTCCAGTATCACCCCTCAAATCACGTGGGCCTGTTTAAACACAGAGCAGCGGGTGGTCACTAGGATGCGACGTAACACGTGGCTGGCGCTGCGCAGGGCGCTGCCAGACAGTTATGATGGAAAAAATCCATTATGGCTTTGAGGTGAGCGCTGTAGTTGCTGGTTTATAATAACAGTGGACGACTGTGGCCTTGAATTTTATTAGGCCCAGGGACACAAAGTCACGCGAGGAGACGGGTCGACAGAGATGTTGCTTTATAGATACAGTGGGTCCAGAAAGTAATCAGACCCCTTCACTTTTGTCACATTTGGTTACAGTGCCCTCCGTAATGTTGGACACAAGGACACTTTTTTTTCCTTGATTTACCCCTCAGTTTAAATTACAGATCAGACCTTTCAGACGTGTTTAATTGCAGACTTTCATTTAAAGGGATTTGCAGGCTTTTTGGTCACACTGCACTTTTCCTACGCTCCCGCCCCATTTAACAAATAGAGAACGTTTGGAACAAGAACAGCTCTTCCTAGAGTTGGTCACCTGATCAAACTGAGCAGTTGTGGCAGAAGGGCTGGCAATGCTTTAGTTCAAGCCATGCAAGAATGCCTGTGTCACTCGTGGACTCTTAGGTAACAGTAACTTAAGAACGGATTCTTCTGGCGTTGATACAGCATGAGTGAAGCGGCTATTCATCTCTGTGCAGCGTGTGAAATGAAAATGAAGGACTGTGAAAGAAGGACGGCTGAGACGTTAAGAATTGTTGGGGTGCCAACCTGGCGGATTGCCCTTTTAATTATGAAGAAAACAAAAAAGAAAGAAAAAAGTATCTTGCAATGCAATACTGTTCTCTCATATAAAATAACTCATTTATATGAGAAAACGGCTGTCTCTCTGTCATTCCTGGGTCCAAATGACGACTATGATCTGTAATCACCCCGGCTGTATCTACCTGCTCCCAGAAGGGGCAGCGCCACCAGTACTTGGCAGGGGGGCGGAGTCAGGTGTTGTCTCCTGGCAACTTCTCCACATTGTAAGAACAATAAATATCACTGGCTGTACATCACTGTAATTAAGCAGAGGAGTTTGTTTAGTGAGGCCGCCATCGCAGAACTGCAATACGGACAGACACAGGAGGTCTTGTGTCCCCAGAAGCCATTAGACTCTTTAACTCTTACCAAACTGGGGGAGGTTGGTGGTCTTTGAGTTCTGGGCCTGATGCCCCTTCTCTGCTCATAAGCTATGGTAGCGTTATTAGCTATACACTCCATCTGATATCTCACCTCATGGTCACTACTCTAGAACATCTTCAGAACGTGTCACTTTAAACATGCTACCCTCTCAGCTTAAGCCATGTCACTTTATTTTGTTTTATTTTACTTTAATATTAATGTTACTTTAGTATCTGTCACTTTAATATTATATGACACTTCTCACTTTTGGTAATATAGTATTATTGGCACAGTTCCCATTGCACTGGCATTATTGTATGCAACAGCTTGTGATTGCGTTATTTGAATAGTGTTTGTTATTAGTATAGTGTGTACTTATGTGTGTACTAGTGTGTTTGTGTTTCACTTGACTTGCTTTAATTCTGGGTTACTGATACTTAGAGCTCCCCCAGGATCAATAAAGTATCTATCTATCTATCTATCTATCTATCTATCTATCTATCTATCTATCTATCTATCTATCTATCTATCTATCTATCTATCTATCTATCTATCTATCTATCTATCACCATATTTACTTGTGTACCACGTACCCTCATGTAAGACGCGCACCTTAATTTTTACAAAGAAAATCACGGAAAAAATTTGCCCCATGTATGACGCGCGTTGTGATTGTATAGGAAGAGTTTAGAGCACGTTTTCTGCGAAATGCCCTTCTGTTTTTGTTGCATGATGAAAGAGCGAGTGAGAAAGAGAGAGAAAGAGCGAGAGAGAGAGAAAGAGAGAGAAAGAGAGCCCAAACAGAAGAAGTAAACATTACAGAAAACAATTTCCTCGTGTATGACGCGCACCTGATTTTCTAATGCTAATGTTCGGGAAAAAATGTGCACGTGGTACACTGGTAAATACGGTATATAGTGCTTTTCATATCTATCTATCTATCTATCTATCTATCTATCTATCTATCTATCTATCTATCTATCTATCTATCTATCTATCTATCTATCTATCTATCTATTATTATATAGTGTCTTTCACATCTATCTATCTATCTATCTAACTTATCTATTATATAGTGCCTTTCATATCTATCTATCTATCTATCTATCTATCTATCTATCTATCTATCTATCTATCTATCTATCTATCTATCTATCTATTATATAGTGTCTTTCACGTCTATCTATCTATTGTGAAAATGAACAGACTCGACACACTTTAAAAGGCTTGGGGTAGCCACCTGTATAATATTCGTGGCTGCAAAAGGGTTTTGAATATTCGTCACAGAGATGTTCACACTATTGAGTCCAAAACAGAAATGCCGAGGGTTTGCAAAGATGGCGCCTTTAACCCTTTAACCGCCAACTCCCTAAATATTCCCCACGCCAGGCGAAATCTGAACAATTTTCGTTTTTTTACTTTTCTACATTTTTTTTAACATTTTTGCATTTATTCAAGCAGTATTGACCACTAAATGTTGTGCAAGTTCTAGAAATGGGCAAACACATAATAAAACACAAAATGTACCTTTTCTCAGGCTTCCACAACAATAAACTTTCATCAACTGTAACTGACGGTCCTGGCATGTAGGGCAACTGAAATGCTTCAAATAAATGGTCAATCAAAAGACGTAGCTTGAACAAGCGGTCGCGGTTTGGATCTTTCTTATCTGGCTCATTTCTGTTGTCATTCAAATGAAAGAATTTCAGCAGCAAAGAGAATCGGTTACGTGTCATGATAGCTGCAAAAATAGGTGTTGCATACATAGGATCTGTAGACCAGTACATCTCAATATCTGGTTTTCTGATTATTCCCATCAACATCAAAATCCCAATGAATTTTTTCATTTCGTTTTCATCAGTGTCTACCCAAGCATGAACACGGGAATGTGGAGGTAAATTGGGATTTTTCTCAATAAACTGTGCTGCATACAGATTTGTCTGATGAGCAAAATGTCTGATCAAGTCAGGTGACACAAACAGCTCATAAAACTGCTCAGCAGTGTAATTGTTTACATCAACAGTAAAGCCACACGTTGCCTCAAACGGATGCAGAAAAGGTAGTTCACCTCGGGCAGCAGTCCAGTTGAGATGCTGTGGATACACCCACTCATCGCCGTCATCCGATGCGCCGTCATTCACAGTATCATGCAGCGCACGTTGCTGATCATCATTGTCGCTAAAATCTTCTTCAGAACTGCTACAATCATGATCAGAATTATTGTCCAAAATCGCCTGCAAAACCTCACTTGAAGTCAGTTTACGTTTCGCCATATTCACAGCTTTCACTTTCGAATCACATCACGTGATCGGCCAATACAAGCGCAGAGTTGTCAAAATACAACGTAGTAATAATACCCACGCCAAACTGTCAGTTATACTACGCGCCAGGCATTCACATAACCACAGGCAAATGTGCCGGATAATTCCGGCAGTAAGGCGTGAGCATTAAAGCTACGATGCCGGATATATCCGGCAGAGGGCGGTTAAGGGGTTAAGGGATCAGACCAGAAGTTTTGTAAGGGAACCGGAAGTGATGTTCTTCCAACATCAGTTTGTGCGCCGGAAGTGGCGTTCTTCTGGGCGCCGGAACCGGAAGTGACGCCATCAGCTCTGAATCAGTCAGGTTTTTCCATGGCTGGTCTGTAAAGCCCTTCTGTTTCTCTGTTCCTCTCTCTCCTCCACGTCCGACTCTGACTACCTGGTCGAGTGGAGGGCTCACTTTTAACTCCGGACCCCGGAGTTCTTCTAGTGTTTAATCTGTTTTCCCTGGGAAGAACTTCTGGGTCTGGCAAGACCCCAACAGTCCTTGTACTGTTAGTATCCAACAGCTCTCTCTGGAGAACCCAGCAGGACAGGCCCCTGAGACCACAACTCCCATGCTGCCCTGTGGGTGTCCATATCGGGGCTTTTTAGATGGGACACTGCCACCCAGTGTACTGTGGCAGCACCCCATCTGGAGACGCTCTGCCTATAGCAGGCAGCCATTCTCTGTCCTCTGTCCTGATGTTCCCAGTACACAACGTGTCCTTCTGATGTTGCTGGGACGCCAACTGAGGTGTAGCTCCTGCGTGCAGCATCTTCCTGCATCCATATCCTGGCATGGCAGGGGACTGCTGCCACTGTCTTATCTGTCCTTCGTTTGGTATAGGTTCCTGGCCAGGTAAGGGAGCAGGACCCATCCCGGCAGGGACACCTGTTGGTCCTTCATGGTGTGTATACAATACAATACCATTTATTTTTGTATAGCCCAAAATCACACAAGGAGTGCTGCAATGGGCTTTAACAGTCACTGCCTCTTGACAGCCCCCCAGCCTTGACTCTCTTAAGAAGACAAGAAAAAACTCCCAAAATAAACCCTTATGGTGGGGAAAAAATCGAAAGAAACCTCGGGAAAGGCAGTTCAAAGAGAGACCCCCTTTCCAGAGAGGTTGGGTGTTCCGTGGGTGTCAAAAGAAGGGGGTCAATACAACACAATACACAGAACAGAACACAAGTAATCCTCAATACAGTATAATAGTGCAATATAAATATTACAAGTACAGAGCAGAATTCAACAGGAGATGATATTACATACAGTAATATGATTTGGATTTGTTCAGAGAGTCCTGGAGACCTCGGCCATCAAGCTGCCTCCCCCTATTGGCCATTCCACAGCTGAGACAGCGATGAGCCAGCCAATCCGATGAAAGTACCCGTCTACCCGACGATTCCTGCATCACTGTACCACATGAACCCCTCCGGCAGAAATGACCAAAGTGAATGAAATCTTTCTTGTTGTGTTTTTCAGGTGACGAAGTTCTTATCATCCAAGAAAAACTGGATGGAATCAAAGCCAGATATGCCGAGATCAATACAATGAGTGCAAACGTTTCGAAACTGCTGAACCAGGCCTTGACGCTTTCCACAAGGCTGTTCCGGACGCACGAGGAGTTGTGCCACTGGCTGGATGGTGTCGAAGCCGAGGTCGTTACCTTTGAGGCTCAGGTCCCTGTTGGAGAACAGCTAAGCCAGGTCCAGGAGAGGCAAAAAGTAAGCGTTTTGTTGATTTTGCATATAAACTTCTATCAGATAGATAGATAGATAGATAGATACTTTATTAATCCCAAGGGGAAATTCACACCATGTCCAAGTAGTAAAAGGTAATAAAAAGTGTCCAGGGAACGAGTCCACAGAAGGTGGTATTTGTGAACAGTGAAATTGAGAAAAATAAAGTAAAAAGGTAGAAAGATAAAGTCATACACAGAGCTGCTGGAAAGTCTGCCACTCGCGGCGGTGCCTGAGTCACACTTTAGTGGGTAATAGGAAGTTAAATGATGGCTGTCTGCTAATTCTCTTAAATTAAATAGTGATTAAACAGAGGTTCTTCTGGTAGGAACTAAAACTGTTTTGGGCAAATGTGATATTGTGTTGAATATCGATTATTCTCTGATCCTCCCAGGTTAAGAGCTTAGGGGATCGTTATTGATAGCACTGGAGTGGGGGCTTTGCGGCTGGGGGTCTGTATCTGCAATTGGAAGGTTGCCGGTTTGAATCCGTTGGGCCGTTGAGCAAAGCCCTTAACCTGCAATGGCTTCATCCTGAGTGTGACGTTAATGTGCATCCAGCCCCGCCAGCAGGTCCTCCAACATTCAGAGTTAGGGTTAGGTTAGGGTAGTGGAGGATACTCCCCCGAAGGGGAAATGTATGGGTACACAGATTTGAGCATTAGTTTTAATCTTTAACAATTTTTAAACCCAGACACAGAAATCTCTAATAATTAAATAATTATAATTTATAAAATTGGTGCTGTAAAAATACTCTAATATAGACTAAACCCCCCCCCCCCCTTAAAAAGCCATAAAATATTACATGAACACTAAGGATTACACCCAGGATAAACTCATATGCCATGCTAAAATCATGACCTTAAAAATTTGGGTATACAATAGTCCTAAAACACAAATATTAATAAATGCACCATAAAATATAAATTATATAATTACTAAAATTTTATAATTGGATCACCTATAGGGTTACAAACACGCCCCATTCTACTGACTTAACATCAGAGCTGTCAGTCAGTCAGTCATTGTCCAACCCGCTATATCCTAACACAGGGTCACGGGGGTCTGCTGGAGCCAATCCCAGCCAACACAGGGCACAAGGCAGGAAACAAACCCCGGGCAGATAAAAAAAGAAAACAGATTTAGAAATGTTAACTTGCTGTCGCTCGGAAGGTGCCTGTTATAATGTTGTGATTGTGACTCCGGACTCTGAGGGTAACTTGTTTTTTTATAACAAACTCGATAAAATGTTAATGCCCTAGCAGTGGCCAATAGCTTTGGTTTTACATTTGATTTGATTACCGTATATACTTGTGTTTAAGTTCTCCCGCGGATAAGTCGGGCCTTGATTTTACTGTATAATTTCCAGTATTTTATAATCTCGGTCATATAAGTCGAATGCGGAAAACTCACGCGATTGGTCCAAGAGATTACGATATGCTGATGCCCACCTGAGGGAGTCACCACGGAGCACACAGCCTTGTTTTTCGATGTAGTGTGCCTACGTGACCACGCGGTAATACCCGCCGTTTGCCCTGTTTTGTGTTTTTTGTATCTCACCCCCTCATGCACCTTTATCGTAAGAGCATTCCTTATCTACGATGGAGTGTTCGATCAGAAGAAAACATGAAGATGGTTTTAAATTAAAAGTGGCGAAAGAAATTGGTAACTGTACTGCTACAACAAAATTCTATGTGTCTGAGAAACTGATGTGAGATTGGAGGAGGCAAGAAGATGTAAAGTGTCGCATTTTTGAACGGTTTCTGATTTTATGATCATTTTTTGTGTTTCAAGACCCGACTTATACGTGATACAGTACATTAATGTTTAATTTGAGATTTACAAAAATATTTTAACTGCTGCTATGTAAAGGGAATACTGCTGTTATTTGTTTAAAGTGTTGGCAAACCAAATACACGCAATACACTACTTTTGAGTTCATTATTGAATTTTGCACATAACAATGTGATTGTTGTGATTATCTGCGATGAATGCAATTAAAAATTTGAATCGCCTGCCCAACACTAAAATAAATAAATAAATAAATATCTCTAATTAAACATTTATTCTTTGCCTATAATCCTACACAAACAGCCTTTATAGCAATAACTTTTCTCACCTTATACCACTGTCGGGCAACCGGTGCGCCACACCGTGGAATTTTCTAGGAATTTTTTAGGGGCGCTGCGAAAACTTTTGTAAAATATGTAAAATTGCTAGTGTTTTTGAACTTTTGGTTGATTAAAAAGATAATGTTTAAAAAAAATATTTTATATTGGAAAAACAGATAACGGTTAATCAGATTGTTGAATAAACGAACGTATTTATTTTGAATGCAAGTTAAAATTTTCGCTGTTCACCATTCATCATAATATCAACACCAGCGGTGTCAAAAACACATCTCGTGAGACTTAAAAAGTCTCGTTAGAAGATCTCGCTCACTGCACGGAAACTCAGTAACAAGGCCGTCGAATCACTATTACCATTTGGAAGCTCTTATCTCTGTGATTAAGGTTTTTCAACACTTACGGAAATGAAGTCTAAGAAACGCGAGAGACTTCAAATGATCTGTCTTTCGAAAACTGATCCTCGCATCAATCTCATATGTGCTGAAAAACAATCTCAACGTTCACATTAATTAAATTTAAGATTTATCCTTTGATTCCTTTATTAATAAAATGTCTTTCAAACTTGTAAAATTAACTGTTTTTATTGGCGATTGTCCATAGATTGTGTTGTCGCGACTATATTTATGGGCAGTCCCTCAGGTGCGCCACGAAAGAAAATTTTTGGACTCGAGAAAGGTAGCCTTTCACTGCCTTATACCATTTCTTATAATAAAATGATATTAGAATGTCTGTGGTCTTCACCCTGTCTACAAACTTGAGCCCAGACACCCTACAAGGAAGGCCATTTCCACAACCCAGCGTACATTCGAGATCTAGCTCTTTCAGTCTCTACTTACAGTACTACTGTTATACTCTGCGTATTCGTATAACAAGTACGGACAACACAAAAAGGCAAAGTGGGCATAAACGCATCAAAACAGGTGATTTGTGTAAAACATAGAGATGCTAGCGTGTGATTTCAGCCAATGTCACGGTCAAGTCAGTGAGTAATGAAAGCCATTTTCACCTTTTTGGGCGATGCCTGCCGGACGGAGAACACCACGCCGAAAAGGTTTGCCGGATGTCTGGTAACCCTACTCTCTCCACTCTTTTGGCTGCTCTAAGAAAATCTCTCGGTAAAAATGACACACAGCATCGGTGGGCAGTCCTGGTGGAGATTTCAGATTTCGTAAATATTTGATTTTATCTTTTACGCAGGACCTTTTGAAGGATGTGAAGGATCACAAAGGATTACTGAGCAGCCTGAATGAAGTGAGCAGTAGCCTGCTGGAACTCGTACCATGGAGGGCCCGGGAAGGTCTGGACAAGTTGGTGTCGGAGTACAACGAGCGATACAAGCTTGTGAACGATGCTCTGGTGCACCATGTTGAAGAAATCGATGCCGCCATCCTTCGGTCTCAGCAGGTAACACACTGCTTGATTTCTTTATTAAAAAAAATCATTCAATTTTAATGCTTTGCATATGAAAATGGATTGTTATTTATAGCTAACTAGCCATCCCCCGTGGCTTCGCCCGCGTAGTTGTGAAACAGGACAGCTCCCTACCGCTGACGTCACGCTTCCCCCTCACCTCGGCCTGCAGCCTCTGTCTCTCAGATTAGCACGAATATATCGCTCCTGCAAGCGAACCGTGATTCTTAGTGCGATGAGAGAAGTCGCATAATCAACCGGAATGTTCAAGCAAATTCTAGAAAAAAAAACCAATCTAAATCTGAGAAGTAGTTCTCTCATTCGCTAGCTAAGTGGAGGTAAGATACGCCCAGAGGCTGGCACGTGAGTGAGGAGGGTCCCGCCCAGCTCCCTACTTCTGAGGCCCCGCCCCCCTCCCCTTGCCGCACTGCATCTCTCTCGGATTCACGCAAATAAATCGGTACAGCAAGCAAACTATTATACTTAGCGTGATGAGAGAAGTCGCAAAATCAACCGGAATGTTCAAGCAAATTCTAGAAAAAAAAACGATCTAAATCCATTAATTAGTTCTGTCGTTCGCTAAGCGGAGGTAAGGTACATGCCCAGAGGCTGCCACGTGAGTGAGGATGGCCCCGCCCCTTGGCCCACTGCGTGACTCCTGGATTCACGCAAATAAATCGGTACAGCAAGCAAATTATGATACATAGCGCAATGAGAGAAGTCGCAAAATCAACCGGGATGTTCAAGCAAATTCTAGAAAAAAAAAAAAAGATCTAAATCTGTGAAGTAGTTCTCTCGTTCGCTGGCACGTGAGTGAGGAGGGCCCCGCCCAGCTCCCTACTCCTGAGGCCCCGCCCCCTCCCCTTGGCCCGCTGCATCTCTCTCAGATTCACACAAATAAATCGGTACAGCAAGCAAACTATGATACTTAGCATGATGAGAGAAGTCGCAAAATCAACCGGAATCCATCCATCCATCCATTTACCAACCCACTGAATCCGAACAGAGGGTCACGGGGGTCTGCTGGAGCCAATCCCAGCCAACACAGGGCACAAGGCAGGAACCAATCCCAGACAGGGTGCCAACCCACCACAGGACACACACACACACACCCACACACCAAGCACACACTAGGGCCAATTTAGAATTGCCAATCCACCTAACGAGCATGTCTTTGGACTGTGGGAGGAAACCGGAGAGCCCGGAGGAAACCCACGCAGACACGGGGAGAACATGCAAACTCCGCACAGGGAGGAACCCGGGAAGTGAACATCAACCGGAATGTTCAAGCAAATTCTAGAAAAAATAAAAGATCTAAATGCATTAAGTAGTTCTGTCGTTCGCTAAGCGGAGGTAAGGTACACGCCCAGTGGCTGGCACGTGAGTGAGGAGGGCCCCGCCCCTTGGCCCACTGCGTGTCTCCCAGATTCACGCAAATAAATCTGTACCACAAGCGAATTATGATACATAGCGCAATGAGAGAAGTCGCATAATCAACCGGAATGTTCAAGCAAATTCTAGAAAAAAAAAAAAGATCTAAATCTGTGAAGTAGTTCTCTCGTTCGCTGACACGTGAGTGAGGAGGGTCCCGCCCAGCTCCCTACTCCTGAGGCCCCGCCCCCTCCCCTTGGCCCGCTGCATCTCTCTCAGATTCACGCAAATAAATCGGTACAGCAAGCAAACTGTGATACTTAGCGCGATGAGAGAAGTCGCAAGATCAACCAGAATGTTCAAGCAAATTCTAGAAAATTCCATTAAGTAGTTCTCTCGTGAAAAGCGGACAGACAGGCAGACGTTGGATTTTATATATGTAGAGATTAGGCACGTCAAGTCAAGTGGCTTGATTGTCACACCACCCATACACCATATTGCAGCATACGGTGTTCTCCAGGACACACACGTAATCTTAGGGGGTCGGTGGTGTGTTCTTGTGACCAGCAGACATTTAGTCTGTCATACCCAGTGACTCCAGCTAGACCTAACAAAATTCATTTTCTTCAAATTATCCGACTCACGGCTCCATGTTCTTAGCGTGTTTACGTGGAATTCCTGACCCCGAAACGCATATTTACTGTCTGTATGATTTCACGTGAACTTACCGAGGATGAGAGAGAGATGTTAGTCACTATTTACACCTTCAGGGCTGGTGACACACTCTTGGCTGATTAAAAATCCAGCGTCATAGCCCTTGGCGCCATTCTGAAATAGTCACATGATTGATGATGATGATGTTTTACTCTGGCCGCAAGTATTTTCTATTTAGCGCAAATGTGAACGAAGCTGTCTCTAATTTGCACTGCTGCCCTGTGATTCAGTTTGAGCAGGCGGCTGACGTGGAGTTTGCCTGGCTGTCAGATATGGAGACAAAGCTGCTGTCTCAGGGTGACATCCGACTGGAGCAAGACCAGACCACCTCCCAGCTCCAGGCACAGAAGGTAAGAAATTCCCTATAGTTCAGAAAACATGACTTATATTCTGAGTAATATGTTTACTTAGCCCATGTGGTTTGTTGTGACGACCGAGACAAATTTTTAATCTCATGTTTTCATGAAGAATGGACTTGAATAGACGGCAAGCATGCAGTGCCCTTCTGGGATGGTTTTCAAAGTCTCCTACCCGGCTAGGAGGCCAAGCCAGTAAATGACGAAGAATAAAAAGAAGAAAGGCAGGGCATTCCCTGCCACAACCAGAACATACATAAGAAGATAAGAAATTTGACAAACGAGAGGTGACCATTCAATCCATCGAGTTCATTTGCCCTAACCCTAACCCTAACAGCTAAGCTGCCCCAATTAAAAGAAGAGGAAATTGGCATAGAGTGCCAACACCGCAGCAGATATATTGGCAACCCAGAGAGGGCGCTATTGTAGATCCTTTCCTGGCTGAGAAGTCAGTATACTGGAAGGCCAAGGTGAGGCAACCTATGTGAACTGTTTGTGTTCCCCAAGACACAAGATGGCAGCGTCCCTGAGGTGCTTTACCTGTACGCACACCCCCAGTGCATGTTGGGAGCTGTAGTCCCCCAGGGAAGCCATATTGGGTTCTTTGGGTGTTGCCAGGGGGATGCTGCAGGGATTTGTGATCCGCCTGATCCGGAGGTGATTCCAGTGGCCTGGCATCGTGCTTCTCAACCACGGGGTCATAACCCTGATTGCCTCTGGTGGGTTGTGGGTTACCGTTGTTGGTTCAAGAGTAGGTCGCCTAAGCCAGTGTTTCTCAAACACTGGGGTTGCCACCTGTGTATCCATAGGTGGGTCATAGGTTGCCGTCATTGTTTCGTGAGTGGGTTGCCTAAGCCACTGAGTCGTGACCCTGGTTGCCACTGATGGGTCGAGGGGTTATGGTGGTGGCTTAGCGAGTGGGCTGTAGTGCATCACCTAAGAGATCGGCAGCACTACGCGATATGTTTCCCTATTTCTAACTGAGCTTATTTCAGCAATGGGGAGATCTGATTGCGCTTGGTTCACCAAGGGGGTTGTCAATGAATTTAAAAAGGCAAAACTGGGTCTCGGGACCATAAAATTTGGGAAACACCGGTGTAAGGAAAGTGGTGTGGGCCGAATACGTAAAAGTTAGCAACATGGTTAGCAGCGCCGATCAAAGCAAACCATAGAGGTCCCTCCGGGAGTCAGAAAACATATGAGACCCTGCGAAATGATAGCAATAATAATTATGATAATAGCAAGATTTATCACTGCAACTAGTTCCGGCAGTTTCTGGAATTCTGTTTTTCTGTGGCCCTCTGCCAAAAGTATGGATCGCCTCAAATTAGTTAACCATAAAATCAGCACATGAATGTATTTATTTAACAAACCTTTAGCAGAAATAAGCATGCATTTTGCCCATGATGAGTCTACGAGTGGATGACTTCATGCTGTAACCACCAGGGGGCACCACTGAGCCCCAAACCTCAGACACAGTGATGCCCAACACAATTCTTGGTTTAAATAAAAAATATTTATTTAAACAAAACACTCTCACAATAATCACCTGTACTAAGATCACTAAATAAATACAATAACCGTCGCAATTCTTCCTCCTTCCTCTTTTCAAGAATGTTGCCCGCTGACTCTCTGATGTGAGGGCGGTGGGCTCCTTTTCAAGCCGGACCCGGGAATGCATCCTGTGCCCCAATGAGTCCTTTTGGAAGCACTTCCGGGTCACATGGAAAGCAGGGCAGTCCTCCCCAGAAAGCGCCCTCTACTGGCATCCAGGGACCCCAACAGGGTTGCACTTCCAGCAACAAAGCACCTCTGCGGGTGTCCAAACTGGGACGAGGACCACCGACACCTGCTGTATGGGGGATGGAACTGCTTCTTCTGGTCCATCAGTTATCTTACTCCGGCTGGCACGACGTCGTTTCCTTGTCCAGCCGGTAAGCTCGTCTGTCCTCTTGGGCCCTTGCAAACGCGTAGATTATGCGTCATGGATGATTTTTGTCCAGAGTTGGTCTCCATAGACAGAAACTGTAATCTCCATTCTCCATGAAAACATGAGAACCTGGCATCCATACAAACTACATGGGGTAAGCAAAATAATAAAAATATACAGTGTCACTTTTGTGTGGCCTATTCCTTTAACTGTTCTTGATTTGCTGTTTTCCCCAGGCGTTCTCAATGGACATTTTGAGGCATAAGGACAACATTGATGAGATTGTAAAGAAAGGGGAGGCCATGTTGGATAACAGTGATGAAGAAGAGAAAGCATCTTTAAAGGTAAAAATGCCAGCTGCACCGTAACTGTGCCCTCTGTTAAAAGTCTCTGCTTTCCGTGTCTGTAAGGAGGATTAGGCAGTCAGCGAGACCTCTATTATGGCCAGTTGTGTTAGGCACAGTCATGTACTGCACGGGACAGCTGTTGAGGAGCTGGCAACCACATCTAAAGCTCAACGCATTCCTTTTCGCCGAAATGCTGTCATCTGCAATGGCTCACTAGAATGGGCATGGTTCCTTCTCTTCTCACCAGCGGAGAGCAGCTGTAATAACACAGATGAGCCAGCAATGGAAATTCTGTGTTTGCGTTGCCGACAAACGAGCTCGCGCCATTGTCAAGTGGCTACCACATACTTGGAGAGTGTTGCAATGTCGTAAGCCAGCTGCTCAAAGCTGCTCTTGACATTTGGTCTAATAATAACTTGACTCTGTCCCCGGGTTCTGTTTTTCTATTATTAATTTAATTAAAGTCATGAGATGTTGAATTATGAGAGAGCAAAAAGACAAATATTGCTTTGTAACGTTTACCACGGCCAAGGCGGAGATGGGTTAACTCTTTGTGCTCTCTTCTGTAGGAGAAAATCCGACAGCTCCTGGAGAAGTACGATGTGGTCAGCCATATCAATTCGGAGAGGTGTCTCCAGTTAGAACGTGCCCACTCACTGGCCAGCCAGTTCTGGGAGACCTACGAGGAGCTGTGGCCCTGGCTACAGGATATCACCAGTGTCATTTCTCAGCTGCCGGCCCCTGCCATTGAGTACGAAACCCTGAAGCAACAGCAAGAAGAACTGAGGGTGAGGGTTCTTGTGTGATGATTTTGCCCAGAATATTACAATGTTGACCTTCCCTTTCATTTCTGACTCATTTTACTTATTATTATTTGGATTTTTTTCGTATACTGTATTTATTGTATGGTTATGCTGGGGACATCACCATGCCACCATGATGTCCTGCGATTGATATATTCATTTACTCAGTCAAATCTTTTAATTAATCCTGTGGGACCTGTAGGGGGTGCTGTTGCTCCCAAATTCCTGACACAAAGGTTTGCACATAAGGTCTCATATGAACAGAGTTTCACTGTGTAAAATTCGTACAGGTAAGCGTTTCCCACACCACAACCACAACTCTCATTTTCTGCAATTCTCTGTCGTCTCTTTCCTGCTCCCCTTTGCAAGTTTTGACTTCATCCTCCCGACTCTGGCTGTCTGAGTTGAGGCCTTCAGCCCCTTTTCTGTAAGAACTGTGGCTCGGGAGTACTTCCAGGTAAGGCTGGTGCCTGACAAAAGTAGGGCTCGCTAGTCCCCATAGTGCCCACCCTGGCAGCACCCACAGAACCAAACTGGACTGAGCCAACAAACTACAGTTCCCAATGTGCCCTGTGGGAATCCAGAATGGCACCATAAGCCAGGACAGCTGTCACCTAGAGTTTTGAGGGAGACAATGCCCTGATCAAATTGTCTTCCCCTGACCTTCCATGCCACTGGCATTCCGGCCGGGCAAGGATCCCAGAACAGCTCTTGCTTGCATGCCAGTCCCCATGTCTCTCACAGCTGACAGTTCACATGCAGGTTTCCCATGTTGTGTGGGCCAACGTTGCCAGGTTTTGCTGCTGGCATCCTGACAAGTGACATCATGACACTGTTTGTAGTTAAGATGAAGGAAAGCGTTCAAAAATAAATGACAAGAGCAGGATCTTTAGGTGGCCAAGAAATTTATAGTTCTTGTTTTTGCTGAGAGGATGAAGTGGGAAAAAGAACTGCTGATAGTTCCTGTTGTTCTTCGTCCTCCTCCTCTTCTTCTTTCCGTGTCCAGTGAGACATAATACTTAACAAAAACTTGCAGCTAAGATGGCTTTGTTGTTGACTACTTGGATGTCTTCCACTGTGTATGTACAGTATGGTCTAACAAGTGATGAGGATATTGGACAGCACCACACTCAGCTGGCAGGAGACCCCATTTCTGCAGGTTGGTCTTCCATCTTGGCATACCCACTCTAATACGATTTAAGGTTCTCCACAATGTGTAAGACAGATCTTCTTAGACTGGAAAGTGTGGGTTGTCACTTCACTCCTCTATTTGGTGATTTGGTTCACTTCCCGAGTTCCTTCCAAAACTAACGTTCTTAAAAGGAAGCTCTTCCTGAATCTGAGCCATCGTGCTTTGGGTTGGTGTCCATACGCAGGGTGGGGGGGTGTCGGGGGTCTGTCTCCTATCTCTCCTTGTAGCCAAACGAGAAGCCTAATTGTTGTGAGCCCAAGAGAGGTTACCTTTGTTAAGTTGTTTAGGTTAACTGTGTCATTGAGTGCCCTTTTCGTTGAACATTCAAAGTAAACAAGGACGGCCGGGTTGGTGTCCCAACATTCATTCTGTGGAAATACCATTCCTCCCACAGCCACAACACACAAAATGAATTATAATAAGTTACATTTTGTTAACCAGTTGCCGTTCACTAAAGAACTGCTGAACTATGCACTTTGTCTGGGGGGTACCACACATCTTTGTCTTGGCCGCCAGCCTCACCCACGTAATTTGACTGCACGGTGATCATTCTGTCTCGCATTTCTCGGGACCTTTTGCATCTTACTATCTTTAGTTCGGTAAACTTAGAATATATAGTGATCAAGGGCCCAAATTGTATTTGCAGATTTTTGCATTCGTGGGGGTCCTGAATAATTTGTTGGCTGAATGTCCTCAGTGTTGGTGTGTCAAGAGAGAGGATGTGTAGCATTGCTCATAATGGCACTCGGTTTTGTTTCAATTCTCTTTTTTGCTTAACTCCATGGGGTCCCGAGTGCATCCTATAACCAAACTTGCCCTTTTAATTAACTTGTTGGTTGAGTGGGCCTCTTTTGAACTGATGTTATTGACCCAGCTCTCCACACTGGCCATCACTGAGTTGTAGAAGACATGAATAATGTCACTTCCCACATTAAAGGAAAACAACCTCCTAAGAAAGAAAAGCCCGCTCAGCCCTTTTCTCATATTTTTCCGAGACATGTGATTAATGTGGACCCCAATGGACCTGTAAGAGTGCACCACTTCTACATCCACTCCTTGAATAGTGACCAGACATCAAGGCCGTTTGGTGCAGTAAAAGTCAATAAGCAGTTCTTTGGTTTTGCTGTTGGTAAATTGCAGACAATTCTCAAAGTTCTCCCCCTGACTCCTCTCCTCCGTCTCATCCCCCCTTATCAATACTCCCCATAAGTGCAGAATCATCTGAGAATTTCCACATGTGACATATGCTGCTGTTGCATTTATAGTTGGAGGTGTACAGAGTTGTTTATAGATAGATAGATAGATAGATAGATAGATAGATAGATAGATAGATAGATAGATAGATACTTTATTAATCCCAATGGGAAATTCACAAATTTATGTACAAATGACTAACACACAGAGAGGCAGCATGCATAGCTGATCAGCAGCTCTAGTCAGGGTATACTGGACTAAAGTCGTGAGTCTCCTGCTTGGATTTAAAAGCTGTGACTGAAGGGGATTCTTTTATATTAGCAGGCAGATCAGTCTACAGCTTTGGGTCCCTGTAACTAAAAGCTCGACCCATCCCTGTTGTCTCTCTTATTATATTAAAAAAACCTGGGACGAGACGAGACTTTTTAGTCCAGGACGAGATGTGATTTTTTCAGAGAGATACTTTCACGTCCCGGGAGACAAGACTTTGTGCCAAGAGATTTAACCACACCGGGTGCCAGAAGTAAAAGAGAAAGAATAGATGACAAAGTAGTACGTCATAAAGAATTAAAAAATCTTGGCGCAGTACACATGCAGAGCAGGTTAGAGATAAAGGAAGTACGAAAATTCGAAAGTCTTAAAAAAAATGATAGTAAAGATCACATTAGCGCAAACAAACAAATTATTACTCGGTGAAATAACAGAACAGCAAAAAGAGATCAAATATATTGTTCAGATGTACACTTTAAGTCAGAGACTTGTAGATCGTCTAATTCGTGTTGCCATCAGGGATAAGTCGTGTTTCTTCCCAATGAAGAGGTGTATCCGCGAGTATTAAAAGATTTGTTGTTTGGTGAAAGTGAAATCCACAAATGCGAGCGACAGAGATGTGAAGTAGCTGACGCGGAGTGCAGGCCGAGGGGTTGGCGTGCGAAGCGAGCAGAGGACGAAGCCCCCTGGTTTTATTGATAATCAGAATCGTAAGCCGGCATGGCATCCTGAGATCTCAATGTGTGCTCTGGTTTCAAGTAATGATAAGCTCAGATAAGTAAGTAGGGCCCCAGTCATTGAAGACCTGTATGTTGAAAGGAGGATTTTGAAATCAGGCCTAAACTTAACTGGGAGCCAGTGTATGGGCTTGAGGACTGGAGTTACGTGTTTTCTGGTTTGTGTGATAATCCTTGCACCAGCATTTTAAATTTTGTTGCCCTCTTTGGATAAGAGCGTCTCCAAAGCAAATAAATGGAAAAGTAAAACGGTATTCATTCTGTTATTTACAGCAAATGCGGGAGTTGATAGCAGAGCACAAGCCTCACATCGACAAAATGAACAAGACTGGACCTCAGCTTCTTCAGCTCAGTCCCCCTGAAGGCCTCTCCATCCAAGCGAAGTACACAGCCGCCGATCAGCTCTATGCCCAAATCAAGGAGAATGTGAAACAGCGGGCAGCGGTGCTGGATGAAGCCATGTCCAAGTCCACACAGGTAATGCCATTTTGTGAGTTATGGGAGCCCACCTTGACTCGGCGTGCTCATGACGTTTGCTTCCTTTCATTCTTCTCATGGGGTAACAACCTCGTATTTACCCAGTGAAATACGGCCAGATGTCTACTGGTGTCCTCTCGCTTTGTTGAGTGAGGAATATTGGAGGAAAGCCATGTACTGTGTAGGAGTGATCTGCCATAAGTATGATCAAATTTTAATATAATACGCCTCTAGGCTGTATGTGTAGAATGCTGAATGGTCAGCCATTAAAGACCATACCCTGTATGTACAAAGCACTGGATGAAATGTTACGAGCTTAAAAAAAGGTGACAAAGGGCTTGAAAAGTCAAAGGGCCTTACGCCTAACCATTCAGGAAAGGCTCAAGGCCCTAAATCCAGATTTGGGGTGGCTTTTTGGTTCTTACTTGATTTAGGTATATGATAAGAAAGACCCTTCCCAGCGCCGGCCCTGCCATGTGTGCGAACGAAGCGGTCGCATAGGCTGGTAAAGTTTAACACATTTTTGTCAACTATAATAGACAGAGGAAGGGGTGGCGTCAGGTGATCTTTAGCACCCAGCCTGTGATTTTACTGATTATCCCCCAGTCCTTTTGACTTGACATCCATGTATAACATGCATGAACCTTGAGGGTGTCTCCTCATCTCCCTTTGACTTGACATCCATTTATGACTAGCGTGAAACTTCAAGCTGACCCTCTCAGCCCTCTTTGACTTGACATCCATGTATGACTTGAATTATACTTCAGGGTGACTTCTCACTCTCTTTGATTTGAAGCCCATGTACAACTAGGGTAGAACTTCAAGGTGACCCTCTCACCCTCCCTTTCACTTGACATCCATTTATGACTAGCGTGAAACTTCAAGCTGACCCTCTCAGCCCTCTTTGACTTGACATCCATGTATGACTTGAATTATACTTCAGGGTGACTTCTCACTCTCTTTGATTTGAAGCCCATGTACAACTAGGGTAGAACTTCAAGGTGACCCTCTCACCCTCCCTTTCACTTGACATCAATGTATGACTAGCGTGAAATTTCAAGGTGACCCATCATCCCCTCTTCAGTTTGACATCCATGTATGACTTGCATTATAGTTCAGGGTGACTTCTCTCCTCTCTTTGATTTGAAACCAATGTACAACTAGCGTAGAACTTCAAGGTGATCTCCTCATCCCCCTTTGATTTGACATTCATGTATGACTTGCATTAAACGTCAGGGTGACTCCTCATCTCCCTTTGATTTGTCATTCATTTATGACTAGTGTGAAACTTCAAGCTGACCCCCTCAACCCTCTTCAGTTTAACATCCATGTATGACTTGCATGAAACTTGAAGCTGACCCCTCGTCTCCCTTTGATTTGATATCCATGTACGAAATGTCAAGTTGACCCCTAACCCCTCTTTGATTTGACATCCATGTATGACTTGAATTATACTTCAGGGTGACTTCTCACTCTCTTTGATTTGAAGCCCGTGTACAACTAAGGTAGAACTTCAAGGTGACCCTCTCACACTCCCTTTCACTTGACATCCATTTATGACTAGCGTGAAACTTCAAGCTGACCCCCTCATCTCCCTTTGATTTGACATCCATGTGCGACTTGCATGAAACTTCAGGGTGACTCCTTATCTCCCTTTCATTTGTCATCCATGTATGACTAGTGTGAAACTTCAAGGTGACCCATCATCCCCTCTTCAGTTTGACATCCATGTATGACTTGCATTGTAGTTCAGGGTGACTTCTCTCCTCTCTTTGATTTGAAACCCATGTACAACTAGCATAGAACTTCAAGGTGACCCACTCGCCCCCCTTTGATTTAACATCCATGTATGAGTTTCATTAAACATCAGGGAGACTCCTCATCTCCCTTTGATTTGTCATTCATTTATGACTTGCATGAAATTTCAAGCTGACCCCTCATCTCCCTTTGATTTGACATCCATGTACGAAATGTCAAGTTGACCCCTAACCCCTCTTTGATTTGACATCTATGTGTGACTTGCATTAAACTTCAGGGTGACCTCTAACCCTTCGCTCTTCATTTTGACATGCATGTACGACTCAGGGGGAGCACCGCTCTTTGATCGGCAATAATACGCATAGCAAGTGCCTTTGAGACGCTGTGGATTGTGGGTAATGTTTTCACTTTTGCTTAGGGAAGCAAAAAAAGTGGGAGTCGGCCCTGACCCCTTCCCACTGTTGAAATTCACTTACTGTGTTCTTTCTCTTTTCCTCTCTTCTTGTTCACTTCGTTCCCCCCCCACTGTATGTGTCGGGCCTTCACTCTCCTGACTGTTTATGACTCAAACTGCCAACCAGTTAAATGAGGTGAGATCTGACGCACGATGGCCTCCCGCCTGAATGTTTTGTCAGGACGGCATGGCTTGCCGTGTATCACACGCGTTGCTTGTCTGGTTGTCATTTACTGCTGAGGCTTTCTGGGCAGCTGAACTTACATTTAACAAATATTTAAGCTTTGGAATGCACAGTTTGTAATTTGTCCAGGACTTTTATGTCTTTGGGTTGTTTGTGTGTTTTTTAAGTGCTTTGGAAAAGAACACAATGAGGACAGATAATAGCAGAAAAATATTACAGAGAGAAAAAATAAACTTTTTAGTCTTACTACTCACCCTCATGGAGCGTCCAGTGCTGCCAGGTAATCGTGTGTTTCAGTGTAGAAGGGATTTGGGGTGACCCGATCCTAACTCTGTCATGTAGACCCAGACAAGGACAAACACGTTGGTCCCCTTAGAGCTCATTAAAAGTGTGCTGCACGGCCCCTGAAAAGTGATGACATGAAAAGCCATTGTCCCCTGTGTACCTGCACGCCCCTTTGAGATGTCATCGAGTAAATCAGAGCAAGTGTGAAAAGAGATCAAGTATGGCTTCTTCTACAAAGATCTTCTAAAATGGCCTGGACACATTTGTTGCGACCCCAATTAAAACATTGGATTGGAGTGAATTTTTCAAACTCGCCATTTTCTTGAATTCGTAATCACAGACGTCTACAATCAGCCATTCAGCCAGTTTATAAAATGAGATGAGTCGTCACCCTGCTGTTTGGTGTCCCACACTGAACATGGAGCAGAGAAATCAAAGGAGAGAGTCGCCTGAGGAGATCAGAAAGAAAATTCTAGACCAGCGTGATAAAGGCAAAGGCTAGAAGACCACCACCTCCAAGCAGCCTGATGTTCCTATGATGACAGCTGCAAATATTATGAAGAAGTTTAAGTTCCATGAGACTGTAGACAACCTCCCTGGACGCGGCCGCCAAGAGGAAAATCCAGCCCAGAATGGGCAGAAGGACAGTGGGAATGGTAGACAAAAAGCTGAGGACAACTTCCAAAGAGATCCAAGCTGAACTCCAGTGTCTCATCCCACCATCCAGCATTTTTTGAAAGGATTCCACTTCCAGAAGGACTCCACTTATAAGAGCCAGACTTGAAGTTGCTCAAATCCCTGCTGACTTGCCACAATCCTTCTGGGAGAACGTCTTGTGGACAGAGGTGACAAAACCGGAGGGCTTTGTGTCAAGTCACATCAGCTCAATGTCCACAGATGAAAATATGAAGCTTTCAAAGAAAAGAGCACCTTAGCTACTGTGAAACATGGAGACCATTTAGCCTCTTCTCATCTTTGTGATTTTCTTGGACAGGATGTCAAGTTGCAGCTATGGTTTACACCTAGACGTAATAGTGATCTCTGGCATGCTCTGGAGTGGTCTACAGCTGATTTTGTCACAGTCATGAAGAGAATCAACATCTCTGGTTCTAACACCACGAGTCTCTAACATGAATGAGTGGTGATGTTTTGGGGATCCTTGGTTGTGTCTGGCATGGGGTGCCTCGAGTCTGTGCAGGGAACAATGAAGTCTCAAGACCACCAAGACCTTCTGGAGCAAAACATCCCGCCCAGTGTCAGGGCGCTCTGTCTCAGTCACAGCTCATGGACCCTCCAACAGCATAATAAGACCGTGGTCTATGAAATTAACTGCTGTAAGAGATCAGACAGACCATCAAGATAAAGAATTGGGGCACCACCCCTGGTGACCCCTTATAGTTGAAGTATTGAAAAACAAAGCAAACCACCCATTAATGGCGGAGATGTCTTTTCAGACTTTAGTTCCCAAGTGAAATGACTCAAGATGGCGGATCTTCCAGGAAGAGGCAGGACCAGACACCGGAAGTGACATCAGTGGTGGTAGAGCAGAGGGAGGAGGAGAAATCAGGCTTTACTTAGCACACAGCGCCAACCTCTGGAGCGGCAGGGAATTACAATCAGCGGAGCCCTAAAGCTGTCCCCTATGTGCCCGCGGGTGACACTGGTTCTGGTCCACGTTGACTAGACGAGAATGAACCTCACGAGGCGTGTTGTTCTGTAGCATTAGAAATTCAGTTTCAACATCTGAGTAGACCTGGCATTGGAACAAGAAACATACGGAGGGGGACAAAAGAACGGGAAACTCCATCTTGTTATGATGGCACCTTCTATAAATTGTTTGCGTCTCTCCTTCCTGACCTAAAGTTCATTTTATGGGGCATTTTTAGGCACAAGGAATGTAGTAATGTAACTTATTTTTCAATCACAGGCTTCTCAGTTTATAATACGTTTTTAATCATTTACTTCCGTTTTCGCTCTCTTTATGGGATAGTTGTGTTTTCGTTACTGTGGCAAATTTTCCCATGATGCACCAGGAGTGATCAACTGGTGATGTCACTGGGGCAACCATATAAAAATCAGCTAGTCATTCATTTTCTAAAATATTTATTCTTGAACAGGGTCGTGGGGGAATTCTGGAGGGTTTCCTAGCAACCAAGGCACGAACCATCCGCTGAACAGGGAGCCCCCATATAAAGGTCACTTCATGCATTCCTGGCATATCCGAGATTAATTTAAATATTTTTTACGATTCTTCATATTTTTTTTTTTTTGTGACTCCTGGCAATAGGAAAAAGCTCTGAACTTTTGGCTTTGATTTTTAGTCAGCGATTTGGCTTTTTGGAAAATCTTTCCGACTTCCAGTATTGACCCCTTTTTTGGATCATTGCTCATAAAGGTTTTTAATGACTACCCTTTCAGTCGGTGCACCCATGAAAAAAGGAGTTTAACCTTCAAGTAACTAATCCACAGTCACCAATGCAGCTGCAAAGGTGAGTCACGTTAGGTAGCGTCAGCAGGATGTGCCAGCTGTTAAAGGGGTCTTTGATATGTGCTCTGGCATGGCAGATTGTAAAGGGAGGACCAGGAGGGAGACGTTAAAGCTTGAAAGGGGTCCAAAAGTCTGAATTAGCCTAAGCCGCCCTAATTCAGGGTGTTTGTAGGAGATGTAATGATTTACTTTATGAGGTAGAAGTACATAATAAACAGGAATACAGGACACGCTGGGGTACAGCGCATCAATGCACCCACCACATGATGAAACAACTCGGGATTCCAGTTGGCAACCCCCCCAGGTTCAGTCCCACCTTCTGGAAATGATCGTCTATCTGCCACAGCCAGGTGGTACATGGGTGTCCACTTGGCCAGGTCCAGCCATTTGGGTTCTCAACAATGAGGGTCCTGCAAGCCATAACTGACACTTCCTCATAATGCGGTTAACGTGCCTCATTCGGGACTCCGTGAGCAACACAAAGTCAAACCAGTGGTGCCCAAGGACCCTCTGAAGAGACACACATGAAGGAGTCCAGTCTTCATATCGGGTCACTGGATAGCGACCATGTCTCACAAACCGGGACCACCAGGACTCTAAAGACCCGGACCTTCATCCTTTTGTTAAGATATCGGGAGTGCCACACACCCCTTTCCAGTGACCTCATGACCCCCCATGCTCTCTCAATCTGTCTACTGACTTCATATGAAGAGTCGCATGAATGTCACTGCTGAGGTAAGTAAACCTCTCGACGAGGTTGATACTCTCTCCGCAGACAGACACACTGCTGATGGCCGTGCCCAAGAGGTCATTAAAGGCCTGGATGTTGGTTTTTATCAGGACCCTCACAAGCCCAGACACTCAGACTCCCCACTCAGTCTCTCGAGAGCCCCCATCAGAGCTTCCATTGACTCTGAGAACATCAAAGTCAAGATCAGTGAATCTCTCTTCATCAACAGATGCCCCACAGTTGCTGGACCCCACAACCCCCCGGAAATTACCATCTATCAACTGCAACCAGGTGTTACGTGGGAGACCCCTTGGCCAGGTCCAGCCACTCGAGTCCGCAACAATGAGGGTCCTGAGAGCCGGCTCACCCTCGGGGAAATTATAGTGCTGTAACTGACGCTCCCTCACAATGCATGTCATGTGCCTCATTTGGGACTCCGTGAACAACACAAAGTCAAACCAGTGGGACCCAAGGATTCTCCGAAGAGACACCGTACTGAAGGAGTCCAGTCTTCATGTCAGGTCACTGGATAGCGGCCATGTCTCACAAGCAGGGAGATATCATGAGCGCCACACACCCCTTTCCAGTGACCTCATGACCCCCCGTGCTCTCCCAATCCGTCTACTGACTTCATATGAAGAGTCACATGAATGTCACTGCCAAGGTAAGTAAACCTCTCGACGAAGTCGACACTCTCTCCGCAGGCAGACACGCTGTTGATGGCCGTGCCCAAGAGGTCATTAAAGGCCTGGAAATGTTTGAAAAATTAAAACATGAGCTTCATTTTCAATGTTTGAAGTCTAAATAATCTCCTTTCTAATAGAAATTTGTCACTTGTCACCTCCTGAACAGAGGCCAACAGAAAGGATTAAAAAATCACATTAACTCTTTTAGGTCGGATGTCGACTTTTGTCAAAATTCAGGGGTAGAAGACAGTAATCAGCCGTAAACGGCCCGCTATGTTTTAGTTTGACTCTCTTTGCTAGAAGGAAAGTTAACCTCATTGGTTTCACCTCGATTACCTGCACATGCGTGCGTAGCGAAGAGCAAACAACCTCTAAAATGGCATCGACATCTGGCGAGAGACCGAAGCAAATACAGAAAGCGAAATACTCCGTTGACGACATTTTGCTTATTATCGCCGAATCGGACTCTGACTTGTTGGACTCTGATTTTGATGCAAGTGACCTGAAAACAAAAGTGAGGTATCGGCTTACGTAGCTGATGCAACGTTCTCCCGGGAAGACCGCCACTTACAATGACAAGAGGTACAAACCAGATTGGGCCGCACCGCCACGCAAAGACAGGACAGGCAGCCAGCTCGCCACGCATTCCTACTGGCCATCGAGCTGCCCCTACACAGCCACCAGGGACACTGAACAGGCGTCGACAGAAGTCACAGCAACAAACGTTTTACGTTGATTTACATGTGAAACCTTTGCTTTGTGTGCTTTTCAGAAAACGGAGTTGCCTGCAAAAGATATTCAGCCCTCAAAGAGTTAAACATATTTAAACAAAAGACGTGTGTGTGTGTGTGTGTAGAGCAGTCCGTTCTGCTCACACTCGACCACAGCCACTAGATGGCGCATGCACGCACTTTTACATTTTTTTTTGGCTCTTGCATGCACCTTACTTCTCACCATGAAAGACCTGTGTGTGTGTATGGAGCAGGCTGCTCTGCTCACACTCAACCACAGCCACGGGAGTTGGTGTGAAGATGTAGAAGCTTATCCAAGTGTGACTTGCACTTGGTGAGATGACACATGCATGCACTTTTACATTTTTTCAGCACTCGTACGCACCTCACTTCTCATTCAACGCAAGCATACACACTCAGCTGTGTGGTGCATGCACTGTGTACGTTCACAAGCTTCCAGCCTGTCCTGCTCAATTTGTGCCACAGCTGCACTCGACTACACGTCCACCTCGGGCAACATACGACCTTTTCCCGGCCCACTTACCTGACGCCTGTGCAAGTTCACCATTATAGTAAAACCGCTAGGGAGTCTTCGGGTTGTTTTTTTGTCCCCAAGACCAAACGCCACTAGTTTTATTCATAAACCACTGATCTTGAAATAAAGGGAAGTACAATGTAAGCACAAGGGGGCGCCATTGAGCCGCAAACCATAAAACACTTTAAAGTTCAAAAACTTGTAATGGTCCAAACAATAGGAGAAAACAGGTCAAGGGTTGAGGGAATTCCCCGTATAATCTCGGTGGTCGTCTTGCTAGACTGATACCACGGTCAAACTTTGTAATTACAGGCATTTGACAGAGAGAGTAACGTTCACGGTTCTTTCATCTTGACAAACAGGAAATGGAATTTAGTCTGGGAGGAAGTGATGTTGATGGGTGGAGGCGGAAGTGAGGTCGTCGTCCTGGGGCCGGTGGTGAAGTCATCAAGCAGGGACCAGAGGCGGAGTCTTCAGGGAATCAGGAAGTGGTGTTATTGTGTGAGTTCGGAGGATGGAATGTTATTTGTTAGTCTTCTGGTTTTCTGTTGGGAGTAGAGGAAGGCATTAAAACTGTGATGAGATCCTCTGTCTTTTGTTCTTTCTCGCTCATTTAAGCCTTTCGACTGCCCTGCTAAGAGCACGTGTGTGACAATATATATTGTGAAATAAATAGGTTTGGGGCAGCCACCCGTATACTTGAGCCCTGGCTGCACAACGCAAAACTTGTTGCACTGATGTGTACAGATTCGAGTCCACCATTGAACTGAGGAAACATAGGAAGTGGTCTGGGTTTTAAGGAAGGGAACCGGAAGTGAACTCAGGGTGATAGGAACTGGAAGTGATGTCATCGTGGCTGGAACTAGAAGTTATGTCAGGGTGGCCAGACCCAGAAGTGACATCATTGTAGTCGGACCCCGGAAGTGGTGTCTTTGTGGCTGGAATCAGGCAGAATTTCCTGTGTTTGGTCTGCAGGGATAACGGAGAAAAGGTTAGCACACCCTGGCCTGCCATGGAATTACCGTCATTTGGTCCTTTTAGCTGCTTCCCATTTGCACGTGTGTGTGACAATATATACAAGTAGAAGGCCCATGGAGCCGACTCGTACCATCACAGGGTCCTGGAAGGCTATATCCGCAGATATGGTGGGCCGACCCTTAATATGAATGAAAAATGTTAATATTGCGAGAGATGTAACAAATGGCTGTCTTCACATTGTTTTAGTTTTTCTCACTCTTCTTTCTTAATTTCGTTCCGCAGTTCCACGACAAAATCGACCCAATGCTGGAAACTTTGAAGAGGATTGTCGAGCGTCTCAGAACTCCGCCTTCCATCTCCGTTGAAGTGGAGAAAATCAAGGAGCAGATCAATGAAAACAAGAACGTTCTGGTGGACCTCGAGAAGCTCCAGCCCGTCTTTGAGACCCTGAAGCAGCGAGGCCAGGAGATGATCGCCCGCTCGGAGGGAGCGGACAAAGACGTATCAGCCAAAGGTACGGTACTTCCGCCTTCAGCTCATGGCTGCCGGTAGAGCGTCTACGGCTCACACGGCTGCTTAATTGAGAAATCGCAGCACGTTGTTCTTCACCTGGCTCTCATTCTCAACAGAACAGAAAAAATACTGGCAAAGCTGCACATTCAAAATGTCCTCACTTTTGTTTTCTTTCTTTTCTTTTCACATAAAAGGCAAAAGTGTTTTCATCGGAATGTACATGAAGTTAGGATTTTTTTCCACATTCCACTGTAACGGTCATCTGGAATATGTGTGCGTCTCTGTGAGTTTGTACCTTTTCCCATTCCTGTTATTAGTGGAATGGCTTAATTTGTAAGGCCGGCCAATTGTACAGGGGGAGGGGAGCACCTGACTTGGAGGGCCCAACAGACTGTAGTGGGAGGAGCCAATATAATGTAGGGGGAGGAGTCAATGGTATGTATATGGGTGACGGGAAAAAGAAGAGGAGAAGTGCAGAGCCAAGAGAGAAGTGGATGCCATCAAAGGAAAAGGCAAGAGGGAAAGAGATTGACGCCGCATGGAAAACGTCAGGTGAACTCGGGTTCATTTGAGGACAAATTAATTTTACTGCCTTTGTGGGCCTCTCTGTGTCATATCATTAGTACTGGTGTACAAAATTGTAATATTTAAATTAACGATATATTAATTGTGGCAAAGTTTATGCGCCAGAAGAATGACGCACTCGCCTTTCAGAAGCACAAAGAGGCCTAAAGTAGTCGTTTGAGTCACCCAGCTAAGACCTTCTCTGTTAGCCGAATGGCTTTGCGTTCCTGTTTGGGGATGATGGCTCACGACGTCACATCAAGTACGAAGAGACGTTTATTACATTAGCACGACCGTTTAGCCTGGTGAAGCTTTTTTTTTTATTTGCACACACGTTCGGTTTGCCACCATTACTATAATAGTACATTTGGAACAGACGTGTACTGCAAACATGGGAGCGGGAGCATGGAAAGTGTGGTGGAGTCAAAAGAGATGCAGCTGACAGGAACGTCACCTTACGGGCCACAGAATGTCTCGGGTCACTGAATCTGTCCGAGGTCTAAACCCGTCCTGACTGCAGCTGGACTCTATTGACTCTGCGTCTGGCAGAGTATCTCCTTTAACGGAGTATCTCCGTTGTTACCGCACTACAGGATGGAAGCACATCTGGGTCAGGAGGACGTTCCTTAAAGTTGGGGATGATCTCTCCCTGCAGCTCCCCCTGGTGGCACCCACGGAACACAGCAGGGCCATCTGACGGACTACAATTCCCAGCATGCCCCCTGGGTACCCATGTAGGCCCTATAGCCCATAAACACTGCCCCGTATTGTATTAAAGGAGCAAATATAGATAGATAGATACTTTATTAATCCCAAGGGGAAATATTACATACTCCAGCAGCGGCATACTGATAAAAACCAATATTAAATTAGAGAGTGATAACAATGCAGGTATAACAGACAATAACTTTGTATAATTTAACGTTTATCCCCCCGGGTGGAATTGAAGAGTCGCATACTGTGTTGGAGGTTTGATCTCCTTAGTCTGTCAGTGGAGCAGGACGGTGACAGCAGTCTGTCGCTGAAGCTGCTCCTCTGTCTGGAGATGATCCTGTTCAGTGGATGCAGTGGATTCTCCATGACAGACAGGAGTCTGCTCAGCACCCGTCACTCTGCCACAGATGTCAAACCGTCCAGCACCGTGCCTACAATAGAGCCTGCCTTCCTCACCAGTTTGTCTAGGCGTGAGGCGTCTTTCTTCTTAATGCTGCCTCCCCAGCACACCACCGTGTAGAAGAGGGTGCTCACCACAACTGTCTGATAGAACATCTGCAGCATCTTGTTGCAGATGTTGAAGGACTAAGGAAGTATAGTCGGCTCTGTCCTCTCTTGCACAGGGCATCAGTATTGGCAGTCCAGTCCAGTTTATCATCCAGCTGCACTCCCAGGTATTTATAGGTCTGTACCCTCTGCACACAGTCCATGTGATTAGTCTTCCCTGGACCTTCTGTTAAACGGGGTAAGGAACCTTAAACCATCCCAGCCAGGACACCATAACGCCATGTCACATACCACTGGCTGTCACCCTCTTGTTTTGCAGCAAACTGCAGGTGTGATGAAGAAGCTGATGGGAATTGAAAACCTCAGTGTGCTACAAAACAAAACAACAAAAGAGAAAAAAAATCTGTAATTTGTATTTATAGAAAATGAGACGTTTCACAGACTCTGTAAATCATTTCGCTTTTCTTGTAAGTGGTGGAGGCAGGATGCCCTACAGCAGGGAAGCAATTAAATGCATCAGGGACTTTACGCCTGATTAGAAACAAATGTATTGATCAGCAGATGCCGACTTTGATGTCGCCAGCAGGATTTGAATTTTATTTCCTCCGTTGTTTAAAAGCAGCCAGCTTGATGTTCAGTTCCATTGATCAAACACCCAAAGAAGGAATTTCTGCCTTGTTGACCCCTGGCAAATTCCTGCTAATGCTTCTCCATGCCTTGGAATTTGTTCACACTGCGTAAAACGATTATTACTAAGAGTAGCCAAGAAAACTGAGCCACAAATAAATAAAACAGTCAAGGCCAGCGTGAAGTCAGGAAATGGCATCTGTTGTGGTTCTGGTCACATAACACACTGCTGGGGCTGAAGCAGCAATGAGGACGAGGAGGACGATGAGAGGCTTTGGGACTCAGAGACACCACCAAGGATGTGCAGACAAGTGACAGGTCTGGATTTAAAAAAAGATAGAAAAGAATAAAAGAAAACTGATTAATAAGAAAATCAATTAACAAATCAATCAATCGATGCATCATTTACACAACATAAAAATATTCAAAAATGAATATAACAAAATTAAAGATGAAAGAGGTGATAACTCAAAGAGCCGACCTTCATTTTAAACAGTTTTATAAAGTTGAGGCTAAAACCCATTTTGCACATTTTTCATTAAAAGAAACCAACAAACAAAACAACTCACTCCTGGGTGTGTCATTGACCCCGGGGTGCTTCGGCTTTGGAATTTACAGCTTTGTAAGTAAGCATCTGAATTCAAAAGGGAAGGTGCTGGAAAAGAGGTCAGCGTGGCTGTGATAACTGATGGAAGACACTATACTGTATAATAAACAGAGAGGTAAGGCGATGATAGATAGATAGCGTAGTTGGCAGGATTAGATGATAGATAGATAGATAGATAGATAGATAGCGTAGTTGGCAGGATTAGATGATAGATAGATAGCGTAGTTGGCAGGATTAGATGATAGATAGATAGCATAGTTGACAGGATTAGATGATAGATAGATAGATAAGAAAGTCACTATATGATAGATAGATATGAAAGACTATATAATAGATAGATAGATAGATAGATAGCGTATTTGGCAGGATTAGATGATAGATAGATAGATAGATAGACAGATAGATAGATAGATAGATAGATAGATAGATAGATAGATAGATAGAGGGATGAAAGGCACTATATAATAGATAAACAGATTAAAGACACTATAAGATAGATATTTTTCAGTTGTTACTGGATTCTACTCTATTGGGCACTTTTTCAAAAATGTTATACTTATGCATTTCTCTCTGTTGCAGCCTTGTGCTAAAATTAATTAAATTTAATTTTTCCTCAAATAGATTGATAAAGCAGAAAGGCACCATATAACAGATAGATTGATGATGAAGGCCCAGAAATGCCATCCCTCATTTTACAGTCGCTGTCCTTCTGAATTGTGGATTGATTAATTAAGATGTTGCTTTAGTGAGAGCTCACCTTCTTATCCCAGGGTGGTATTGCGTACCTGACCAGAGCCCAGTAGATGTCTCCTACACTGCTGTGCCTGTGACAACAGATAATGTGATGTGAAGAATGTTTAGACTTTGGAAAATTTGGGGGTTTAATAAAAATACTAGAAAAGGTAGTCACCAATCAGCTTCAGTCACACGTTACGCATTACAATTTATTTGAGAAATTCCAGTCTGGTTTCCGCACTGGTCATAGTACAGAAACGGCACTAACGCGGGTTGTAAACGACATTCTGATATCCTCTGATGAAGGAAACTCCACTGTAATTATGTTGTTAGACTTAGAAAATGATGTTGGGCTTACAGGCACCGTGCTCGCTTGGTTTAGTTCTTATTTATCAAATCGATTCCAATTTGTACAGCAATGTGCTGACAGGACTCCATCATTATACACAGAAGTTCAATATGGTGTCCCGCAGGGCTCAGTACTGGGACCTTTACTGTTTTCACTGTACATGCTTCCACTGGGATCTCTCATTAGGAAACATCATGTTAATTTTCACTCGTATGCAGATGACACCCAGTTATACCTTTCATTTAAATCAAATGAAGTTTCTCCGATGTTGTCTTTAATTAGTTGTGTTAGTAAATTAAAGGAGTGCATGAATGAGAACTATTTGTCTTTAAACACCGATAAAACAGAGAAGTTAATTGTTGGAGGGAATGACGCTGATTGCAACAATATTCTGTCATCATTGAACTCAGTTGGAATCCCCATTAATTGTACTGAATCAGCCCACAATCTAGGAGTGATCTTTGACTCTAGCGTGTCATTTAAAGCGCAAATTACAAAGTTGTCCAAATCATGTTTCTTCCATCTTAAAAATGTTGGGAAATTAAGGCGCTTTCTAAATACCGTATACAGGATTCTGAGAAATTAATTCCTGTATTTATTTCTAGTAGGATTGACTACTGCAATGCGGTGTTCACTGGATGTTCAAACTGTTCTTTATACAGCCTCCAGTTAATCCAAAATGCTGCTGCAAGAATTATTACAAGAACAAGAAAATACGAACACATCACTCCAGTTCTTAAATCCTTACACTGGCTCCCGGTTAAGTTTAGGGCAGATTTCAAAATCCTCCTTTTAACACATAAAGCATTAAATGGCTGAGGTCCGGCTTACTTGTCTGAACTTATCATGACTTACAAACCTGAGCGCACATTAAGATCTCAAGATGCCGGTCTGCTTGTGATTCCAAAAATTAATAAAATAACAAAGGGAGGTCGAGCTTTTAGTTACAGGGCCCCTAAACTGTGGAGTGTTCTGCCTGCTACTATAAGAGATGCCCCTTCGGTCTCAACTTTCAAGACTCACCACTTCAGTTTAGCACACCCTGACTAGAGCTGCTGATTAACTGTACAGACTTCATCTCTGTTGTTAGTCATTAGCACTAAAACATAAGTAACATGATAGTTAGAATTTCATACTAACCCTCACCTATTCTGTTTCTCTTCTCTGTACTCAAATGTGGCACTTGGTGCTGCGGCCCACCTGCCAAGTTGTTTTGCCTGCCTAAGGTAAAGTCATCCCTGATGGAGGGTCGCAGGAATTGTGAGAAAGAGGGGTCCTTTCATCGGATTGGCACTATTTCAGCTGTGGAATGGCCAAATGGGGGAGGTAGCTTGATAAATGAGGTATCCAGGACTCTAAACAAATCCAAATCATATCATGGGATATCATCTACTGTTAAATTCTACTCCGTACTTCTAAAATTTTTATTTTAATACTGTATTGAGGATTTGTTCTGTTCTGTGTACTGTATTATACTGTATTGACCCCCTTCTTTCTGACACCCACTGCACGCCCAACCTACCTGGAGAGGGGGTCTCTCTTTGAACTGCCTTTTCTGAGGTTTCTTCCATTTTTTCCCTACAAGGGGTTTTATGGGAGTTTTTTCTTGTCTCTTAGAGAGTCAAGGCTGGGGGGCTGTCAAGAGGCAGGGCCTGTTAAAGCCCATTGCAGCACTTCCTGTGTGATTTTGGGATGCTATACAAAAATAAATTGTATTGTATTGTAATAACACAGAAAATAAAAAGTGTAAACCAGAAATCAATTCCTCTGGACTTAGAAGCTGTCAGCTGACTCAGTATGTTCTTTAGATCTTGAGTAGGCTTTGGACACGAGCTCTAGGCAGCTCAAGACATGACCTCCATAATTAGGCGCCCCACTTATGTTGCTCTGTCCCTGTAAGGGGCGGTGCTTGTAGCACCCCGAGGGGGCGGGGCTAGGCATCATCTCCTGGTGACAGGTTTTGGAAATTGGAGACACAATTAATGAAAGCGCCCCCCCTCTGTTCGGCAGTGGGATTGTTCACTTTATCTGGCCGTCTGGAGGGTCTCTTTTGTCTCTACTTGCATCCCTTTACAAAGTGAATTTTAAATATGGCTTTTTTTTTTTTTTTTAAGCTGTTCAGGAAAAGTTAGACCTCATGGTATTTATCTGGGAGGATATTCACGCCCTGCTCGAAGAAAGAGAAACAAAGCTCCTCGATGTAATGGACCTTGCAGAGAAGTTCTGGTGTGACCACAGTGGACTCATTGCCACCATCAAAGACACGCAGGACCTTCTTCGAGAGCTTGAAGAACCAGGAGTTGACCCCTCGGTCGTAAAGCAGCAGCAAGAGACAGCAGAGGTCAGTGGATGAAACGAGTAACATGAAAAAGGGAGACAGACCCTTGTAACAAAACACATGTCAAAGTGTTGGCTTCCCAAGAGGGTGTTGATAAAAAGTAGTGTCCGTCTGCTGTGTGGTCATATGAGTGATACATTCACAGGTCATTCAGTCCAACCTGCTCATCCATCCAGCCCACCAACATTGTCCAAAATAACACCAGGTTGAGATCTGAAGGTCCCCAAAGTCCTACTTGCCACCATGTTACTTGGTAGTGTATGTCATGGGTCTGTAGTACCTTGCCTGTAGAAAAACTTCCTAACATTTATACAATACAAAAAAGTAGATAGATATGAAAGGCACTATATAGGATAGATAGATAGATAGATAGATAGATAGATAGATAGATAGATAGATATGAATGGCACTATATAATAGATAGATAGATAGATGTGAAAGGCACTATAAGATAGATAGATAGATAGATAGATAGATAGATATGAATGGCACTATATAATAGATAGATAGATAGATGTGAAAGGCACTATAAGATAGATAGATAGATAGATAGATAGATAGATAGATAGATAGATAGATAGATAGATAGATAGATAGATAGATAGTAATCAAGTGTTTAGTAAGACCTTTTGTGTAAAGTGCTAATGGGATGAATAAAACTTATGAGGCATTTTATAAGCATGTATATAATATAAATATATCCTGAGACTTTTGAAATTTGAAAGTGAGGTGGTGGTACTCAACAGTCATGGCACTACAGGTTGACGACATGCTGCTGATTGATTGGTCACGCAAATAAGAATTTCACTGTACATGTGACAATAAGAACTAATAAGCCTCACTGTTTTTTTTAACTTATCATAGATCAAACTGATAGAAAAAGAAGAAAATAAGCAGGGGAAGCAGCTGATATAGTGAGGTCATTATTACACATAGTGCAGAATTACACCAGAATATAAACCACCCATAAATAAGCCAGGGGCTTTTAAAATTCCAGGCCACTCTAAATGCCAAAATGTGTCTGGATGTAAAGACAGGGAGGATTTTAATAGGATTTCCTAAAAAGGGTCTACCAGGAGTAGAGTCTTTGACAAAAAAAAAATTATGCTAAAGGTAAAGTGGGGGGCCTCAGGTATGAATTAATGAACTTGTATAGTAAGATTCAAGCACAGCGTTGTTTATTGCTTCAAACCCGTGAACTCATATTTTAAACACTTTAAAATTCAACATCCTTTCAGAGCTCTTGTATTTCTATCTATCTATCTATCTATCTATCTATCTATCTATCTATCTATCTATCTATCTATCTATCTATCTATCTATCTATCTATCTATCTGTTGAGAACGGCGCTATATAGCGCCCGACCCGGCACAGACTCAGACAGAGGCACGTACTTAAATAAAGCACACTCCTTTATTTTTCTTCAGCCGTGGGGCACGCCTTCCCCGTGTCCCACAGGCCCAACACAGTCCCAGAACACTCACAATATCACAATACAATTCTCTCTTCTTTCTTTACCACCACTCCTCCTCAGGCTTAGTCCTCCTCCTCCCGACTCTGGCTCTCCCGAGTGGTGGTGGCTGGCCTTTTTTATACCCCACCCGGAAGTAGTCCAGGTGCTTGATCACCTGGGCCTAATTGCATTTCCGGGTGGGGCTGAGGAATTGACCAGCCAGGCTGCAAAGTCCATGCAGCTCCCCCTGGCGGCCATCCAAGCCCCCAACCAGGCTGTGGAGGACTCTGTCTCCCATGGAGCCATGTGCCCGGTTGGGGAATCATCGTCTGCCAGGGAGGTTGCCACCAAGCGTCCCGGGGGAGGTATTGAGCAGTCCATGGTAGCTCCCCTGGAACAGATGCAGTAGGGGCGTCCCTGCCGGCATTGGGACCCAGCTGTCCTTCACACTATCTATCTATCTATCTATCTATCTATCTATCTATCTATCTATCTATCTATCTATCTATCTATCTATCTATCTATCTATCTATCTATCTATCTATCTATCTATCTATCTATTATATAGTGCCTTTCACTTTATCTGTTATATAGTATCTATCTATCTATCTATCTATCTATCTATCTATCTATCTATCTATCTATCTATCTATCTATCTATCTATCTATCTATCTATCTATCTATCTCTTTTTGAAAGTGTGCCCAATAGAGTAAAATCCAGTAAATAACAATTGAAAAATATCTATTAATGCAAAATGACCAACTATCATGAAGTCAGCATCAGTATTACCCCATGAAAGCATGGGATCAGTTCGCCATGTAGTTATTAATATTAGTTAAAACACAGTAATTAATTCAAATTGGAAAGGAACTGATTTATTGTATAACAAGAATACGACTGGAACACGAAAAGCAAGAAGATCAGGGGCTTGCCACAATTTTTCGTGTATTCCTAGGAGTGAAGGAGCTATGTGTGAGCACACGCTCTGCCCAGCGTCAGACTGGCTTGCGTTGGGCATCCAAGTGGCCGTCAGGCCGAGTAAAAGCGGAAACAAATCATTAGTTGAAGTTGCACCAATCGTTTCTCTATTTTAAGGTTGACGAGACCTCAAGTTTGCCAAAGCTGTTCAGCGGGAAATTTTGAAATTTTAAGACTTTGTACAGCGTGTTCTGTTTGTGATATCGGAACAAAAATTGAGCGTTTTTGACAAATTTCTTTGAAGGATAACCATGCCACATCTCAACAGAATTGATCCACGGTGGGGGCCCAGTTGTTTTTTTTGCAGTCAGACAGACAGACTTTGGCTTCCCCAATTGGGGCTTCACATGTTATATGCCAATGCAACTGAAAAAGTCTTCAAATTGTATTACATGGGTTTGGGAACTTGATGAATGGGTGGATAGAACGCAGATGTCCACTGTCGTTGGTCCTTTTATTCTAAAGACTAATTGACGTGTTCCATCAGAACTGCACTTTCACAATTGTGTTAATGTTATTTTTTTCAGAGCTTTGGGGAAGAAATCGAAGGACTTCAAGAAGAACTTGATGCCATTCAGAACCTGGGAGATGAATTGATGTCAGCTTGTGGAGAACCAGACAAGCCTGTAATTAAGAAGAGCATTGATGAGGTTGGACATTAAAATATTTCTGTTGCTAATGGAATACTGCATTTATCATCAGCATGATGTAATTTTGGATGTGTTTTCTTTCTTTTTTTTTATTTATGTGTGTCATCTGTACGCCACATTTGTGAATGTTAAAGTGTGTCGTCTGCACTGTTAAAGACTTGTGCTGTAAGGTTTCTTCTTTTGAAGTTCTTGTTTCAACAGTGAGATTGCAGCACATTATTATTATTATTTAGATGATTATTTAGACTTTTCATTTGCATTTATGCCTGAACTTATCATGCTGTGTTCACCTTCCGCAGCTCAATACAGCCTTTGATAATCTGAACAAGAACTGGAAAGAACGGATGGAAAGGCTGGAGGAGGCCATGCAGTCGGCCGTGCAGTTCCAAGATGGATTGCAGGTACTCGATCAGGGCCGATCGCTCGATATCTACAGGGTTTGTCCTTTGTCGTTTTACTCAAGCCTGACGTGTTTCTGGCCTGTTTCCGGCATGTCATGGTAGCGTCTCAGATAATTCACACTGAACCACGTTGTGTGATGTTTAGAGACGCCACAAAATGAGGTGAGCAGAAATGTTGAGAGGGAAAGGATCAGCCAACTCTGAGCAAGACAGTGGAATTTTCAAGGACCCAGGACCAGGACCCAGACTTATTGCACAGGTGGCATCCTATCAGGATACCAGACTTGAACTCACTGAGCTCCTGAGAGCGACCCATTCTTTCACAAATGTTTGTAGAGGCTGTCTGCATGCTCAGGTGCTCGATGTTATACACCTGTGGCCATGGAAGTGACCTGAACACCTGAATTCAATGATTTGGAGGCAAGGGTGGGGGTCCCAATACTTTTGGCAGTACAGTGTAAGTTCATTTTAATTGTCACACAAAGATTGGCACACCAACTTCTACATGTCAAAGGAAATAAATGTGTAGTTTGTTGTTTCTCACTAGAGATCTTTATTTAAATATTAAACGACCGTCAAACATAAATGGAATTAAAGATTAGCTCCGCCCACAACTGATGACACCACATTTTTGTCAAAGCAAAGCTGAGTATTTTGAAGAAAAAAAAAACTCCTCCGTCCGCCTGTATCATGTTCCTGAGGTCGCAATATCAGTCAGCACTCAGGTTCTAAGCGTTATGTGGCATGTCGTGTGCGCACACAATAAGAGAAATGCTGAGGAAATGGAGGAGAATGTAAACGGACTTGAGCAATAATGAAACAAAATGAGGTGCTATTTTTTTTTTTAATAGCGCACGCTCTGTCTTTCTTATTCAGAGGGTGGCAGAAGGAATGACTGGAGAAGGATTGTTGGAGCGAGTAAAGTAAATCGTAACCTTTACGGTTTCTCGTTGGTCGACGTTTATTCAAGTTTTTTTTTAAGGAGGCGATGCCTTCTGCGGTCCGTGCTTTTCTTGACTGTTTTTTTTTTTTTTGTTGTTGTCTTGGGCCTATTAACCGTCTTCATTTTCGACTTTGTTTTGTTTCGTCTGATGCCAGTGGCTTCCACCTTCAGAATTAATCTTTGTTGTTGTGCAGAAACATCAAAGGCCTTTTGAAAAGTCCAAGTAGATTACAGATTACAGCGCAAAATGGCCCATAGCGTGAGGTCATCTCAGGGGGTTGTATTGTGTGTAGAGACATCTGGTAGATAATGAGTTGATTGATATGTGCATGGACATTTGCTGACCTGGATTGCGGCCATTTTGCAGATGTTTTGGCCATCAGTACATTTTCGAGGAAGGAACAGGAGCTTCCAAAATGCTTCATCTTACAAGAGTGTAGCAGCTTTCAGACAGGTTAAGTTGGTCTCATTTTGAAAGCCTGGACTTCCCCGGTTTGATGCGTTCCTTGGCCTGTTTTGCGGTTTGATTGCTAGCCTTTAACTTGTCACGTATTCCTTCAGTCAAGTCAAGTCCTGATTTGCTGCCAAGCTCCGATTATCCATATTTTCTTGTGTTTGCCAGATGATGACTTACCAAGAGAAGTAAAAGTGGCACTTGGGGCAAAGCTTTGGCTACAGCCGAGTCAACAGATGAAGCCGCAGAACTAAAGCTGTTTTATAAATCACCCCTAATAATTTGCAAAAATGACAGATGCGCAGTTCTTATTTTACGTTGTCTGGAATTTTCCAATTGATTATGGCTTCTACTTTTGATTTGTTCATTGCCAGATCCTTACGTGTGATTTCATACCCTAAAAACATGACTCTGTTGTAGTGTCGGAGCTGAGTGCCCTGATGGATGGGTTCTCTGCCCTTTGAGGTGCCTCTAGCAACTCATCTTAATACCCAAGCGGGTCCATTTTAGGGCTCCAGGGCACTCTGCTAAGTCAGACTGTCTGTCTTCTCATCCCACTGTTGACACCCGTATTGTATCGGCAATGAGCGCCCATTGGATTGATTCTGTGCCCGTTACGTGGCTCTTTGAGGTGCGTCCAGCAACTCATCTTAAGAGCCAAGCAGGTCCATTTTACGTCTCCAAGGCACTCAGCATTCTGCTAAGTCAATCTGTAGGTCTTCTCATCCCACTGCTGACACCATTGTTGCATCTACAACAAGTGCCACAATGGATGGATTCTCTGCTCTTTTCATGGCTCTTTGAGGTGGCTCTCTATCCTTAAAAGGACTGCTCACTAGTTGGAAAATGCTGCGACTTTGCTGGCTTGCCAAAGATCATAAAAGAAGGGGCCCAGTGTGGATGACACATTTAGTGGTGGGCACACTTCCAGTCTAATGTTGAAGTGTAGGGTATGAGGAATGCAAAAAAAATTTTAAACAGGGTAAATTAAGAAACACGTTTTATGAATACACTGAGAAGCTGAAAACTTCAGAGTTGTAGGCCACAATGGGATGAGCTCTGCTGGTAAGCCATACAGAACAACACTCACCAGTACATTTCATTTTCTTTTGTGCTTTATAGGGAATGTTTGACTGGGTGGACATTTTGGAAGGGAAAATTGACTCAATGTCACCAGTTGGCACTGATCTTGAGACCGTCAAGCAACAAATTATGGAACTTAAGGTATGTCATTTAATATCATCCATTTGTTATCGTGTTGCATTGCAGTTTACATCAATCTTTATAACCTGATAACTTACACAGTTTGTACAAGACACAAATGCTATTACTGTATAACTGAATGAGACATGGCAATCAGATAGATAGATAGATATGAAAGGCACTATATGATTGATAGATAGATAGACAGACAGATAGATAGATATGAAAGGCACTGTATGATAGATAGATATGAAAGGCACTATATGATAGATAGATAGATAGATAGATAGATAGATAGATAGATATGAAAGGCACTATATGATAGATAGATAGATAGATAGATAGATAGATAGATAGATAGATAGATAGATAGATAGATAGATAGATAGATATGAAAGGCACTATATAATAGATAGATATGAAAGGCACTATATGATAGATAGATAGATAGATATGAAAGGCACTATATGATAGATAGATAGACAGACAGATAGATAGATAGATATGAAAGGCACTATATGATAGATAGATAGATATGAAAGGCACTATATGATAGATAGATATGAAAGGCACTATATGATAGATAGATAGATAGATAGATAGATAGATAGATAGATATGAAAGGCACTATATGATAGATAGATAGATAGATAGATATGAAAGGCACTATATGATAGATAGATATGAGAGGCACTATATGATAGATAGATAGATAGATAGATATGAAAGGCACTATATGATAGATAGATAGATATGAAAGGCACTATATGATAGATAGATAGATAGATAGATAGATATGAAAGGCACTATATGATAGATAGATAGATAGATAGATAGATAGATAGATAGATAGATAGATAGATAGATAGATAGATAGATAGATAGATAGATAGATAGATAGATAGATAGATATGAAAAGCACTATATGATAGATAGAGTGGGTTCAGAAAGTCTTCAGTCCCCTTCACTTTTGTCACATTTCTCTATGTTGCAGCTTCAAGCTAAAATTAATTAAATGTCATTTTTCCCAAATCTAGCAATGCTCCATACCCCAAAATAACAAAACATAAACAGTATTGTTGAAACTTTTGCAAATTTATTCAAAATAAAAGAGTGTAATAACACATCAACACAAGTATTCCCACCCCTGTACTCAGCACTTTGTTGAAGCAGTGATTTCATCCTGACGTCTTCTTGGGTCTTTGGTGAGAAGCTTCACACACCTGTATGTGGGTGTTTTCTGCAATTCTTCTCGGCAGATCCTCTGAAGCTCCGACAGGTTGGATGGAGACCGTCGGTGGGCGGCTATTTTCTGATAACTCCAGAGATGTTTGATTGGGTTCAAGTCTGGCCTCTGGTTGAGCCACTCAAGGACATTCCCAGAGTGGTCCCTAAGCCACTCCTGTGTTGTGTTTGCTTTGTGCTCGGGGTCATTGTCCTGTTGGAAGGTGAATGTTTGGCCCAGTCTGAGGTCCAGCATGCTCTGAGCAGGTTTTCATTAAAGATATTTCTGTACTTTGCTCCATTTAGCTTTCTCTCAATCCTCAGCAGTCTCCCATTCCCTGATTCTACCACCACCATGTTTCAATGTTGAAGTGGTGCAGGTGATGAACGGTGCCCGGTTCTCTCTACAAGTGAGGCTTAGAATTGACCAATCTGAGGTTCGGAGCACTCGGGAGCAGATTTTCAGTGAGGATATCTTTGTATTCTTCCCCATTCTGCATTTCATCTACCCTGTCATGGAGTCCCTGTAACTAATGAAGAATTCTTCAGCATGACGCTGCCATTACCAAGCTTCACTGTTGGCTGGTGTTGCACAGGTTCTAAGCGGTGTCCTGTCTCCCCCAGAGGTGACACTTCGAATTGCAACCAACATTTCAATCTTGGTTTTGTCAGACCAGATAATCTTCTTTCTCAAAATCTGAGAGTCCTTTAGGTGGCTTTTTGTAAACTCCCAAGAAGGCTTTCTTGTGCCGCAATGCCCAGATTAGGACATAAGAAATTTGACAGATGAGAGGAGATCATTCAATTACTCAGGCCCGTTCATTTACTTAATAGCTAAGCTGTCCCAGCTCAATGGAGAGTTGCGGTGATGGTTGACCTTCTGGAAATTCCTCCCACCTCCACGCAGGTTTTGTGGAGCTCAAACAAAGTGATCATCAGGTTTTTGGTCACCTGTCTTACTGAGGAACTTCTTCCTGATGTTTCAGTTTGGATGGTTGGCCATCTTTAGTAAGCCATTTCCATTTAAGAATTATGGAGGCTACTGTCCTCCTGGGAGCTTCCAATGATGCAGGAATATTTTTTGTGGCCTTCCCCAGATCTGTGCGTCCACACATTCCCATCGCTAAGCTCTACAGGGAACTCCTTGGGCCTCATGACTTGTTTTTTTGCTCACCTGTGGGACCTTCTATAGACAGGTGTGAGTGTGTGCCTTTCCTAATCAATCCAATGCACTGAACTGACCAGAGGTGGATTCTGAACAAGGTTTAGGAACATCTCAATGAAGATCAACAGGGCCTGAATACTTGAGTCAATGTGATAGTTCAGTTTTTTATCTCCATCTATATAAAATCCAACATCTGCCTGTCTGTATGTCTGTCCACTTTTCATGAGAGACAGATTTAGATCGGGGTTTTTTTTCTAGAATTTGCTTGAACATTCTGATTGATTTTGCGACTTCTGTCATCATGCTAAAAATCATAGTTCGCTTGCAGGAGCGATATATTCACGCTGATCTGAGACAGAGGCTGCGGGCCGAGTGGGGGGGGGGGTGAGTGTGACGTCAGGAGTGGGGGTCCGGGCACACATATGTGAGTGAGGGGACAGCTACTTTTTAATAAATTTGCAAATATTCCTATCATTCAGCTTTCGCTTTCTTATTCTGAGGTACTGAGCGTTGTTTGATGAAAGAAGAAATGAATTGAAATGATTTTAGCAAAAGGCTGCAACACAAAAAAATGTGGTGGGGGTCCGAAGTGCTGTGTATTGAAAGAGTCAAGTTTATGGTCACGAATACCATGAATCTTGCATGTCTCTTCACAGTTGACAAAGTACAATAAAAAATATATGTAAATAAAAAGTATACATGTCATTAATGACAGATGAAGTCCATATGGAACCCTATGTGGGGGGGGGGTACCCCTCATTGTCTGGGGTATGCCCCCTTGGGTGACGGTGCCCTAGGCGGCCACCTATGTCACCTAATGGGTTGACCAGCCCTGCATGTCATGCAGTATACAGTACATGTTCAATAGTTGAGATCTTCTGAGGATTACGAGGGTGACGTTTCCTTGGCATTAATTGCAATTTTTGTCCAATAGGAATTCAAGGTAGAAGCCTACCAGCTCCAGATAGAAATGGAGAAGCTCAATCATCAGGCAGAGCTCTTGCTGAAGAAGGTTGTGGAGGAGGACGACAAACACGCCATTCAGGACCCTTTTACGGAGCTCAAGCTACTCTGGGACAACCTGGATGAAAAAATCGTCAACCGACAGGTAAGCTGAAGCGGTCCTGGTGCCAACCCCTCAAGTTAATTGTCATGGTGTACGACGGTGGGTTGGAATTGGAGTTTGGAGGTCTTGGATCCTCTAGCTGAGGGGTGATTCTGGTTGAAAAGGAAGACAAGCAGTGTGTCGGCACTAAAATCTGGCAGGTAACTGGGCAACAAGGGACACACGAGAGCAGCTAGTGACACTGATGTGTGTGACAAAGTGGACAAATATTGAGACCTTCCTCTTTGGAACAACCTGGAAAGAAAATCAAAATTGCTATTTTGGGAGCATTTCAGGTTATAATTCCCTCTTTGGTTTTTCGAGGACAAACTTTGAAATCGATGACCTTTTTAAAGTATTTATAAGTGGACCATGAGAATGCGAGGTCATGGTGTGAGGGACATCCCTGGACGAGAAGGACTGTGGAAAGGAGCTTGCACAGGGAAATACCTCCCCCGGGACGACAGAGGGCATCCCCCTGGCTTGCTACGGTGCCACAGGTTTGGAGTATGGAAGCTCAACACTGCCAGGGGACGCAAGGGAAACGTCTGAGCCCTCCTTAGCAAGACTACTGCCACATCCAGATGTGCTGCCGGAAGATGATCACTGGACACCTGGAAACACTTCCAGGTGCCCTATAAAAGGTGCCAGCTACAACTACTCCGGGAGCCAGAGTCGGGAGGAAGTGGACCAAACTTGATGGAGGAGTGGAGGCAGAAGAAAGAGGAGTGTATCAGTGCTTGTTGGTACTGTGCTGGCGTGGTGGGAAACGAGGGAGAAACGTTTCCCACTCTTAATAATAAATGTGTGTTGTGTACTGGACTTGTGCTCCGTGTCTGTTGTGTCAGGGGAGCTGTACGCCCCATGGTGGTTCACAAGGGCTATGCCGAGGATGGTCCAAGACCTCAAAATCCCAGATTCCAAAGCGTTTCAACGGTATGGGCAGCAGTGTGGATGTGTGTTATCATTCAACAACACATCCCCTTTTGACTTAACGTTTGCCTCAAATTGCAGGCCTCCTCTTTAACGTTTGCCTCAAATTGCAGGCCTCCTCTCATCTGACAGCATGGCACTGTAACTTGCACTGTGCACAGCTGAACCCCTGCCCTGTCCCATTAATGTCCCTTGTAAGTCCCAAAACCCCATCAGCGTCACTTTCACTGTAGTGGGTTGCGTTGTTGATTTTCTTTCTGGCTGGTGAGCCAGTAAGCGTTGGCAGGTGGTTGGACGATTGCACTTACTGTACGCTCCTCTGTGAGCTTTTTCGGGACCCGTCACAAACAGACTTTATGAAAGCCGAGCCCATTGTGGATGACATCGTATGCAGATCCATGACTAATTTGCTTATAATGTGTCACTTCACTGATAGTTGTCCTCTGTAGTGGCTCCTTCTTCGTGCTTAACACTTGCCCAGCCATATTTGAACTTCTCCGTCCATTCATAAACTCTCTGCCGTGGTAACGTAGTGCCCCCATATTGTGCAGAAAGCCTTGTGTGGATTTCAGCCCCTCATACACCTTCAGCCGATAAAAAGTGGATCCACCTTCACAGCTCGCTGCTCTTCTTTGGTGTAAAATGAGAGCAGATTGGCCAATTTGTTTGCTCCCGGAAAAACAAGAATAGAAACTAAGAGAAGAAGTTGGAAAGGTTACTGCTGGGACCACAGACCCACCGTGTGTCCGCACGTGCACAGGAAAAAGCCGTACCACCACCTCAAACAAAATCATCACAAAATGATTGACTTCTCCTTAAATTTGTGAATTTGCCGTACTGTATATTGCATTTCGACTTATGTAGTAATATCGTAATGTGCATCAGTGTCCTTAGCGTTGTGTCTTTTCCTCTTATTTTTCTTACAGCACAAACTGGAGGATGCTCTTCTCGCCCTGGGACAGTTCCAGCATGCTCTGGACGAACTGCTGACGTGGATGACGCACACCGAGGAGCTGCTGAACGAACAGAAGAAAACAACGGGCGACCCTAAGGCCATCGAAATCGAACTTGCAAAACATCACGTATGTCTTGGGCCTCATGTTTCTAGAAACTGTTATGGAAGTCTTCATTTGTATTTGATGTAACTGAAAGACAAACATTTTAGGTCTTTGGAATGGGAACCTTAGCAGCATAGAAGTCTTCTGAAACGGCTTGTCCGTAAACAACATTTATTTCTAGAGCACGTTTTCTTACAAATGATGGAGCTCAAAGTGCTTTACAGAATGAAGAAAGAGACAAAAGACAACATAAATAAGAAAACAGAATTAGGGAAGACTAATTAACAAAGAATAAAAGTAAGGTCCAGTGGCCAGGAGGATAGAAAAAACAAAAAGACTCCAGACGGCTGGAGAAAAAAAAAAAAAACGAAATCTGCAGGGGTTCCAGGCCACGAGACCACCTGGCCAGCCCCCACTAGAAATTCTACCTAACATCAATGATTTCAATCAGTCCTCATGGTTTTCAGGCTTCACGTGGAAGAATTAGATGATGATGATGATGGTCATGTGGATATCTGGCGTTCAATCCATCAATGTAGGGACAGCATGGTGCCCTGATCAGGTGGTGGTGGCACAGATGGGCAATACAGAAAACCGGAAAAAGAACAGCAGAGAAAGTAGGGGTTAGTACGGACTGTGGAGCCATGATACGATAATGAAATGCATTTACAGAATATCAGGGTGACACTAAAATGAAACTCTGAGAAAGCCATGTTACAGTAATGAGTTGTTAGCAGTTTATTAAAGTGCTCCACCGTATCAGCCTGGCGAGTTTCTATCGATCAGCTCTTCCAGATTTGAGGTGCCTAACAGCAGAAGGCCGCCCACCTCACCACATCTTTTAAGTTTAGCTCTTGGAATTCTAAGCAGACCCTCATTTGAAGATCTGAGATTACAATTTGGAGTGTAAGGTGTAAGACATTCTGAAATATAGGACGGAGCGAGATTATTTAAGGCTTTGCAAACCATAAGCAGTATTTTAAATTCTAAATGACACCGGTAACCAATGTAAGGATGCTAAGACTGGTGTGATGTGCTCGGAATTTCTCTTCCTAGTTAAGATTCTAGAAGTTCCATTGTGCACTCGTTACAATCGATTGATGTCGATCAATTTTGGGTGGTCCTGAGAGGAGTGCGTTACAGTAATCTAGCCGACTGAAAACAAAAGCGTGAACTTATTTTTCAGCATCTTGCAGAATTATCAGAGGTCTAACTTTTGTTATATTTCTTAGGTGAAAAAAATGGTCTCCTAGTAATCTGATTAATATGTGATTTAAAATTCAGGTCAGAGTCAATAATGACCCCTAAATTCTTTACCTCCATCTTGACTTTTAAGCCTAATGGATCAAGTTTATTTCTAATACCCTTATTATATCCATTTTTGCCAATCACTAAGATTTCTGTTTTCTCCTTATTTAGTTTGAAAACATTACTGCTCATCCATTCAGAAGCACAAGTAAGACATTAGGGGTCAGTGAACCAGGAGAGTCGGGGTCATCAGGCGCTATGGATAAATACAGTTGTGTGTCATCAGCAGAGCTGTGGTAGCTCACGTTATGCCTTGAGATAATAAAATGAATTCCATGTTGATATTCCCAATGCTATTCATATGGTAAAGCTCCAGTTATAACTTTCATGTTTAGAGATGACATTTTCAAGATGATATTTTCTTTTTTTTGTAAATTATGAGAATATTTAATAGTACAACAATTTAAGGTTGTCCTTCTGTTGTCGTTGCAGAAGGTATTGTCCCTGTCCACCATCGAGGCTGAGACTCTCAGAAAGATGAGCTGAGCCATTCCCACTCTTAGTCTCGATTTCTGCTCGACATCGCACTATCCTCTAGCTTTGCACGGGTGACCCTTTCATATAAAAAAATATATCTCTGTGTAGTGTTGAGTGAAACAAAGCTGGCGAAATTGAATTTGTAATTTGCCCCATAAAAAAAATTGTGAAGTAAATTGAATTTTTCTTGCCGTGGAAATTGTGTCGTTCATACAAGAAGTACGTCGTTTGACTCATCCGTGTCTGAAAGTGTTTTCACGCGTTAATTCTTTGTGTGTCATTTATTATTTAACTAAATATCTCTAGCGAACGCTGCTTCTTTGCACAGTGTAAGATGGAACAATTCTTCCAAAATTCCATTCAAAATTAAACGCTTTGATTTGCCCACAAAAAAAAATTCGAGAAGTGAATTGAGTTTCGCTTGCTGTAAAAGTTGCATCGTCCGTACAAGAAGAAAGGCGTTTCGTCCACGTCTGGAAGTGTTTTCACACATTAATGACGCATGCGTTTTATTTGTGAACACTCTTTCTTTACGTAATACTGAGTGAGGTGATTGTTCCGAAATTGCATTTGTAACGAAACTCAGTGATTTTTGCTCCACAAAAAAATTTCAGAAATGCATTGAGTTTTGCTTGCTGGGAAAATTGTGCTCTTCGTACAAGAAGAAAGCCGTTTCACCAATGTGTGCAAGTGTTTTCACGTACTAATTCTGCACGCGTCATGTATTATTCGACTAAAGATCTCTAGTTAATTCTTTTTCTTTGCACAGTGCTGGGTGAAATGATTCTTATGAAATTGCATTGGAAACAAAATTCGGTGATTTGCTAACACGTGACACTCTCATCTGTCAGGATAATTGCCATGTCAAGCACACAACGGTGTCAAATTGCTCTTCGATTTCAGACGTTCCATCTGAGGCCTTATCAACAACAGCAACAATTTCTTGCATGGCCCAAAATCACACAAGGGATGGCTCAATGGGCCTTGTTTTTTTGACAAGCCTTGACTCTCTAAGAAGACAACAACACCCAAAAAAAATCTTATTAAGGGAAAATAAATCAAGCTCTTTTACGTAATTACACATTGGGAATATTTAATTTTTAATAAATGAAGATACTCTTTCTGTAATGTTTATACGAGCGCCAAACCCCTTTTACCGTTTTTCCAAGTTCCTTCTACCTCAGTTTAATTGTACATGTAACTGAATGTTGTCCCGTATACCACAGGTTCTCCAGAACGACGTGCTGGCGCACAAAACCACCGTGGAAGCGGTCAACATCGCAGGAAACGATCTCATTGAGTCGAGCGCCGGGGAAGAAGCCAGCAACCTGCAGAATAAGCTTGGAAGTTTAAACCAGAGGTGGGGGAAAATTCTGGAAAAAACAGAGCAGCGGAGACAGCAACTGGACAGCGCTCTACTGCAGGTATGTCGGGGGCAAGAGGTGGTGGACGTGACGAGGTGCACAGGCGCATGCTGCACATCGGTCAGTCACGTCCACCCTGCACACCGTTCAGGGGTCAACTCCATAAAAGCCATCGACGTTGATGTTCTGATTTAATGATTCTGAATGGTAAAATGCTTTTGTGTTAGGCAGATGATGATATGGCGAGCTCCTAGTGGCCTTTTTTGCAAAGTTTATTTTACTTACACTACCGGTCAAAAGTTTCAGAACATCTCAGTTTTTCCAGTTTTTCTTCAAATGTAATCAGTTGAAATGTAATGTGTGATAGAAACACAGACCAGACATTGTAAAAAGCTTTGGGGCAGCCACCCATATAATATCCCTGGCTGCAAGAGGACTTTTGAAAAGGACAGAGTTGTTCACAAGACTGAGTCCAAAACAGAACTGATTCATTGGTGGTAAGATGGCGACTTTAAAGGCCCATCTACAGTGCATCCAGAAAGTATTCACAGCGCATCACTTTTTCCATATTTTGTTATGTTACAGCCTTATTCCAAAATGGATTAAATTCATTTTTTTCCTCAGAATTCTACACACAACACCCCATAATGACAACGTGAAAAAAGTTTACTTGAGGTTTTTGCAAATTTATTAAAAATAAAAAAACTGAGAAATCCATGTCCATAAGTATTCACAGCCTTTGCTCAATACTTTGTCGATGCACCTTTGGCAGCAATTCCAGCCTCAAGTCTTTTTGAATATGATGCCACAAGCTTGGCACACCTATCCTTGGCCAGTTTCGCCCATTCCTCTTTGCAGCACCTCTCAAGCTCCATCAGGTTGGATGGGAAGCGTCGGTGCACAGCCATTTTAAGATCTCTCCAGAGATGTTCAATCAGATTCAAGTCTGGGCTCTGGCTGGGCCACTCAAGGACATTCACAGAGTTGTCCTGAAGCCACTCCTTTGATATCTTGGCTGTGTGCTTAGGGTCATTGTCCTGCTGAAAGATGAACCGTTGCCCCAGTCTGAGGTCAAGAGCGTTCTGGAGCAGGTTTTCATCCAGGATGTCTCTGTACATTGCTGCAGTCATCTTTCCCTTTATCCTGACTAGTCTCCCAGTTCCTGCCGCTGAAAAACATCCTCACAGTATGACACTGCCACCACCATGCTTCACTGTAGGGATGGTATTGGCCTGGTGATGAGCGGTGCCTGGTTTCCTCCAAATGTGACACCTGGCATTCACACCAAAGAGTTCAATCTTTGTCTCACAGACCAGAGAATTTTCTTTCTCATGGTCTGAGAGTCCTTCAGGTGCCTTTTGGCAAACTCCAGGCGGGCTGCCATGTGCCTTTTACTAAGGAGTGGCTTCCATCTGGCCACTCTACCATACAGGCCTGATTGGTGGATTGCTGCAGAGATGGTTGTCCTTCTAGAAGGTTCTCCACTCTCCACAGAGGACCTCTGGAGCTCTGACAGAGTGACCATTGGGTTCTTGGTCACCTCCCTGACTAAGGCCCTTCTCCCCTGATCGCTCAGTTTAGATGGCCGGCCAGCTCTAGGAAGAGTCCTGGTGATTTCGAACTTCTTCCACTTACGGATGATGGAGGCCACTGTGCTCATTGGGACCTTCAAAGCAGCAGAAATTTTTCTGTAACCTTCCCCAGATTTGTGCCTCGAGACAATCCTGTCTCGGAGGTCTACAGACAATTCCTTTGACTTCATATTTGGTTTGTGCTCTGACATGAACTGTCAACTGTGGGACGTTCTATAGACAGGTGTGTGCCTTTCCAAATCATGTCCAGTCAACTGAATTTACCACAGGTGGACTCCAATGAAGCTGCAGAAACATCTCAAGGATGTTTTTCTGAACCCTGCTGCTTACACGTGAAGTGTTCTGAGCCTTTTGGCCAATAATGCCGCCCCCAAAAATGTGCCACCTGGGGCGGACCGCCCCCTCCGCCCGTCCCTAGCTACGCTACTGGACATGTGATGGTCTGGGGTCCTTTTGCTGGAGGCAGAGTTGGTGACTTGCACAGAGTGACTGGCATTCTGAATCACAAACGTTACCACAGCATTTTGCAGCGCCACACAATACCTTCTGATCTGCGTCTAGTAGGCCATTTTGTATGTGGGGGTTCATCATACAGCAAGACAATGAGCCGTGTTTCTCGCGGCCATGTGAGAATTACGTTAAAAGAAAAGAACAGGAAGGTACACCTCAAAACACGGAGTGGCCAGCAGTCTCCAGACTTAAACCCCATTGAGTTAGTTTGGGATTAATTGAACAGAAAGGTGAAAGGAAAGCAACCCACAAGGGCAAAACATTTGTGGGAACGTCTGCAACAGTGTTGGGAAGAACTTTCTGATCGATATTTATAGAAAGAATGCCATGTCTGTGGTTGGCTGTTACATCAGAAAAAAGTGCAGGATTCTTTGATGACTCCAAAATTTGAATCATGATTTCTTTAATTTGCCATTGTTTATTTGTTCTATGCCTTGATTTCATGAAGCATTGTATTTGTTAATTGCCGTTTCCTTGACATTATCACTGGAATGTTGTCCAAGTCGTACTTCAGAGGGTGTAGCAACACAGTCTGGGCCAACTCTCCTTTAAGTAAGTAATCAGCAGGAGTTGGGACACCTGCGTAAATTGTTTGCTTTCACTTGCCAAGCTTCATTTGCTTGAATTGCTGTACGTTGTGACCCTGAAGAAGGCCCATTATTTGTAATATTCTGATATTTCATTATTTTTTCAGTTTTTGCTAACCTAAACTTTTTTATTTTAACCTCTTAACAGTTTATTGCTTTCCTGTTCACCTTTTTTAGGTCATTCATTGCATTTCAACTGATTACATTTGAAGAAGTTCTAAAACTTTGGACTGGTGCCGCTTAAAGTGGATTACATTTTTTTTTGCATCCTTGCCGTTTTTCCTTTCCTTTTGCTCTTCCTAAGCAGTCACCTCAATGGTATCCCAACTTTAAAGACCTAGCGGGCAGACGGAGGTCTCCGTTTTTTTATTTTGTTGAATTATTCTTACAATCGGCTCTTTTTCTGTGTATACACTTCAGGCTCAAGGTTTCCATGGCGAAATTGAAGATATGCAGCACTGGCTGAAGGAGACCGAGCGTCAGCTGCTGGCATCAAAGGGAGTTGGAGGTTTACCAGAAACAGCCAGAGAGCAGCTTAATGTCCATCTGGTATGTGTTTCATGATAACAAAAGGTTTTCTTACAGATGGTAGACTTGTAAAGACCGCAGATACGTCTATTCAGATCCCGAGAAGTGTGAATAGAAAATGACATTGTGAAATTGCTCCCTATTGAACTTGGAGCCGGCGGCATTAAAGGCGTACTGACAGTTTCGAATGGATTAGTGCAAGTCAGCGAGGATGAAGGCAGCTGTGTGTCTGCATGTGATTCGTATGTCCGCTCCTTGAATGGACTCTTCACATAGTGAACTCAATTAATAAAACCAAAAAAAAAAAAAGAAAAAGTCATGCATTCTGAAATCCAAGTATATGGTGTGGCGGACAGCCAGCGCCCTTGCCTGACCGGGACCCGTTCTTAATGTAAGGACTAGGGGAGTAAGTGTGCTCAGGGCATTATCTCCAAACGTCAGTCGCTAGTTGGCACTCCCCCTGGGTTGCCATTGAACCCCGAATTCCCACAGGGCACCCTGGGACTTGGAATTTGGTGGCTCAGCTCTGTTGGAGGGGGTGCTGCAGGGACTTCATTGGGCTCCCACCTTACCCAGAAGTGCTGCCGGACCAAGCCTAAGGGACACGGGAAGTACTCCCCGGGATTACATAAAAGGATCCACTACTCTGGTAGCCGGGAGAGAGAAGATGAAGCTTGCTGGGAGGAGTGGAGGTTGAGAGAATAATAATAATAATACTAATAGGTTACATTTAAGGGCGGCACAGTGGCACAGTGGGTAGCGCTGCTGCCTCGCAGTTAGGAGACTCAGGTTCGCTTCCAGGGTCTTCCCTGTGTGGAGTTTGCATGTTCTCCCCGTGTCTGCATGGGTTTCCTTCCGGGCGCTCCGGTTTCCTCCCACAGTCCAAAGACATGCAGGTTAGGTAGATTGGCCATTCTAAATTGGGTGCTTGGTGTGTGGGTGTGTTTGTGTGTGTGTCCTGTGGTGGGTTGGCACTCTGCCCGGGAGAAATGGTACATTTTCTAGGAAAATTCCAGGGGTGCCGATAATTTTGGCCATGACTGTAGATAGATAGATAGATATGAAAGGCACTATATAATAGATAGATAGATAGATAGATAGATAGATAGATAGATAGATAGATAGATAGATAGATAGATAGATAGATGCGGTGGGTTGGCGCCCTGCCTGGGATTGTTTCCTGCCTTGTGCCCTGTGTTGGCTGGGATTGGCACCAGCAGACCCCTGTGACCCTGTAGTTAGGATATAGCGGCTTGGATAATGGATGGATGGATGGATCCCTCTTTATGTTTTTGTGTTTTTTGTCTTCACGATCTGCACTGATAAACCCCCAAACCCGGCTTATCTCCTTAGGAACTCTGCGCGGTGTTTGAGCTGAAGGAAGAGCTGTACAAAAAGCTGATGGCGAAAGGGGAGCAACTGATCGCGATGTGTCCGGAGAGCCGCGACAGCAACACGCAACAAGACCTGCTGAACCTGCGGGAGAAATGGGAATCCGTACAAGCGAAGATGACGGAAAGAAAGGTAAGACGGCCGTCGTGGTGGTCCGCACCTTCACGGTGACTCTGGGAATTATCATTTAAGGCCTCTTTAGCCCTTTCGGCCCTGGATTTTCTGTGTTTATGGGAAAAAATATTTTGTGAGATATTCTGCCTTTGGGGTGTCTAGGAAGTTCTAAAATGAAAAAAAAAAAAACAAAAAATGATCACTATTATTATACAATACTTCAATCTTCATGAGGAAATAAAATTTAAGGCGGTGCACACAGTCCAAAGCGTCCATGTTCACTCCTGTGTCTCGCTGACTGGATGCCAGTCTCTCCAGTCTGTTAGTAGCACGCCCGCTTCCAACGACTGCAAACGTACCCATGCTTTACAAAAACGGCTGCATATATGTGTACTCGAAATACGATGTCAGGGCCGAAAGGGTTAAGGGCCCGATTCTGCACCGATGCTGAATCCAAGGTTGGCCTGGAGAGGAAACACTGCAATCGCTCAATGTTATTAAGATTTATTTGTTTAATTTAATTCTGGGGGCGGCATGGTGGCACAGTGGTAGATAGATAGATAGATAGATAGATAGATAGATAGATAGATAGATAGATAGATATGAAAGGCACTATATAATAATGATAGATAGATAGATATGAAAGGCACTATATAATAATGATAGATAGATAAATAGATAGATATACCTGAAAGGCACTATATAATAATGATAGATAGATAGATCTGAAAAGCACTATATAATAATAATAGATAGATAGATAGATATGAAAGGCACTATATAAAAATAATAGATAAATATGAAAGGCACTATATACTAATAATAGATAGATATGAAAGTCACTATATAATAATAGATAGACAGATAGATATGAAAGGCACTATATACTAATAATAGATAGATATGAAAGGCACTATATAATAATGATAGATAGATAGATCTGAAAGGCACTATATAATAGATAGATAGATAAATAGATAGATAGATCTGAAAGGCACTATATAATAATAATAGATAGATAGATATGAAAGGCACTATATACTAATAATAGATAGATATGAAAGGCTCTATATAATAATGATAGATAGATAGATAGATCTGAAAGGCACTATATAATAGATAGATAGGTTGATCTGAAAGGCACTATATAATAATAAAGGATAGATAGATATGAAAGGCACTATATAATAGATAGATATGAAAGGTACTATATAATAATGATAGATAGATAGATCTGAAAAGCACTATATAATAATAATAGATAGATAGATAGATAGATGTGAAAGGCAATATATAATAGATAGATAGATAGATAGATATGAAAGGCACTATATAATAATGATAGATAGATACTTTATTAATCCCAAGGAGAAATTCACATAAATTCACATGGTAGCACTGCTGCCTCACAGTTAGGAAACCTGAGGTTCGCTTCCCGGGTCCTCCCTGTGTGGAGTTTGCATGTTCTCCCCATGTCTGCGTGGATTTCCTCCCACAGTCCAAAGACATGCAGGTTAGGTGCATTGGCGATTCTAAATTGTCCCAATTGTGTGCTTGGTGTGTGAGTGTGTGCCCTGCGGTGGGCTGGCGCCCTGCCCGGGGTTTGTTTCCTGCCTTGCGCCCTGTGTTGGCTGGGATTGGCTCCAGCAGACCCCGGTGACCCTGCAGTTAGGATATAGCGGGTTGGATAATGGATGGATGGAATTTAATTCTGTTTGTATAGTAAATTTAGGTTCAACATTCATGATGGCACTAATGGTGTGCTTCAGTACCAAAAGGAAAGTATGAAAGAAACGAGTGACATGTCCTTCCTGTTTTGACAATCTTTAGTAAACGGTCACAAGTGGCCTCTGTTTCCACACGTCCATTCCCACAAGCAGTTCTGAAAGAAAAAACGGAAATCTCTCTGTTATAAAAAAAAAAATCTTGCGGCCATACAAGACTTATTTCCTGCGACGAGACGTGATCTTTGGAAAAGAGAGACACTTTCACATCCCGCGAGATGGTAAAGTCACGTCATACTTACAGCCTTTGGAAGCAAATCCTGTGGTACACATGCAGAGCAGGTTAGAGATAATGGAAATAGGAAAATACGAATGTTTCACAGAAATGAGAGTAAAGGTCGCTTTAGCTCAAACAAACGGAAAATATTATTCGGTGAAATAACGGAACAATGTAAAGAGATCGAAAAGTGTTTGAGGACGTCTGGGGGAGAACAGAGACGAAGGCAGTGAGATAAGAGGACAGCTGCTCTACAGGCTTTTAAACGTTCGAACGAGATGCAGACCACACGGCATGGCAGCAGCTAATTGAGCAAAGAGGAGGTAAAAAAAAAATCAAGTGTTTCCCATTGTTTCACCATTTGAGAGGGGGTTCAGGGAGGAGCTGCCGTGTCTCCTTTGGGGTGCGTTCAGCCCCCCCTCTTCACAACGAGTTTAAGCCCCCTAGTAAATACATAAAATAAAGTGAATGTGCCAAAGAGTTGCAGTTCTGGAAGGCCCTAATCTTGTGTTGTGAGCCTTCCAGGAAGCCGTCTTCTGTAACGCGAAACAGAATTCCTATCCAATGTGTCTTTGTTTCATTTTTTTTTTTTAGGTGAAACTCGAGGAGGCCCTGACCTTGGCCACAGAATTCCACAACTCCTTGCAGGACTTCATCAACTGGCTGACTCAGGCTGAACAAACTCTTACCATGGCCACGTCACCGAGTCTCATCCTGGATACCATCCTCTTTCAGATCGATGAGCACAAGGTTGACTTTATTTTTTTTAGCCTTCTGTACTAGTCTGTCAGACACATTGCATATGTAGTGTAAACTCTCGTAGAGTGTAATAGTGTTTAAGACCCCCCCCCCCAACAGGCCCCTCAGCTGACTTAGCTCCTTAACAGAGAGCTGATCCTCCTTTTGACCATTGTGGCCTGTAGGGGACGCTGCAGCTCCCCAAACCCAACACTGACAAACACAAGGCACAAGTCCAGCACATCACACAGGTTTTATTGTTTCATGGGAAACTCTTCCTTAAGCGTTTCCCACAATTCAGCCACAGTTACAGTGCACAAATAAGCGCACAGTCCTTTGTCTTTTCTTCTTCTCTCTTCCTTCTGTCTCTCTCTTTCTGCCTCTGGCCGCCTCCACTCCTCCTCCAGCAAGCTTTGTCACCTTCCTCCTGACTCTGGCTCCTCGAATGAAGGCAGCAGATTTTATGCTACACTCAGGAGTCCCAAAAACGCAGGGCTCTGCAATCCCCGCAGCACCTCCTGGACGCACCTACAGAGCCCAACAGGGTCGAGTCACAGAACTCCATGTCCCATGGTGCCTTATGGGAATCCAAGGCCCTGCTGCAACCCAGGGGTCCTGCCATCTAGCAATCCCGGGGAGATAGTGCCCTGTACACACTGTCTCCCCCGGTCCTTCCACTCCACAGACATCCCGGCTGGGTATGGGCGCTGGCCGTCTGCCACACCATACAGTGTTCAGACACCAGGTCATGTAATGCAGCGCGGTATTGCCCAATCTCGATGTCAGCACACAGAGACTCGATCGTTTCATCGAGAGTGTGCACCAGGTTCCCCCCCTTGGTCACTTTCTCATACTAAGATTTGATTGTTTCATCAAGCTGGGGGGGAGTTTGATTGGTCAAAATGCCCCTTTGCCATCACGGGCACCCAGAATGCCCTGATTGTAGATCTGCCCCCCGTTAATAAACATGATTATTGCTTTCTCAAAAGTCTGCATTGCTTCTACATTTTTATTTCCACAAACTCGGTAAGGTACCTGAAACATATTTGAGGTTTGGGTCTCCTGGGTCGAGCGTCCGTCGCCAGCACTGTGTGTCCCTAAGCAAGTGACTTTGGCTTTCTGTATTTACGGAGGCGACTGACAGCACAAAAGTCTTCAGACCTACTTCACGTTCTGCCACTTTATTGTGATGTCGATTTCACCTTAAATGGAGAAATTTGCCATTTTTGCCCATCAGGCTACACTCAATAACCCATCATGTTAAAGTGAAAACACGTCTTCCGAAAGATTTGTGAATTTATTACAAAGCAAAAGCTGAAATCTCTCATTCCTAGAAGTTTTTGGACCCTCCAGATTGTGCTCAGGTGCCACCTGTTTGCTTTTGTTCTCCTTGAGATGTTTCTAGAACTTAATTGGTGTCCTCCTGTGGCAAACTCAATTGTTTGGACATCGCTGAGAAGGACACACAAGTACCTGTGTATAGAAGGTCCTGCAAGTCACACTGCACGTTAGGACAGAAACTAAAATACGAACTCCAAGGAATTCTCAGTTAGACCTCCGCGATCAACTGGTGGTGAGGCTCAGTTCAGGGCAAGGGGATCAAGCCATTTGTAAAGCTTTGAGTTTGTCTCATGGATTCCAAAGATGGAAGAAGTTTGGAACCATCAGGACTCTTCCTTGAGTTAACCATCAGGACTCTTCCTTGAGTTAACCATCTGGTCAAACTCAAAAAGCAGCCAAGAATGGCCTTAGTCAGGGAGGTGACCTATGAGCCCAGTGGTCACTCTACAAGAGCATCGGGAGTCCTCTGCTGAAGTAGGAGAACCTGTGTGAACGGCGGCCATCTCAGCAGCATTCCACTAATCAGCCATTTATGGTAGAGTAGCCAGATGGGAAACACTCTTGAGTAAAATGGCATATGTCAATCTGCTAGGTGTCTACCAAATGGCATTTAAAGGACTCTGTGGACCTAAGGAAAAAGATTCTCTGGCCTGATAAGACAAAAATTAAAGTCTTTGTGCAGAACTCAAAGTGATATATCTGGCAAAGACCTGGAACTGCTCGTCACTGGCCGAATGGAATCCCTACAGTGTATAGTATGGTGGTGGCAGCATCATGCTGTTAGGTTCTTCTCAGCGGCAGGGACAGGAAGACTGTTCAGGAGAAGAGGAAAGATGAATGCCGCTGAGTAGAGAGAGATCCTTGAAGAAAGGAAGACACTGCACACTGGGGAGAAAATGGCAAATATCATCCCATTATATAAAAAGGGTGGCAGGGCAGATCCAAGTAACTGTAGGCCAGTGAGCTTAACGTGCATCACAGGAAAATTAATGGAAGGAATTATTAAGGAGAAGATTGAGCAACACCTGGCAAGGAGAGGAGTTATTAGGAACAGTCAGTGTGGGGTCAGAAGAGGGAGGTCGTGTTTTACTAACAGGATGGAATTGTATGAGGAGGCAACAAAAGGATCTGATCAGAGTGGAGCTCATGGTATGATTGATGTGGACTTTCAGAAAGCATTTGATGAGGTGCCACATGAGAGGGTGGGCATCAAACTAAAAGAATTGGCAGTTCTGGGTGTGATGGGTGCAGATTTGGCACAGACACAGGAAGCAGAAGGTGATGGTGCGAGGAACCTCATCAGAATTGGCTGATGTTAAGAGTGGCGACCAGCAGAGGGCAGTGTTGGGGTAGCTGCTATTTTTAATACATAGAAATGATTTGGATAGGAATATAAGTAACAAGCTGGTGAAGTCTGCAGATGATACCAACATAGGTGGATTAGCAGATCATTTGGAATCCGTTATATCATCACAGAAGGACTTGGACAGCAGACAGGCTTGGGCAGATGAAATTTAATGTCAGTAAATGTAAAGAATCACACATAGGAAGTAAAAATGGGAGGTCTGAATACACAATGGGAGGTCTGAAAATCGAAAGTCCACCTTATGAGAAGGATTAGGAGTCGTAGTGGACTCTAAGATATGGACTGCCAGGCAGTGTTCAGAAGCCATTAAGAAGGCTCACAGAATGTCAGGTTATATAGCGCCTTGATGTGTGGAGTACAAGTCATAGGAGATTCTGCTCAAGCTTTATAACACACTGGTGAGGCCTCATCTGGAGTCCTGTGTGCAGTTTTGGTGTCCAATCTATAAAAAAAGACATAGCAGCACAAGAGGAAGTCCGGAGAAGAGCAACTAGGCTGAATCCAGGGCTACAGTGGATGAGCTATGAGGAAAAACTAAAAGAGCTGAGCCTTTAAACCATTTAATTTACTGTCAGTAATGTAAAGTATCACACATAGGAAGTAATAATGTGAAGTCTGACTACACAATGGGCAGTCTGAAAATCAAGAGCCCACCTTATGAGAAGGATTTAGGGGTCATAGTGGACTCTAAGCTATTGCCTTCCAGACAATGTTCAGAAGCCATTAAGAAGGCTAACAGAATGTCAGGTCATATAGCGCCTTGATGTGTGGAGTACAAGTCATAGGAGGTTATTCTGAAGTTTTATAACACACTGGTGAGGTCTCATCTGGAGTACTGTGTGCAGGTTTGGTCTCCATAAAGACATTGCAGCACTAGAGAAGGTCCAGAGAAGAGCGACTAGGCTGAGTCCAGGACTGCAGGGGATGAGTGATGAGGAAAAATTAAAAGAGCTGAGCCTTTACAGTTTAAGCAAAAGAAGATTAAGAGGAGACCTGACTGGAGTGTTTAAAATGATGAAGGGAATTAGTGCAGTGGATCGAGACGGTGACTTTAAAATGAGTTCATCAAGATCACGGAGACACAGTTGGAAACTTATTAAGGGTAAATTTCACGCAAACATTAGGAAGTTTTCTTTACACAAAGAATGATAGACACTTGGAATAAGCAATCAAGTAGTGTGGTGGACAGTAAGACTTTAGAGACTTGCAAAACTCAACTTGATGTTTTTTTGGAAGAAATAAGTGGACAGGACTGGCAAGCTTTGTTGGGCTGAATGTTCTAAAGACCTGTTCCAGAGTGGACGCCACCTCAGCCTGAGTTGACTGTTCCCCTTTCAAGAGAAATAACAGCCTGACACATACAGCCAAGACAACGCTGGAGTGGCTTTGGGACAAGTCTCTGAGTGGCCCAGTCACAGTAACAGACTTAAACCCCATTGCACACGTGTGGAGAGACCTGAACATGGCAGCTTACAGACGCCCACCATCCAATCTGAAGGAGCCTGAGAGGATCTGCCAGGAAGAATGGGAGCAACTGCCCAAATTGAGGTGTGCAAAGCTAGTAGAGACTTAGCCAAGAAGACTCGAAGCTGGAATTGCAACCAAACGGACTTCTACAAAGTACCAAAATAAAGGTCTGAATGCTCATATGAAGGAGAGATTTCAGTTTTTTATTTTTGATATATATACTTTATCTGCAATGTTTTTTCCCTTTGCAAAACTAAGTAGTAATAAAGTAGAAGAAGAAATGCCTAACATCTGTCAGACTTTAACATTTAATGTCTTTATTACATACATGCGCTCCAATTGTCATCGCCATATCTGTCAATGTGTCCATATTAAAACAACTGAATTTCATTTAAATTTATACTTACTCTTCAAGAAGAGTAGTTGGGAAGGTTCCATTTTATTTGAAATTTCAAAAACTCCCTTTTATAAAGTACTGCCAAACTTTCAAAACAGTCCGCCTTTGTTCAAAAGAGAAATATCGAGTGCAGACTGAATGACTGAATTTGCTCTTTCAGATTGACTTTGAGTGAGAGGATACTTCACAACACGTATTTACATCTGTGTCTTTGATAATGTAGATTAGCAAAAATGAAAAATGTTCAACTAACCTCCCTGAGTGCAGCAGAATGTTACACCGTGAGCACATCTTCTGACGTGTCGTCTCTTGTAGGTCTTTGTCACGGAAGTGAATTCTCATCGTGATCAAATAATAGAGCTGGACAAAACTGGAACCCATCTGAAATACTTCAGTCAGAAGCAAGATGTCGTCCTCATTAAGAATCTCCTGATTAGTGTGCAAAGTCGGTGGGAGAAGGTGGTCCAGCGGTCTGTGGAGAGGGGCCGCGTCCTGGACGACGCAAGGAAGCGGGCAAAGCAGGTCAGTGGAAAGGCTCTCTGTAGAATTTTAAGTGCGAGTGCATATATACTGTGTGTGTGTGTGTGTGTGTGTGTGTGTATTGTAAGAGCAAGAATGCAAGGCCTGCGTTGGAAACCCCATCTCCAACACCATCATCATCACGGTGAGTGTACTCGGCACGCTTCTGTTCACTCAGCAAACACGTGAATGTAGATTAATAGACAGATAAGAAAGGCACTATATAACAAATAGAAAGGTTAATAAATAGATTGGCCTGAAACAACAACAATATTTATTTGTATCGCACATTTTCATACAAATTATGTAGCTCAAAGTGCTTTGCAAAATGAAGAAAGAAATATATAGAAATAAGTTTAGGCAATACTAAATAACAAAGAATAAAGTAAGGTCTGATGGACAGGAGGACAGAAAAAACAAAATCTGCAAGGGTTCCAAGGCCACAAGACCACCCAGCCCCCACTGGGGAAAACACTACATGAAAGACAAGACAGACAGACAGACAGACAGACAGGCAGACAGATAGATAGATAGATAGATAGATAGATAGATAGATAGATAGATAGATGTGAAAGGCAGTATATGATAGATAGATAGATAGATAGATAGATAGATAGATAGATAGATAGATAGATAGATAGATAGATAGATAGATAGATAGATAGATAGGCACTATATAACAAATAGAAAGAATAATAAATAGGTCGGCATAAAAGACACTCCATAATAGATAGATAAATAGATAGATAGGAAAGGCGCTCTATAATAGATAGATAGATAGATGTGAAACGCACTATATAATTGATAGACAGATAAACATGAAAGGCACTATATAATAGATAGATAGATAGGAAAGGCACTATGTAATTGATTGATAGAACTTTATTTGTCCCTAGGGAAAAGTTTGACTTTTTACAGACACTCTTTAAATAAATACATAAATAGATAGATAAATAAATATATGTAAACACGCACCAGATAAACTAAAAATGAAGAAAATTAAAAAGAAGAAAAACCTCCGACTTGACAGTCCCGGTCCCAGTGAGGGTCTCTACAGGTATATTGCTGTTGGGATGAAGCACCCCCAGTTGTGTTTCTTCACACACTTTTACTGAGTTAGTTATTGGCTGCAGGTTCTAAATGTTGTGTGTCACAGTGAGGATGTGCAGCGTTGTTCATAATGGCGCTCAGTTTTATTTTAATTCTCTCCTCCTTTACAACTTCCCGGGGGTCCAGAGTGTGCCCCATAACGGAGCCTGCCCTTCTAATTAGCTTGTTGATTTGGTGGGCCTCACTTGAGGTGATGTTACCAGCCCAGCGCACCAAAGTGGCGCTCACAGAGATGTAGAAGACGTTAAGGTTGTCATTTCTCACATTAAAGGACCACAGTGTCTTAAGGAAGAACTGGCTTCTGTAGTTCCTCCGAGTCCAGCCTGTCACTGACGTGGACCCCCATTTACTTGGAGCGGACCACTTCTACATGTACTCCTTGAATAGTGACTGGACTTGGAGGCTGTTTGGTGCTGTGAAAGTCAATAAGCAGTTTGTTGGTTTTGCTGATGTTGAGTTGCAGAGAATTCTCAAAGTTCTCCCCCTGACTCCTCATCCTCTTTACACCCCATTAGTGCCGAGTCATCTGAGGATTTCTGCAGGTGACCTGACCTGCTGTTATATTTCTAGTCGGAGTTACAGTATATGACTACGCCCGGCTGTAACACCATCATTAAGTTTGTGGGTGACAGCAGTAGGAATGAGTCAGTTGACAGAAGTGGAGACACGACGATGGGCAAACTGGTACAAGGGCAGCAATCTGGCCAAAGACGCGGACTTCTTGCACCTTGTAATGAGCTCACCACTTTGGCCGTCGATCTTTCTGGTCCATGGGAGCGTGCGCTGCTCCGTTGTACCTGCAGTTTGTTAAAATCCTTGTGAAGACAGAAAGAAAAGCTGCCCCGTTACATGAGTAAACTGACTTTTCTTTGCTTTTCTTGTTTTTCAAATAGTTCAGTGAAGCCTGGAACAAACTGATGGAGTGGCTGGAGGAATCTGAAAAGGCTCTGGACTCTGAGCTGGAAATTGCAAACGATCCAGACAAGATTAAATTGCAGCTGGCACAGCACAAGGTAATAAATCTGAATCCTTCTACGCACAAAGCCGCTGATAGGATTCCTATTTTTGTTCTTTCTCAGCACTGTAATTGTTGACTTATGCCGTGGATCATAAAGACAGATGAGCCAATCACTGCCGTATCTACTGCAGTGCTGTCATGTCATAGACATTTTAAGCAATAACTTTGAAATCTGATTTCTGCACGCTCTGTGGGCCACAGCCTGATTTAGAGAAAACTGAACTCTTTTAATTTATGGGGTGCCGCAGATGCCAAAAGTCTCTGTATATAATGTTTGTCTGTCACTACAATGCAAGTTCTTCATCTTTTTCTTTTCGTGTGCTTCTTCAGGACAGTTTGGAAAATGTCTCCTTTTTTTTTTTAGAAACAGTTTTTGCGCATACTTCAGCCCGCTTACATTACTGATAAACAACTCATGATAACATGCTTCATACATTTACTTCAGTTCACTTCACACTCGCTCCGCTTATCCTTCTGATGGCTCAGGTGCATCGTCAGGTGAGGGACTTGCCGGCTCCAGAAAGAAATGTCGGGGTGCCAACCGGGTCGCCCCATTTAAGTAGCACGTTGGCACATCAAAGTTTTCTAAAACCAAGAAAATCACAAATATGGCCACTTGAATTGAGGTTATATGGCTCTCTTAAGTGGGTCTGCTCCAGGGGTGCTATACAATGACCATCATCATCATTCGGAGGAGCTCCGTCCAGCAGTCTGCTTGGTTCAAAAGAAGGATGCCTCCTTCTGGGGTGGCTGGGATTTATAGAGCTCTGACCAGAGAGGATGAAGTCACTTGGTCTCATTGGGCATCTTCTTGGCACTCTGAAGGGAAAGAGAGTTAGTGATAGAGCACCCCTGCCATCCCAGAGTGGTATTACATACCTCAGATGTGCCCTGAAGGTGATATGCATGTGTGACAGGTGGCATGGTACTAAGCATGCCAACATGTTCTCAGCAGCTCCTTCTGTCTGCTCTTGGTAAACTTCTAGATGCTCCCAGGCCATTGCAGTCATTGTGTTCAAAGTGTACTGCGTATCCTTCCTACCCTGTTAGGTACCCTGAGTATGTTCTGTCTGCGTAAGCCACCTCAGCAGACTCCTCTCCATCTTTAAGAAGCAGCGGTTCTTCTCCAGGGTTCTTCAGTACTATTGAGCTCCATTTAGAGTACAATACAATACAATGTATTGTATAGCCCAAAATCACACAACGGGTGCCCCCAGCCTTGACAAGGAAAAACTCACAAAAAAACCTTGTAGGGAAAAAATGGAAGAAACTTCGGGAAAGGCAGTTCAAAGAGAGACCTCTTTCCAGGTAGGTTGGGCGTGCAGTGGGTGTCAGAAAAAGGGGAGTCAATACAATACAATACAATACACAGAACAGAACACAAGTAATCCCCAATACAATATAATAGTGCAATAGAAATATTACAAGTGCAGAGCAGAGCTCAACAGTAGATGATATCCCATAATATGATTTGGATTTGTTCAGAGAGTCCTGGAGACCTTGGCCATCAAGCTGCCTTGCCTCCCCACATTGGCCATTCCACAGCTGGCTCAGCTCTGGGCCAGCCAATCCGATGAAAGGACCCCTCTTTCCCACGATTCCTGTGATCCTCCATCAGGGATGACTTTACCTTAGGCAGGCAAAACAACTTGGCGGGTGGGCAGTGGCACCAAGTGGCACATTTGAGTACCGAGAAGAGAAACAGAATAGGTGAGGGTTAGTATCCAATTCTAACTATCATGTTACTTACTTAGTGCTAATGACTAACAGCAGAGATGCAGTCCATACAGTTAATCAGCAGCTCTAGTCGGGGTGTGCTAAACTAAAGTGGTGAGATTTGAAATCTGAGACTGAAGGGGCATCTCTTATAGTAGTAGGCAGACCAGTCCACGGTTTAGGGGTCCTGTAACTAAAAGCTCGACCTCCCACCGTTATTTTATTAATCCTTGGAATCCTAAGCAGACCAGCATCTTGACATCTTAATGTACATTCCGGTTTGTAAGTCATGATAAGTTCAGACAAGTAAGCCGGACCTCGGCCATTTAAGGCTTTATATGTTAAAAGGAGGATTTTGAAATCTGACCTAAACTTAACTGGGAGCCAGTGTAAGGATTTAAGAACTGTGAGAGTGAGCCCAGGCACCTCATTTTGACCACTTGTACTCACAATCTAATTTTTGGTGGTCACTGCCAAGGTGGGCTTGTGATTTTAGACTGACATTTAAGTTGAGAGTTTCGTCAAGAGTCTTAGTTTTCTCTTTACCTCAATGTCCACAAAACATCTGCCACTTTACAGATTTGCTGGTGAATCCCACATTTAATGCTCCAAATGAAAAAGAGTGGAAAAAAAAGAAAGAGAATGAGGGTCCCTAAAGATGCCCCATTTAATGTCCAGTGTTTCTAAGTGAAACGTTAAATCGAAACTAAAATGGGAAAAAAGGGAACGCCACTGGTCTGTCCTTCATCGTGGTCTATATATGCTTCTTCTGTAATGAAGGTGGTCCTGGAATGTGGTGTAGTTGTTAATGCTTTGCACTTCAAACCCTGAAGGTTTGGGTTCATATCCCACTACTGACACCACTGTGTGACCCTGAGCAAGTCACTTGATCTGCCTGGGCTCCAACTGGAAACCAAAAGGAATGGAACCAGTTGTATCATAAATGTTGTAAATCACCTTGGATAAAGGCGTCAACCAAGTTAATAAATGTAAATGTAAAATGAACGCCAATTACCAGTCATGTCATACTTTAAACATTGTGCAGACTGGAAAGGGCAGGTCAAGTGGCCAGAATGATCCGGAGAAGCAGCGTCTCTACTCCAAGGTCCTGGTGTAGCGTTGAGCTCTTGACCCAATCACAGAGAGTGAATGCCAGCCACCTCATTTTGTCCACACGTACTCACAATCTCATTCTGTCGGTCACCGTCAAGTTCTCCTGAGCATTGGTGGGGAAGCCGATTTAGACTGACCACTAAATCGGGGTATGTCACCCTTTTGCCTGCAAGGTCCATTACAATGTCTGCCACTTCAACTATTTGTTGGTCAATCCAACTTATACTGTTGTAAATGAGATTAGAGTTAAGACAAGGACAAGGTTTGGGGGTCTGTCAAAAAAAAGAGCCAGTTAAAGCCCACTCAGGCATCCTTTGTGTGATTTTGGGCTATGCAAGAAATTGTTGTTTTGCCAATCTGGTTGCGATGCCTCTGTCATGTAACATTTGGTACAGGATTCATAACAGACTGTAATGCGCCATCTGTTGGAAAGCTGGACAGACACACAGACACTTGTCTTTTTTTATGGTGGATAGGATATGATTTTACATTGGTGTCAGGAGCAACAGGTGCACCTGTTTGTGGCAGTCACAATGTGGAGGTTGGCTGTATTGATCGCTACACTAAGTGCTTCCAAAGGTGGTGTGAACTTTCCACTCCTGGTCATAAGAGGCAGCGGGTATCTTCTTTAATGGATGGAAAAGTGGGTGTTGCAGAGTATTGAGACATTGGCAGAGTCAGCTTATTCTTGGCTGGCGACTTCTGGATGTTGGAGCAGGCTGGCAATTACGAGTTCCCTGGCATCTTCTACGACTGTCCTGGTGGGCACACATGAACCATCACACCCTGGATACTGGATATAGGTTGTTATATGGTTGTATGGTTCTGTACGTTTTTCTTGTTAGTATCTATCCATCCATCCATTATCCAATCCCAGCCAACACAGGGTGCACGGCAGGAAGCAAACCCTGGGCAGTGCCAGCCCACAGCAGGGTGCGCACACACACACCAAGCACACACACTAGGGACAATTTAGGATCGCCAATGCACCTAACCTGCATGTCTTTGGACTGTGGGAGGGAACCGGAGTACCCAGAGGAAACCCACCAAGACACGGGGAGAACATGCAAACTCCACGCAGGGAGGACCCGGGAAGCTAACTGAAAGGCAGCAGCGCTACCCACTGTGCCACCGTGCCGCCCTTCTTGTTAGTATTAAACCTGAAAATGTGATTAAATACATTGAGCCTGTCTGTAGCGAATGGCACTATATAAGAATCAACTCACTTCATTCTTCACTGTGAAAATATTTCCAAAATGTTTTTTATGAAAGTCTTGTTCCGTTTAACTCATTGTTGTGAATGTTGCCATGCAAAACTCCGCTGCACCTTTAACTTTGTCCTTATGCTTCCATTTTCTTTGTAATACAGGAGTTTCAGAAGGCCCTCGGAGCCAAGCATTCCATGTACGACACGACCCTCCGTTCAGGCCGATCGTTAAAGGAAAAGACCTCCCTGAGTGATGACAACCAGAAACTGGACGACATGCTAAGCGAACTGAGAGACAAGTGGGACACGGTGTGCGGAAAATCTGTGGAAAGGTGCGTGGAGGGGTTTGTGATTCAGGCCGAGTTTATTAATAGTAAGAGCTGTAAATGTGTAAACTGCTGTTACATTCTTGTCGTATAGTTTGGTTGGGAGCAGGCACTGATAGCGCGCTGCTGCACCCACCACATGACCAACCACCTGGATTGGGACCCAAGTACAGCGGTTGACACCTCAGCACCACACTAGTTTGAATGGAATGGAACAGTGGGAGGGTTTTTATGGTGGCTGGAGGGCCAATCCTGCCACCAGCCCCTAAGTTGGAGGACCTGCTTGCAGATTAACGTCATTACCCAGGAAGAAGCAATTGCAGGTTAAGAGTCACTTCTGGTGTTTACCGGATTTGAACTGGCAGCCTTCTGATTTCCAGTGCAGATCCCAACCCTCAGAGCCACCACTCATATAGTGAGAACTTTCAAAATTCAGTTTATATTTAAGAGAAATGAAATGGTTGAAAAGTTTAAAGGGGTGTCAAAGAAAAGACCAATGACAAACTGAAGGTGTGAAATACAAGGGTTCTTGGGGGGGGGGGGGGGTCTGGGACCCCTTAAATTAACCCTTAGGACTCCCTGAAAATCTCAAAATTATGGCTAATCCCCCAAAATACATTTTAAAATCACGTTCTGGTGTTTTTCACTCACTCAGTGGCAGGGGTGAGAGACGTTTGCCTCCAGATATTATAGTGAGAGCAGATAACCAGGGGTCTCATTAATAAAACTTTGCATAGATTTGATTGCGAAAATATGTGAGCGTCAAAAAAAAAAAAAAAATCTGATTTATAAAACCTGCCATACCCTTTAGAAATTGCAATCACCTTTTAAATGTGCGTATGTGAACACGTCACGAGCGTCGCCCTGAAGCATCCATATTCGGAGCATGCAAATCAACCCCATACATATGTAATCACGATGCTGCAGAACTTCATTGGCTGGCAGAGCAGCCTCCCACCTGATGCGTCGAGACCCCGCCCCCTGCATTCAAGAGTGTCTGGCTGTGCTCTGCAACTTCTTCTTCCGGCTGCTCCCGTTAGGGGTCGTCACAGCGGATCATCTTTTTCCATCTCTTCCTGTCCTCGTCATCTTGCTCTGTCACACCCTCCACACCTGCATCTCCTTCCTCTCCAGATCCATAAACCTTCTCTTAGGCCTTCCTCTTCTCCTCTTGCCTGGCAGCTCTATCCTTATCACCCTTCTCTCATTATACCCCTCATCTCTCCTCTGCACGTGTCCAAACCAATGCAATCTCGCCTCTATGACTTTGTCGCCCAACCGTCCCACCTGAGCTGACCCTCTAATGTCCTCATTTCTAATCCTGTCCATCCTCATCACACCCAGTGCAAATCTTCACATCTTTAACTCTGCCACCTCCAGCTCTGTCTCCTGTGCCACCGTCTCCTGCCCATGTAACATAGCTGGTCTCACTGCCATCCTGTAGACCTTCCCTTTCACTCTTGCAACTGAGAGGGCAAAATCAAGCGGGCCATAATAGCACCTGTCTTCTGCCTACTGGGGGTCAGGGAAGGGCATAAGGTGCCAGCGTCTGAGCAGGTAGCCACTATCCCCTGGCACATGTGATAACGTGATACAATAAATAGTGCAGGCCATGTGAAAACACTGAGGGGTACAGCCAGTTACCTCACCAACAAGCTAGTCACCATGTGTAGCGCCGTCATGTCTGTGAAAACCACTTTGCCTCAAAGTAAATGAATCAAGCAGGGCACCGAGCCACAACATTATTCAGGTTCATCTTGGCACCTCATATGACTTGTACATTAATGGAATGTAACAGCTTATGGTTAACAAAAGCAGCTTCATTCTCGCTAGGTGCCCTTATTGCAATATGGGTGCAGTCGGGTGTTCCGATTACGTTAGGAGAAGGAGACGGCTGCCAGTTGCCTTTGTATATTGATAACAACATGTTATGTTTCATGCACTGTTACTGGTAGGGAGTGTTGCAGCACTCCAAATCTCAGACACAAGTCCCAGGTTCAAAAGAATGATTTGTTATTAATAAAATCTTCACAATGGTCTCCAATGCACACAATTCCTCTTTATCTCATTCTTTGCTCTTCCTTCACACCTCCAGCTGAGCTTTGTCCTCCGCCTTCCCAACTCCGAGTCAGATGTGGCAAGTCAGTTCCTTTTATCTTACGCCCGGGAGTACTTCTGGTGCCAGGGCATAGCCCAGTGGAAGTACTTGAGGGTCAGTCGGAGGTCCCAGAGTGTAAGGATCACATATCCCTGCAACACCACCTGGAGGCTGCTCTTATCAGATTTTTCATTTCCCAGCATGCCTTGCCAGTGTCCATACTGGTAGAGTCACTTGGGGAAGCTGCAATCTATTGTTTCGAGGGTTGGGGGGCTTGCAACCTTACTAGGATGTCTCCCCTTGTTCTTCCATCCTATGTGTAAGGGATCGGAACCCATCCTGACCAGGACGCCTGCACAGTTGTGCTGTCCATCACAGTATGTACACCCTCACCACACGAAAAGTGAATCTAGCGCCTCGCCAGTTTGTTAATGGCTTACAGTACAGCAGGCATGACGGAGTGAAGCTTGGCTGAGATATTCCTGACCTGTCAGCCAGTGACCCGAGAAGTGACAACAGGTAGGCGATATTAAACTGATGACAAAGCAAAAGATTCGTAGATGGAAACACGCAGCAGTGGCCCTCGTGAAAGAGAGCTAAAATACAGTCTGTACATCCTTTAATATGTTTGTCACGTCAACACACATTCCATGGACGGCACAATTATATGGATTACAGGTGCTGGTCATAAAATTAGAATATCTATATATATATAACTTGTATATTAGATTCATTCATTACACACAGACTGATGTATTTCAGATGTTTATTTCTTTTAATGTTGATGATTATAACTGACAACTAATGAAAGTCCCAAATTCAGTATCTCGGAAAATTAGAATATTGTGAAAAGGTTCAATATTGAAGACACCTGGTGCCACACTCTAATCAGCTAATTAACTCAAAAGCCTTTAAATGGTCTCTCAGTCGAGTTCTGTAGGCCACACAATCATGGGGAAGACTTCTGACTTGACAGTTGTCCAAAAGACGACCATTGACACCTTGCACAAGGAGGGCAAGACACCAAAGGTCATTGCTAAAGAGGCTGGCTGTTCACAGAGCTCTGTGTCCAAGCACATTAATAGAGAGGCGAAGGGAAGGACAAGATGTGGTAGAAAAAAGTGGACAAGCAATAGGGATAACCGCACCCTGGAGAGGATTGTGAAACAAAAATGTGGGGGAGATTCACAAAGAGTGGACTGCAGCTGGAGTCAGTGCTTCAAGAACCACCACACACAGACGTATGCAAGACATGGGTTTCAGCTGTCGCATTCCTTGTGTCAAGCCACTCTTGAACAAGAAACAGCGTCAGAAACGTCTCGCCTTTGGACTGCTGCTGAGTGGTCCAAAGTTATGTTCTCTGATGAAAGTAAATTTTGCATTTCCTTTGGAAATCAAGGTCCCAGAGTCTGGAGGAAGAGAGGAGAGGCACAGAATCCACATTGCGTGAGGTCCAGTGTAAAGTTTCCACAGTCAGTGATGGTTTGGGGTGCCATGTCATCTGCTGGTGTTGGTCCGTTGTGTTTTCTGAGGTCCAAGGTCAACGCAGCCGTCTACCAGGAAGTTTTAGAGCACTTCATGCTTCCTGCTGTTGACGAACTTTATGGAGATGCAGATTTCATTTTCCACCTGCACACAGTGCCAAAGCTACCAGTACCTGGTTTAAGGACCATGGTATCCCTGTTCTTGATTGGCCAGCAAACTCGCCTGACCTTAACCCCATAGAAAATCTATGGGGTATTGTGAAGAGGAAGATGCAATACACCAGACCCAACAATTCAGGAGAGCTGAAGGCCACTATCAGAGCAACATGGGCTCTCATACCACCTGAGCAGTGCCACAGACTGATCGACTCCATGCCACGCCGCATTGCTGCAGTAATCCAGGCCAAAGGAGCCCCAACTAAATATTGAGTGCTGTACATGCTCATACTTTTCATGTTCATACCTTTCAGTTGGCCAACATTTCTAAAAAATCCTTTTTTTGCATTGGTCTTAATTGATATTCTAATTTTCCGAGATACTGAATTTGGGACTTTCATTAGTTGTCAGTTATAATCATCAACATTAAAAGAAATAAACATTTGAAATACATCAGTCTGTGTGTAATGAATGAATCTAATATACAAGTTTCACTTTTTGAATGGAATTACTGAAATAAATCAACTTTGTCATGATATTCTAATTTTATGACCAGCACCTGTATTATACACGTGAGTCTTCATTTAGCTGGCTTGATCAAAGGTGCCGTCTTTCCCCAGTTCCTCCAAAATGTTGTAGACGCACAGGTCAGAGTTGCCGTCAATATACCTATGATCCACCATCAAGATTTTTTCACCATTTTTGTGAGAAGTTGGGTACGCATATTTCAGGCCTCTTCTTGTGCGTACACAAGCTTTATAAATGAGGCCCCAGGAGACACAAACATGTGGCTAAACGTAGTGAGGGACAGAAAGGGGTCAAAGCCAGAATAATCGTAGAGACCGAGTGAACAAGACCCGCGGGCCAATCAGAGAATCGAAAGCCAAGAACACCGAGGGATTTTTCACGTTACCTGGCACTTGGCCTACATGCGTACAAAAGAACTCCTGCCATACACGGAAGCTGCGGGTACGGCTGTCTAGCTCTGAAATGGAAAATAAGGATAAGGGTGTTACACCGTACTCCACTAACCCATAACTCAGACCAGAGGGCAACGTTTGGAACAAACAGTGGCAGCCATCTTTAGGCTGGCAGACACCAAGTCAGTATAAAGAGATGTGTTGATGATACTGGTAATAAAAGTGAGAAGAAAAAGCAAAGCAGCCATAACCAAAAAAGAAAGCATGGGGTGAAGAATACGGGTAGTTGGCCTGGCAGTCCTGCCAAGCTTATGAACTGCAGGATCGTCCAACAATGGGACCCTCGATAAACAGCTGGGGATGGACTGAACAATTGGACCTACAGTGATGGCGGCTCCTGCTCTTCCGCACTGAAATGCAAACTGGCCATTCTGCATGATGCTGGACAAGAGGGTCCATGCAGGGTCGCTTTTGTTTGCAGATTGCTCATCTCTAGGTGACATTTTGGGGGCTGTCAAAACTGTCACTGCATTTGTCTTCGTATGGACGTGACGGACTAATAACGTGTGCTTGTTTGCTCCCACAGGCAGAATAAACTTGAGGAAGCCCTGCTGTTTTCTGGACAGTTCACTGATGCCTTGCAGGCTCTCATCGACTGGCTGTACAAGGTGGAGCCCCAGCTAGCGGAGGACCAGCCGGTTCATGGAGATATTGACCTTGTCTTAAATTTAATAGATAATCACAAGGTATTTGCACGCTTGTTTTACAATTTTTGTTTCTCCAAACAGAAAGCAGAAGGAACGGGTTTTACGTTTTCGAGGGCTTCTCTGTTGTTCTCGGTGTTATTTGCTATCCATAGAAGTCATTTGTACAACTGCAGCCACAAAGGTGGGACAATATGGAAAAGGCAGATCAGAACAAAGAGGAGTGATTTGTAAATTGTCCTCCCTTTATATCAGGGATCGCCAAGTCTGGTCCTGGAGGACCACCGTGGCAGCAGGTTTTCACTCTAACCCTTTTTTTTTTTTAATGAGTGCCCTGTTTGTGCTGCTAATTTACTTCTTGTGAATTCATTTTAATTGAATTGCTTTTTTAGGACTTGTTCCCCTGAATTTCTTCATCGTTCCTATGAATTGCTTCATTTCTTTCCTTAAGTGGCACGCAAACAGAAATGAAATGTGAAGTGAGGGAGCCAACAGAAGACCACCTAAGTCAGGGCTTCAAACTCCGACCAATTTCACTCCAACCAGCTGCTTAATGAGGCGCCGATTCTTGTCGTTAATTAAACTCGTTCTTTAATTTTGTGGCTTGTTGCTGCTCTCATTGTGCAATAGCAGACATTTCTGAAATTGTGGATTTTCTCTTTCTAAGAGCTCTGTTTGGCAGCAATTCCAGCCTCAAGTCTTTTTGAATATGATGCCACAAGCTTGGCACACCTATCCTTGGCCAGTTTCACCCATTCCTCTTTGCAGCACCTCTCAAGCTCCATCAGGTTGGATGGGAAGCGTCAGTGCACAGCCATTTTAAGATCTCTCCAGAGATGTTCAATGGGATTCAAGTCTGGGCTCTGGCTGGGCCACTCAAGGACATTCACAGAGTTGTCCTGAAGCCACTCCTTTGATATCTTGGCTGTGTGCTTAGGGTCGTTGTCCTGCTGAAAGATGAACCGTCGCCCCAGTCTGAGGTCAAGAGCGCTCTGGAGCAGGTTTTCATCCAGGATGTCTCTGTACATTGCTGCAGTCATCTTTCCCTTTATCCTGACTAGTCTCCCAGTTCCCCACAGCATGATGCTGCCACCACCATGCTTCACTGTAGGGATGGTATTGGCCTGGTGATGAGCGGTGCCTGGTTTCCTCCAAACGTGACGCCTGGCATTCACACCAAAGAGTTCAATCTTTGTCTCATCAGACCAGAGAATTTTCTTTCTCATGGTCTGAGAGTCCTTCGGGTGCCTTTTGGCAAACTCCAGGCGGGCTGCCATGTGCCTTTTACTAAGGAGTGGCTTCCATCTGGCCACTCTACCATACAAGCCTGATTGGTGGATTGCTGCAGAGATGGTTGTCCTTCTGGAAGGTTCTCCTCTCTCCACAGAGGACCTCTGGAGCTCTGACAGAGTGACCATCGGGTTCTTGGTCACCTCCCTGACTAAGGCCCTTCTCCCCTGATCGCTCAGTTTAGATGGCCGGCCAGCTCTAGGAAGAGTCCTGGTGGTTTCAAACTTCTTCCACTTACGGATGATGGAGGCCACTGTGCTCATTGGGACCTTCAAAGCAGCAGACATTTTTCTGTAACCTTCCCCAGATTTGTGCCTGGAGACAATCCTGTCTCGGAGGTCTACAGACAATTCCTTTGACTTCATGCTTGGTTTGTGCTCTGACATGAACTGTCAACTGTGGGACCTTCTATAGACAGGTGTGTGCCTTTCCAAATCAGGTCCAGTCAACTGAATGTACCACAGGTGGACTCCAATGAAGCTGCAGAAACATCTCAAGGATGATCAGGGGAAACAGGAGGCACCTGAGCTCAATTTGGAGCTTCATGGCAAAGGCTGTGAATACTTATGTACATGGGATTTCTCAATTGTTTTATTTTTAATAAATTTGCAAAAATCTCAAGTAAACTTTTTTTCACATTGTCATTATGGGGTGTTGTGTGTAGAATTCTGAGGGAAAAAATGAATTTAATCCATTTTGGAATAAGGCTGTAACATAACAAAATGTGGAAACAGTGATGAAGCGCTGTGAATACTTTCCGGATGCACTGTATATGTATGTCTTCAGAAAACAATGGAGTTGATTAGAAATGCCTCGTCTTTATGCTATTGATGGTTGAATAGAAGTAAGTCCAAGTCAATTTACAGATGACTCCTTTTTATTTTTATTAGTATAGTTCATGCTCTCCCAACTGTTTTGGAATGGGAGACATACTTCCATTTGACTGTTTTAGAAGAACAATGACGGTGAGGACAATGAAAGTAGATGACACGGTACCCGTTACTTTGTTATGCATTGTCGACGGTTGGAAGGACACTTGTTGACATCAAGGAAGTGTTGGGGTTCCAGGCGGGTCACAATCCTAACGTAAATACGGCATTTACAGGCAATTTTAACAAAAGAAAAGGGGGGTCTACGTGACGTTTTTTTGGACTGAATTGACCGTGATAGAGCAGGTCGCCTTGGGGAGCTCCGTGATGCTGTCGGACACCATCTGCTTTTCTAAAGTCCTCCGGCCAGCAGGGGCAGAGTCAGTTGCCCACTGTGGGTGACGAAAGAAGTTTAGTGACTGTGCCCCCTCATGCCCTGCAGTGGTGTCGCTTGTCTCCAATAAACCTGTGAGGGGATCCTTAGACGTGCATGCGTGACAACGGAGTGAGTTTAGGGCCCCATGGTGGTTCTGCTAATGTTCCTGAGTCTCTGCTCACTGGGTTATGTTCTAGATGACGTTCGGTTCTCTGCATATCCTACTTTCTTAACCTGTCCGCAGCCTTGCTTTTATATTCATGGGAGATGTCGAAGTGCTTGTTATTTTGTCCTGATAGGAGCTGACAATGCATGTGGGATGAGTTACCAGCTCCGTTTTCACTAGCACCGAATCCTTTGGCCCCGTTTGGTAGAGTAAGGTGGACAAGCAGGTGTGAAGAACGCAAAAGTGAGCTCTGCCAGTGATGTTCCTACACTCTCTCTTTCCATCCTAGGCCTTTCAAAAGGAGTTGGGGAAACGGACAAGCAGCGTCCAGGCTTTGAAACGTTCAGCAAGAGAGCTGATTGAAAGCAGCCATGACGACTCGTCTTGGGTCAAAGCTCAAATGCAAGAACTGAGTACCCGCTGGGAGACTGTCTGTGCGCGCTCTGTGTCCAAGCAAAGCCGTCTGGAGCAGGCCCTCTGTCAGGTGAGTCCCCATCGTCATTCCCCTAGTCGTGGAGATGCTAGCACAGTGAGATTTCTTGAAAGGTTCAAATATCAGATGTTCTGTCAGGTACAGAGGGTGTTTAGCAGAGTCATGGCCTACAACACTGCTGCTACTAATGGCCACATCCAATGTGTTGACCTTCCTACCACGCTGAACTTGAGTTAGTTAGTTAACCACACTTCACCTGTTATACAGCTCCCTCCGTTTCTCTCTATCCTGTACCACTTCCTCCAGGTTCCTTTGTCACCATATCTTTCCAACTCTTTCTTGGCCTTCCAGCTCTTCTCCGTCCTGCCAGAATTCATCTTTCCTGTCCTTGAGTTGTCCATGCGCCTCACATGTCTTTCCCATCTTATCATTTTCAATACACCTTTTTCACTCGGCTCCATTTCATCTCACCTGTCTTTTCTCACAAATCCTTGTAATTGATCATTCTTGGCCATCTTATTCCCATAATCCATCTCAAGCATCTTCAATCAAACACATCCAGCCTTCTCTAAATCGCTTGGCTAAACTCCAGCTTTCAGCTCCATACAAGGCTACCGGCACTACGTACTAGTATGTTGTAGACTCTTAATTTTGTCCATAGTTTGATGTCTCCATGCCTCCAAAGAACTCAACATACACTACTCCTGCCAGACTTAATCTCTTCATCTTGTCCATGTCCTCTATTATCTGTTTCATCCACCTAGCTCAGTAGATGGTCCCACGCCAAGATGAACAAACATAGTGACAGAATACATCATTGTCTCTGGTATGGAGGGGGATTTGTAAAAGCAGTAATAATGTTTGCCATGCGCCATCTGTTGGACTGACAGGTGCCATTCATATGTCTGTGTTATATGCCATTTGGTATGGGATTCATAAAAACTGTTAATGTTTGTGCTGTGCCATCTGTTGGAATGAAAAATGCAATGCATATGTCTCTGTTATATTCCATTTGGTATGGATTAATAAAAGCAGTGTTAATGTTTGTGATACATCATCTATTGGAATGACAAGTGCTTTGTGATTGTCTCTGTTATGTGTCATTTGGTATTAGATTTATAAAAACAGTGTTAATGTTTTTAATGTGTCATCTGTTGGAGTGACATGTGCATTGTGTTTGTCTCGATTAATTGGTATGGGAGTTCATAAAAAAAACAGTGTTAATGTTTGTGATGTGCCATCTTTTGGAATGACAAGTGCAATGCATATGTCTCTGTTATATGTCTTTTTGTATGAAGTAAAAGTAGTGTTAATATTTGTGATGAGCCTTTTGTTGGAATGGCAAATGTAATGCATGTGTCCATGTTATATGCCATTTGGTATGGGATTCATTGAAGCAGTGTTAATGTTTGTGATGCATTATCTGTTGGAATGACAGGTGTTTTGTGTTTGTCTCTATTATTTGGTATGGGATTCATAAAAACACTGTTAATGTTGGTGATGTGCCATCTGTTGGAATGACAAATGCAATGCATAGGTCTCTGGTAGATGTAATTTGGTATGGGATTCATAAAAGCAGTGTTAATGTTTGTGATGTTTCATCTGTTGGAATGACAAATGCAAGGCATAGGTCTCTGGTAGATGTAATTTGGTACGGGATTCATAAAAGCAGTATTAATGTTTGTGATGTTTCGTCTGTTTTAATGACATGTGCATTGTGTTTGTCTCAATAATTTGATTTGGGATTCATTAAAACAGTGTTAATGTTTGTGATGTGCCATCTGTTGAAATGACAAATGCAATGCACAGGTCTCTGTTAAATGCCATTTGGTATGGATTTGTAAAAGCAGTTCTAATGTTTGTGATGCACCATCCGTTGGAATGGAAAGTGTAATACATTTTATTACTGCAAATGCTTGTGTTGCGCCATATTTTGGAATGATGGAGATATATCATTCGGACGGACACTCAGACAGACACACAGACACTTATTGTTTTATTTAGGTGGATGCCCAGGCAATGCAATGCCAGGTACTTTAGCTAGTTTTAAATATTAGACATCTGAGATATACAGACAGTAGCACTAGCACTGTGTGACAGTAAAACTCTATTCCTTTGGGAACTGATAAAGAAGGCCAGGTCGTCCATCACTTTCCTCAGATTTCCTTCTAGGTGTCGATGAGGCTTAATGTGTAACATTCATACTTCTTTAAAAAATGTTTAACCCATGTAAAATTCATCTGCATTGGTTCAGAACTGGAGCGTGTGCTCTTTTAGACAAATGCCGATTAAAGACCACCTTGACAGCACGGCAGATGACCTCCTATTTCGTTTTATGAATTGCTGTGAGCCCTGGCAACCAAATGTTTTCAGAAGCAGCTTTAAGGCTTGGCTTGTCCTGATTGAAGGGCCGTTTCCAGTAGGACTCCCTAACGTTGTCTTTTTCCGAACCCTTTGCTTTGTGCAGGCGGAGGAGTTCCATTCCACGGTGCACATTCTCCTGGATTGGCTCGCTGAGGCTGAACAGAGCCTGCGTTTCCATGGCGCCCTCCCAGATGATGAAGAAGCTCTGCGTGTGCTCATCGATCAACACAAGGTAAACACGAGCATGGGAGGACCACAGGTCGGAATGGTGGGGGGGTTGGAATGGGGGGAATGGAGGTCATCTTAAATGTTATAGTTATAGTCGGCTACTCTTAATCAAGCCTGTAATTTTCACTCCGTACGGTGGATTCAGACAAACAGGAGGCACCTGACCATAATTTGGAGGGCTTCAGCAAAGGGTCTGAATACATCTAGGAATGAGAGATTTCAGTTTTTGATTTTTCATGAATTTCTATACATGCTTTCCGAAAACTTGGTTTTCACTTTGTCATCATTCGTGACTGAGTATAGATTGATGGGTAAAAATGGCAATCTGATCCATTTCAAATTTAACCAACAACATTCCAGAAAGTTGATTCAGTTCATCTGGACATAGGGAGATACGTTACATCACTCATCCAGGTGACTTCCTCAGTCTCAAGTTCTCTGCAGGTTTCTCCAACCTTATAAACAGTAGCTTTGCATAATGACCGAAACTAGCACCATTGACTAACAATTGGGCGCAATGTGTAGCCTTCGACTACGAGTAGATCTGCACCTTTGTTGCTCTTCACATATTCCAGAGCCATTTGAACTAAATTATCTACGAACGCCTTTATTCGCCGCGCCCAATTGAGGTCGCCCTTTTGAAGCTCCCCTTTTTGCGCGTGCCCTTATTGAATAGAACCTAGCTGGACGTCTGGAGCGCTCTGCATCCGTCACACCAGTGCAGCCATTTTCGAACATTTCAATCCACTCATAGACAACTCTACGAGAGAGAACTTTATCCCCATACTGAGCAAACGTGTGGCACGCCACCTTCATCCCACAAAAAGCGTATGACAGAATGCTACTCCTCTTTGGTGCAATTTATAAGCCATCTTCAGCACAGGGTGACAACTCTTATACTACACTACAAGGGCAGCCGGCTTGCCAGACAGAACTAGTCACATGACACTCTCAGTCACAACCAATCACTACTCCTCCCGCCTTCACCGTTTCTAACGAAAATATAAAAGTGCGGAAGTTTTTTGATCGTCCCTCGTTTTATTATTTACATATCTGTTGCAATGACACTTGCCGTGCATTCTGGGAAATTTGCTGTTTTCGCTTCACCGTTCTGGCGTCTTTGAGTGTTGCTTGACGAAGGAAATAATGGAATTTAAATAATTTTGAACTCAAGGCTGCAACATGACATGTAAGAACGGACGTCAACAAAGAAAAAGGTTTGGGGGTCCGTCTGTGACCCCATCCATCCATCCATTTTCCAACCCGCTATATTCCTAACTACAGGGTCACGGGGGTCTGCTGGAGCCACTCCCAGCCAACACAGGGCACAATGCAGGAAACAATCCTGGGCAGGGTGCCAACCCACCGCAGGTCTGTGACCCCATTTAATAAAAAAATAAATGACAATCAAGGCTTCTTTTTACAAAGATTTTGATAACGTCTTTTCACACGCAAGTCTAATACAGAACTGAGTCAATATGGCCGAACGTCTGGTTATTTGGGTTCCCGACAGGAAGGGGAGGGTCTAGGAGGGCGGATACCGGAAGTGATGTCAGTGGAAGGAAGGAAGAGAGACGGCATTAGAACACAGCGCCAACCCCTGGATCGGTGGGTAACTAGCATCAGCAAACCCACCCATGTGACAAACAAAATGTGAATAAAGTGATGGGGTCCGCAGATTTTCTGAATCCTCCGTAACTCCCCTTTTAAAATCCACTGTCAGCCAGCTCTCATTTAGCAGAATTTTACTAGCTGAGAGTTTGGCTCTCACATTGGATATAAAACGCTTGCCAAGCCTGCAGACGTTTTATACAAGAGCTGGTGCCAAGTGACAGGTGGTGACAACGCCAGCTGTGGTGAAAAGTCTGAGCAGCTCATAACTTGCGTTCCCTTTCTCCGGGGGGTGTAGGGGGCCACACTTGTGAAAGAGAAGTTAAAGAAGCCTAATTGTTTAATGACATATTAACTGTAATGAAGGGTCCCTAAAAACTCCCAAATCAATTTAAAGTCATCGAGGTCCACCGATGCTGCAAGCCTTCAGTTTGGGACAATCTGACAATCACCAGGTACACTGTATGCCATAAATGGACCATCACACCAATTTGAACTTGCTGGACATCCCACTCGAAAACCACGGGAATTCATATGGAGTTGGTGCCTCCCGTCATAGCCTGCAGTCTTCTGGGAAGGCTGTGCCCATATAGCCTACTAAGCATTCGCTCCGACATTGGATCAGAAGACCCCTCTCACAATCAGCATTCCAGTTCATCCCAAAGGTTGAGGTCAGGTCTCTGTGCAGGCCACTCGAGTTCCTCCATGTCTTTATGGTCCTGGATTTGGAGCCCAGTCAGTGATGGAACAGTAAAGTGGACCGGAAGCCCACAATTGTCTAACTTGTATGCCGTAGTATTAACAGTGCCAATGGGCCACCCCAAAACTTGATGAACAACCTCAGATCATTGTCCCCTCCTCCGCCAAGCTTTACAGTAGGCACAATAAACTTTAGAAGGTAGCGCCCTGCCAGGCATCTACCAAACCCAGATTAGTCCACCAGCCTACCAGATAGGGTGTCCGTGATTCACCCCTGAAGAGAGAACGTCTCCACCGCTCCCGAGTCCAATGGCGGCGTGCTTTACTTTGCTCCACCCAATTTGTTGGTACCCCTCCATGAGAAAAGAAGTTTTTTGCCTAATTGTTACAAGAATTTCTGCAGCCATCCAGAAATAAGTCCGGTAATACAGCAGGAAGAATTATATACATAATTCTGTAAATGATTTATTCTAATTTTTGTTATGAATTTATTGTTTTATCTGAAGCTTTACATCGCATTTCATAATTTTATGTTGCTTTGATTTTGGCCTATAAATATTATTGTAAAGTCTAAACTTAAAAAGTTCCAAAAGTACATCTGGGGCCTCTTAGAGAAAAGATAAACATCTAACGTGCCATTCAGAACGACTCCCTTCTGTTTATAATCGGCTCGGTTTATTTTATGTACATTTTATTCTTTGGCTTTGTGCAGTGCAGGACCCCGCAGTGCCCTAGCAATAAAAGTCTGCCCGCTTATCGGCAGATCCATACGCGATATCTGCACATAGAAGAGCAAATCATTTCTAAAACAATTCAGAAACCGTCTCTGCACAGGATGTATCTGCTCACCATGCATGTCCTTATAAGTGCTTGTAGCGTCTCTTTTATTTTCTTAAAATTATGAATGCCAGGTTTTATTTTGGGATTGTAGATTTTATGGGCAGTGCCAAGTTATAGTTACAGAAAGATTAATAAACTGTGCTCTGTAGGAGGCACTCTTGAGTGATCCCCTTACCCCAAACCACAAATAGGCGAGATGACGTCCTTTACATCTTCTGCAACACTGTGATGACCGCTGTGGTGTGCTGGGCCGGCAACATCACGTCAAGGGAGGCCCACCGAATCAACATGCTGATTACGAAGGCAGGCTCAGATATGGAGGAAAGAATGGCGACAAGACTGACGGCCATTAGGAACAAAGCTGCACATCCTCAGTGTGACACACACTTGGAGCGAAGGGCTTTCAGCCATTGAATTATTCAGCAGGCGTGTGTGAAGAAACACTACAGGGGCTTCTTCATACCAACGGAAAAACAACCTTATAGTGCCTCCCCGCGACTACTCGCTTATCTTCAGCAAAGTCAGAAATATTTTTCTTTGTTGTAATTCTTTGTGTGAATTTAAGGAGGATGTTGTTGTTTGTTATAATATTCCTGGACCTTCAGGTGTGGGAGCTTCTATTATACAGTATAGCACCTTAAACATCTCTCCTTGTATTATATAGTGCCTTTCACTCTATCTATCTATCTATCTATCTATCTATCTATCTGTTATATAGTGCCTTTCATGTCTATCTATCTATCTATCTATCTATCTATCTATCTATCTATCTATCTATCTATCTATCTATCTATCTATCTATCATATAGTGCCTTTCATATCTATCTATCTATCTATCTATCTATCTATCTATCTATCTATCTATCTATCTATCTATCTATCTATCTATCTATCTATCTATCTATCTATCTATCTATCTATCCTAATTAGTGCCTTTCATATCTATCTATCTATCTATCTATCTATCTATCTATCTATCTAGTGTCATAATTATTATTATTATATTTTGGAGATGCTGAACTGACCCCTGATGTGTGTGTGTGTTCACCTTGTGACGAGTTGACGCCCTGCCCAGGCCTTATTCCTGCCTTGTTCTCTATTCTTGCTAGAATTGGCTCCAGCCTCCCCACCTTGCCCTGAATAAGTGGGTTATGAAAATGGATGTATGGATGGATTATTAATGATTTTTTTTAATTAATTTGGCAGAGTCTTCCTTGCTTCTCCACTTTCCTGCTGCTACTTCTCAGAATTTTCACAATATTAAAGTATGTTTTACTGCAGTGCAACGAAACCACTCAATAAATGAGACAATACAGAACACTGCCACATGACTTTCTTCTTGCCAGACATTGTATATACTGCATAGAATAGAAAAAAAGCCATATGCTGCCAAATTTGTAATATTAAGCAGGCTGTCTATAAATAAAATATACACATAATGGTATGGATCGGGTGTCAAGCAAGGAGCACACATAACTGTTTTTCCACTGTTACTGTCATTCATCTTCCTGCTGTCTTAAGCAATCACTTTGGTGTCAAATTTAGGACAAATAAAACCTGCAGCCTGGCTACTCCTCCTTATCCCATCCTGAAGCCCATCATGGATGGCTTTGCTCTTCATAATTTCATCCTGGGTGCTTTCTCCGTCTCTCTCTCTCTCTTGCTGTCTCCTTCACTCTCTTATCTTCTAGTCATATATAGAAGCCTTTATGTTATAATTTCATGTTACTGCAGATAGCATTTTTTCAAAACACTTCATGTTATGTCATGACTTATTTACAGCATTCATTAACAAAGTGCTTTTCATAATTTGTGTGTGTGTGTGTATATATATATATATATATATATATATATATATATATATATATATATATATATATATATATATATATATATATATATATATACACAGTATAGTAATATAATATATATAAAATGTATATTGTACCAAGGTGAATGCTGAAGCAGGGGCAAAAGCCAAATTCTTGGGGTGCCAACTGGGCAAAACCCCATTTAATTCCAACATAAAAGAAAACTTTTAAATAAAACACACAGTTGATGGCACGATATGACTGGCACAATTCCTCAGGAAACAGTGCTCTCTTAAAGGACACACTTTCTGTCTCTCTTATGCTCCTTATGGCAGTCACATTCAAAATGAAATGCCACCTTCTGGGAGTTGTCTCCCTTTTATAACTGAGTGGAGCAGAAGGGGTGGGAATTCCTTGGTTTCCTTGCCCTCAAGGTGCGCTTCCTCGAGTCTGTGAGTGTAAAAATGAGACAAGACTGTTAGTAACAGCAGCCCCCTCTCATTCCAGGGTGGCATTATATACCTTAGGTGAGACTGGAAGGTGACCCTCTGGTGCACATGCATTCCTATATACTGTATAGTGTGTATATAATATAAATTGTGACAACAGATGGCACTATACCAGCACTTAACCTGACACAGACAGACGCTGGAGGCACACTGATCAAAACACAAGCTGTTTTTATTTTCTTCCCCATTCCCACGAGCCCACAACACAGTCCCACATTCACAATTCTTTAACTTTCTTCTTCTCTTTTCTCCTCCACTACTCCCGGCAAGCTTTGTCTTCCTCCTCCCGACTCCCGACTACCTTCCTGAGTGGTGGCTGCTGGCTCCTTTTATAAGGCACCCGAAAGTGCTCCAGGTGCTCGTTGAACTAATTCTGGCAGCACTTCTGGGTGTGGCGGAAGATCTGCTCTCCAAGGCTCAGCAGCAGCTGCAGCACCCCCTGGCAGTGCCCCTGGATCCCAAAAGGGCTGTATCCAACTCCATCTCCCATGAAGCCCTGTGGCACCACTGCAACCCATGGGGGCTGCCATCTAGCGTCCCGGGGCAGGAACTGTTCTGGCTACACTTGCTCTCCCGGTCCTCTCAGTGAAGAGGCGTCTTGACCGGACACGGACCCCGGCTGTCTGTGACAATATATATATATACTAGGGGTTTCGCCCCTACTCGCTTCACTCGCCCACTGTGCTATGCACCAGCCACTTCATGTCACTGCCGCTCGCGTTGTGAAGAGGGGGGCTGAACGCACCCCAGGGAGACGCAGTCGCTCCTCCGAAACCCCCTCTTAAATGGCAATACAATGGGAAACAAATAGTTTTTTTTTTACCTCCTCTTTGCTCGATCAGCTGCTGCTACTGCCGTGCCACATGATCTTCATCTTGCCCAGCGCTTTGAACATTTAAAAGCCTGTACAGCGGCTGTCCTACTCTTTGTCTTTTATATCCGGCCCTGGGCACGCTTATATCTTTTGGTTCAAAGTCTCGTCTCGCGGGACGTGAGTTCTTGATGTTGTTTAGTTTATAATTTAAAAACGGAATAAGAATCAGAAAATCTAACAACATCACATTAAACTTTGATACATTCTGAAAAGAATGATACCAAACATATGTAGATTTTAAAATAAGCCCGATTTAATGCGTGACAAAAAACGTGGCTTTAAAAACGTCATCGTTGCATTTTTAGGCTTAGGATTTTATCTATATATATAAATATATATATATTCATTCATTGCATTTGTAGTCTGAGTCACGACCTGATTTGCATGGGTGGTTACCTACCAGGTAACGCTTGCGGTTGGTCTGCCATTCGGCAAACATCCGCCACGGGGCCCTCTTCAGTTGCGAGAATAAGATCATGGAATGTTGCATAGTTTACTGTCAAATAATGCAAAGAGTACGCGACACGTGTTTCGCCCTCATTTGGGCTCATCAGGCGTACACACTCTACTGCTCCCCTTGCGGGGATCGAACCTCGGACGTCAGCGTTAGAGACGAAGTCCCTTTACGCTGCACCACAGCGTGTAGTTCGTTTATTTGACAGCCTGTAGATCGGTCGCGTACTCTTTGCATTATTTGACAGTAAACTATGCAACATATACAGTATATATATATATACTGTATTTATATATGTATATTTATCCTCACAGGTGGCACAGTGGTAGTGCTGCTGCTTTGTAGTAAGGAGACTGTGGAAGATTGTGGGTTCGCTTCCCGGTTCCTCCCTGTGTGAGTACTGAGAAAAGTGCTATATAAATGTAATGAATTATTATTATTATATGTATACTAAATATATATACAGTATATTGTGTACATATATATTTATATACAGTATATAAATATTTATATAAGGGTAGGCACAAGTAGGTTTACAACTGTTCATATAGAAAAAAACATGCAGGTTATGATTATTACAACAGCTTTATTAACTTTGTTAACTCAAAAGAATGTCACAGTACACTTGTGTGCCCACCCCTGTAATATATAATACAAACATTACCTGGAAAGGGGTCTCTCTTTGAATTGCCTTTCCCGAGGTTTGGAATGACAAATGCAATACATCTTACTACTATAACTGTTTGTGATGCGCCATCTGTTGGAATGACAAATACAATACATCTTATTACTATAACTGTTTGTGATGCACCATCTGTTGGAATGAAAAATGCAATACATCTTATTACTATAACTGTTTGTGATGCACCATCTGTTGGAATGACAAATGCAATACATCTTATTACTATAACTGTTTGTGATGCACCATCTGTTGGAATGACAAATGCAATACATCTTATTACTATAACTGTTTGTGATGCACCATCTGTTGGAATGAAAAATGCAATACATCTTATTACTATAACTGTTTGTGATGCACCATCTGTTGGAATGACAAATGCAATACATCTTATTACTATAACTGTTTGTGATGCACCATCTGTTGGAATGACAAATGCAATATATCTTATTACTATAACTGTTTGACACCCACTGCACGCCCAACCTACCTGGAAAGGGGTCTCTGTTTGAACTGCCTTTCCTGAGGTTTCTTCCATTTTTTCCCTACTGGGTTTTTTTGGGAATTTTTCCTTGTCTTCTTAGAGAGTCAAGGCTGGGGGGCTGTCAAGAGGCAGGGCCTGTTAAAGCCCATTGCGGCACTTCCTGTGTGATTTTGGGCTATACAAAAATAAACTGTATTGTATTGTATTGTATATACTTAGAAAGGGAAAAATTTCTGGCACCAGCCGGGTCATTCCTTTTAATGCCCAATAATTCAAAACCAAAGAAATTCTGTCTGACATATTCTCCCTATGGGGTTCTGAGCTGGAGACAAAACACAAAGAACCGGTTTCTTAGTCACAAGTAATAATAATAATAATGCATTTTATTTATAGGGCACTTTACATTTGTAGTAAATCTCAAAGTGCTACATAAAAAGTTTAAACAAAGGCAATACAAGTTAAAAACGGAGATAAAACAACAATCATTATAGCATTCTTGTTAATAAGCTTTCCTAAACAGAAAAGTCTTCCGCTGTTTTTTTAAACAGCCCACAATCTGCTGTGTTCTCAGGCTCTCTGGTAGGACAAGTGAGGTCAGTCTGCTCGGGAGCTCCGCCTGGTGCCTCCTTCCAGTATTGGAAGGGGCGGAGTCAGTTGCCCTCACTGGGCGGTTTCTCAGCACTGTGGCGAAAGAAGGAGATGACAATGTTAACAAACGGTGCCTTTCTGGAAGTTTCTCCCATCTCCACTGAGGTTCTCTGCAGCTCGGTCTCTTGGTCACCTCTCTTTCCATGGCCCTTCTTCCCAACCGTGCTGTTTTGACCAACCTGATTCCTTTCAAGATTTATAGAGACCACTGTGATCTCGGGAACCTTCAATGCTGCCCATATTACCCAGTAGCCTTCACCAGATCTGCTCCTTGACACAATGCTGTCGCTAAGCTTTATGGGTAATTCCATGGACCTCCTGGCTTGGTTTTTGCTCAGCTGTGGGAACTTCTACAGACCGGTGTGCGCCTTTCCTAATTCTGTCCAGTCAATTGAACTGACCACAGGTGGACTCCAAACAAGGTGTAGGAACAGCTCAGTGATGAGCAGCAGCATTTCAAGTGTCATAGCGCAGGGTCCGAGTACTTGTGCCAATGGGATGTTTCAGTTTCTTACTTTTAAAAAAATGTACAAAAAATTTCTTAGCAGTCTGTTTTCACTTTGCTTGATGAGCGAAAAATTGAAGTGACTTTTAGCTGCAGGCTGTGACGTACCAAAATGTGAAGAGAGTGAAGGGGTCAGAATATGCTCTGAAGACCTTGGCACTATAAATCAACTGCCAGAGTTTCGTTCTCTTTGACTTGGCTGGCTCAGGTATTCCGCATTGACTCGATCGATTTACGGTTTCTCTTCTCGCACTCCTATCTGCTGAGGCACTAGTGAACGGACAAATGAAAATGAATGGTTAGAAATTTCCTAACCCAATTTGAACGTGTGACGGCTTCTTCATGCCGACCTTCTGTATCTGAGATTTGTCTCATAGTGAGATAATTCACCATTTATTCTTTATTCCTCTCTATTCTAACATTTGATAAATGCGGCATTGTTGGGATCCTGTAAGATTTACACCTGAATAAAGGGAGTGTTGGCTTCTGGATCGGCATGTGGACGCAAACGTTTCTGCCACGTCTTTGAAAATGTGCCAGCTGCTAATTGAAAACGTTTGCTTTTTTTTTTTTTTTTTTTCAGGAATTTATGAGGAAACTCGAAGAAAAGAGAGTAGCATTGAGCAAAGCAACAGGTATGGGGGAAGCGATCTTGACCATCTGCCACCCAGATTCGATCACCACCATTAAACACTGGAACACCATCATCAAAGCCAGATTCGAGGAGGTCAGTATTCTAAGTAATGATGGACTTTGTTCAAAGCGACGCCACGCATGCAGCCTACCGAGGTCATTTTTATTTGAGAGTGACACTTGCATGTGGTTTGAAGAAGCCGATTTAATCTGGTGGGAAGTAGCATAATATAACAAAGCTGTGAGCCATGAACCCCGTATTACTGATTCATTCAGATCATTTATTTATTTCCTTACTTTGAACAGTTTGTGTATCTCACCTTCATTTATAAAATTAGGGAGACTGAGAAAAAGTGGGTGGGCGGCATGGTGGCGCAGTGGTAGCGCTGCTGCCTCGCAGTTAGGAGACCTGAGGTTCGCTTCCCGGGTCCTCCTTGTGTGGAGTTTGCATGTTCTCCCCGTGTCTGCGTGGGTTTCCTCCCACAGTCCAAAGACATGCAGGTTAGGTGGATTGGTGATTCTAAATTGGCCCTAGTGTGTGCTTGGAGTGTGGGTGTGTTTGTGTGTGTCCTGCAGTGGGTTGGCACCCTGCCCAGGATTGGTTCCTGCCTTGTGCCCTGTGTTGGCTGGGATTGGCTCCAGCAGACCCCCGTGACCCTGTGTTCGGATTCAGCGGGTTGGAAAATGGATGGATGGAGAAAAAGTGGAGCGCTTGATCCAAGTAGGACAAGACTAACAGACCTCGGGCCTCCCACAGCTGGAATACTCCTCTTAAGGCCGGGGATGTCGATAGTCATGTGCCGAGGATGGACCGGGTAATGAGGGCACGTAACGTGGCGAGGGTGGTGTAAAAGTGTGCAGTGCTTTTATTCAACCATCAGAGTATTCAAAGAGATGCAATGCAGTCTTTCCGTTAAATAAATAAATGATCCTCAATTAAATCCTGTTGGAAGAAGAACCTTCGGCCTAGTCTGAAGTCCAGAGTGCTCCACAACACATTTCCATTATGGATATGCCTGTACTTCAGTCCATTCAAATTATCCTCCACCCTAAATGGTCTCCCAGCCCCTCATGCTGCCACCACCATGCTGTTTTCAGGTCTCTCCAAAGGTGCTAGTCAAGGACATTCTCAGAGTTGACACTAAGCCAGTCACGTGTTGCCTTTGCTTTGCACTGCTGGGAAGATGAACCCTCGGCCTAGTCTATGGTCCAGAGTGTTCCAGAGCAGGTCTCTATTATGGATATGCCTGTACTTCAGTCCATTCAAATTACCCTCCACCCTGAATGGTCTCCCAGCCCCTCGTGCTTCCACCACCATACTGTTTTCGGGTCTCTCCAAAGGTGCCAGTCATGAACATTCTCAAAGTTGACACTAAGCCAGTCATCTGTTGCCTTTGCTTTGTCCTGAGGGTCATTGTCCTGGTGGAAGATGAATCCTCGGCCTAGTTTGAGGTCCAGAGTGCTCCAGAGCAGGTCTCCATTATGGATATGCCTGTACTTTGTTCACTCTGTTCAGATTACCCTCCACCCTGATGCTGCCACCACTGTGCTGTTTTCAGGGGTCTCAGGAGGTGCCAGTCACGGACATTTCCAGAGTTTACACTAAGCCAGTCACGTGTGCCTTTGCTTTGTCCTGCTGGAAGATGAACCTTCGGCCTAGTCTGAGGTTCAGAGTGCTCCACAACACATTTCCATTATGGATATATCTGTATTTCAGTCCATTCAAATTACTCTCCATCCTGAATGGTCTCCCAGCCCCTGATGCTGCCACCACTGTGCTGTTTTCAGGTCTCTCAGGAGGTGCCAGTCAAAGACATTCCCAGAGTTGACACTAAGCCAGTCATGTGTTGCCTTTGCTTTGCCCTGCTGGAAGATGAACCCACAGCCTAGTCTATGGTCCAGAGTATTCCAGAGCAGGTCTCTATTATGGATATGTCTTTACTTCAGTCCATTCAAATTACCCTCCACCCTGAATGGTCTCCCAGCCACTCATGCTTCCACCACCATGCTGTTTTCGAGTCTCTCCATAGGTGCCAGTTAAGGACATTCTCAGAGTTGACACTAAGCCAGTCATCTGTTGCCTTTGCTTTGTCCTGCTGGAGGATGAACCCTCGGCCTAGTCTGAGGTCCAGAGTGCTCCACAACACATTTCCATTATAGACTTCTCTGTACTCTGCTCACTTCAGCTTTCGACGACCCTGACTACTCTCCCACTTCCTGATGCCTCCAGCACCATGCTATTTTCAAAGATGTTCAGGTCTGGGCCATTCCAGAACATTCCCAAAGTGGACCCTAACCCAGTGCTGAGTTGCCATTGCTTTGTGTTGAGGGTCATCGACAGTTACCATCATTGATAGTTTCAATCTGCATCTCCCTTTTTCCTGATTTGGAATCCGTGAATTCAGTTGCGACCTCACAGCACTTCCGTCACAGGAAGCACCTGGGCATACACGATATCCGTTCACCATTTTAATTTTGTTGCATCATACGTGACAAAGTAGACAACATAAAGCGGGTCAGTTCTGTTCTTCCCTTTATGACGATTGTTTTATCACCTTAGCTCTTTGCACACTAAGGGTGTGCAGAGACAGCTAACAGTTCTGTGATGTCAGGTTGGCCTTGCAAAGCATCATGGGGCGCTGGGAGAAAAAAATGTTTGCTTAAGCAATATGGCAAGTAGGGCAAACTTCCAGAAAAATATTCGGCGAGCAAGGTAACCGGCAAATGGAGCATATTTGCTGCAGGACATGCTTTTGCGAAATTTGCCAATAAACACTATTGATTACTTATAATGCCAATGGACGTCCTCTTTGCATGACTAAAGCTGTCGTAATTATAGTAAGCACTTTGTATCCCGATTGTATTTACAACTAGAAGCTTGAAATGTTTCTTTAGCAGAAATGTACAAATCTGATTTTTTTCTCATAAAATGCAAATTAGCCGTCTGACAATCTGCTAAATGGTGAGGTTCAACGTGATTGGCGCACCGTTTTCTTCACTTTGCATGGTTGATTTTTAATAATTTTGCAAACCTTGTCCTTACCTTGTCATTAGGGGGGGGGTTATTGAGGGTAGACACAATGTCAAATTTATTCATTTAAAATGAAATCTACAAAGTGAATTGGTCTGAAAACGTGGTGAGCCCACTGTACACGAATTGCAGAGAAGCTCTGTTTTCCTACTTTGTTAAGATGGTGATACCCGTCTGCTGCCCCCTGTCTTCATTAAGCAAAGCTTAAGGGGACAGTTAATCGACTTACACATCACTGAACCATAACTGTGCACCCCCCCCCTTGACTCCAGACACAGTTAGTCATTGCTGTGCTATGCCAGTCTGTTCATCTTCTTTCACGACACTCAAGCCGCCCAACAGAACAACTGTGGTTCATTCTCTATGGCCATGCTGCCCGATGCTGTACAATTCTTCAATGATCAAAGCGACTGTTTCTGCCTCAGGGACATTCTAAACTGAAGACCTTCATTCATCTCTTTTTCAGGTACTTGCTTGGGCAAAGCAACACCATCAAAGACTGAGCAGTGCCCTCAATGAGCTCCTCGCCAATCAGGAGCTGATGGAGACTTTGCTACGATGGCTGCAGTGGGCAGAGACAACTCTCAATGAAAAGGATAAAGAGACCATCCCTCAGGAAATCGATGAAGTCAAGAACCTGATTGCAGAACATCAGGTGATCACTCTTGGATTCCCCTTAATCTTTTTTTTTTTAACGCAAGTGACATGGTGGCACAGTGGGTAGACCTGCTGCTTCACAGTAGTGTAACTGCATGTTGATTTGTAGTGAGGATGATGTCAATGTGGATGGTGTAGGCTACCCCAATGGGTTTCCCCAACTAGCTTCTTTTTGAGGCCACCATAATTGAAAGATGTTTTCTTGAATAGTCTGTGATTCTAGAATGGCATTGTGAGAATGCGAGTGTGTCCTGTTATGGACTGCCATCTTGGCCACATCTGGCTCAAGTGTCTCCTCTGTAGCCGTGTGATGCTAGAGTGGTCCGCAGCTGGCACACTCCCCTTGTACCCGGGACATCGATAGTCATGAAACCGAGATGGACTGGGCAGTGAGGACACAAAAGAAAAGATGGGACAGAATGTGCTTAGTGCTTTTATTATTCAATAAATTGTGTTCCAGAACAAAAGTGCAGTTCAGCTTCTTAATAAGTCAATAAATAGTCCAGTAAAAGCAGCGCTTTTGTGGAGGCTAAAAATCACAAAAGTTAAAGCCAAAAACAGGTTCACATCGAAGGTGTGAAACCGCAGGGTCTGCCCTTTAAAATCATTCCTGAGCCCTTGTGCTTCTTTCTAAAACTGACAGACAGACAGATAGATAGATAGATAGATAGATAGATAGATAGATAGATAGATAGATAGATAGATAGATAGATAGATAGATAGATAGATAGATAGATAGATAGATAAATAGATAGATCTGAAAGGCACTATATAACTCATAGATAGATGGAGAGATAGATCTGAATGACACTATATAACTCATAGATAGATCTGAAAGGCACTATATAATAGATAGATAGATAGATAGATAGATAGATAGATAGATCTGAAAGGCACTATATAACTCATAGATAGATGGAAAGATAGATCTGAATGACACTATATAACTCATAGATAGATAGATCTGAAAGGCACTATATAATAGATAGATAGATGGAAAGATAGATCTGAAAGGCACTATATAACTCATAGATAGATGGAGAGATAGATCTGAATGACACTATATAACTCATAGATAGATAGATCTGAAAGGCACTATATAATAGATAGATAGATAGATAGATAGATAGATCTGAAAGGCACTATATAACTCATAGATAGATGGAAAGATAGATCTGAATGACACTATATAACTCATAGATAGATAGATCTGAAAGGCACTATATAATAGATAGATAGATGGAGAGATAGATCTGAAAGGCACTATATAACTCAGATAGATAGATCTGAAAGGCACTATATAATAGATAGATAGATGGAAAGATAGATCTGAAAGGCACTATATAACTCATAGATAGATGGAGAGATAGATCTGAATGACACTATATAACTCATAGATAGATAGATAGATCTGAAAGGCACTATATAACTTAGATAGATAGATAGATAGATAGATAGATAGATAGATAGATAGATAGATGGAGAGATAGATGGAGAGATAGATCTGAAAGTCACCATATAACTCAGATAGATAGATAAATAGATAGACAGATCTGAAAGGCACTATATAACTCAGATAGATCGATCTGAAAGGCACTATATAATAGATAGATAGATAGATAGATCTGAAAGGCACTATATAATTCAAATAGATAGACAGACAGACAGAGATTGATAGCACTTTAGTATCATTGTGAGTGGGATTTGCTTTTGTTACAACTATGAATTATTCTGTTTGGCCCCCAACTGCAGCACATCTGGGGAGATCAATATACCATTTTATTGTAATGTTGGTCTTCAACATTTTACTGCTACTGCTTATATCAGAAAAGTCATGTTGTGACCACCTCAAGTTTATTCTTGCTTTCATTTCGTCAGACCTTTATGGAAGAAATGACAAGGAAGCAACCTGATGTTGACAAAGTAACCAAGACGTACAAAAGGAAGCCTGCTGCCGAGTCGTCCTCCCACTCGCATATTCCTGTCCTGGATAAAGGAAGAGGTGGAAGTACGTGCACTTGTTTTTAATGGAGAGCAGATGGCCGAGTTTACTGCCTGAGCGCTTGCCTCATATCCGTTACATTCTATTCAAATCAGTGTACTGCATGTACTAATGGATTTCTTTTGATGGTGTTTTGGTTTTTTTGTTTTTTTTTATTACTCTTTTTTGATAGAGTGTTGCTTTAATTAAAGACAAAAGTAAAAATCAAGAGCTGGCTTAGGCATTTTATGGTGGGCTTAGTAAGGTGCACTGCCGGTGATAACTAACTTTTTGTCTTGCTAATTATTTCATGCTTGAATTAAACATATTTTCTTTCTTGAACTCGGGACTCGTTACAGGATGGTGAGGCCGTAAACACATTTTAGTAATTAAAGCGGCGTCCTGTAATGCTGTCATCACATAGTAGAGCGGGACTGTGAATCTTTCTGGAGTGGTGGGGTGTTTTCCAGCTCTTGTTTAATGAGTCTTAATTTCTTGTGTTGTTTTTCATCAACTAAGAGTCTAACATTCTCTTTGTACAGCTAAACAGCTTAAAATGGCTTTTCCTTGAGTTAGCAGCTGTCCACCAGGGGGCGTACCGCTCCTTCAACCCCAACACAGACAGGCTAAGACACAAGTTCATATTCTTCAGTGGGGAAGTGTGTTTCCTTCACTCCCCACTACACAGCACAGTGTAAAGCACCAGTATATATATACTGTATATAAATACAGTCCTTTCTTCTTCTTCTTCTTCTTCTTTCTATCTTCCTTGCTTCAACTCCTCCTCGTAAGCTTTGTCCTCCACCACCCGACCCTGGCTCCCCGATTGGTGGTGAGGCGGCTCCTTTTATAGCACACCTGGAAGTGCTCCAGGTGTTTCTCGACCTTCTTCTGGCTGCACTTCTGGGTGTGATGGAAGAGGTTCCTCCAAGGACCCTGCAGCACCCCCTGGTGGCACCCACGGAGCCCAGCAGGGCTGTTCCAAAGTACAAGTCCCAGTGTGCCCTGCGGGGATCTGTGGTGCTATAGCAAGTCAGGTGGTGCTGCCCTCTAGTGTCTTGGGGGAGATAATGTCGTGACTACGGTCTCTCCCTCAGTCCTTCCACCTATACGACGTCCTGGCTTGGTAATGCTGCTGGCCATCTGTCACACAGTTTTTATTAAAACATTCACCTCATTTCGGATATGATGAATAAACACAGTGGTCAGCCTCACCACTTTAGGACCCTGGATCAATTCACAGTTGGTGGTCAGTATGGAATTTTCACATTCTCACATTTGTTCCCATGCAGTGTCCTCCAAAGTCGAAGCACATGCAGTTAGGCTGATGGAGGAGAAAGTGCATTTTCTTGGCATAAGCACACCTGTCCAGGGTTGGCTCCAGTCATGAACTAAGAGTTCCTAAACACAAAAGTCCCATAAAAACACAAGTGGTCTACCACAAGAATGACCAGCTTCTCAAAGGTCTCCATTGATGCAAAACACAAGTGCCACAGGGCTGTAGGCGTTAGATGATGAGGCGCCCACCTTACAATGCTGGGCATTTTCATGAGTGGTGGCACTTTCTGGAGCGTTAATGACTGACTGGACAGGTGACAGAGGACACCGCAATGTTGGTCAGCACGGGCCTGAAGAAGTCAAGGACTGGCTCTGTCTGGACCCGTGGCTTTTCCTGTGTGTAGCTTCCTCAGTTCTCACTAAGTTATGGACAACTCTTCTGATGATCAGAGGTGGACATAAAGGAACCCTGGTTGAAACAGAACAGGCTCCTTCCTCACATTTTACAATCATTCCAATGATTTTCAGTTACAGACTTCCTTTAGATAATCTTAGATGGCTCATAACTCCTAACTCTAACCCTTAACTCCACCATAACACGGAACTGTATAAATAGCTAAAGAAAAATCAATGAATGGATTAATGTGGAGAAGTGTGTGATTACTACTTTAATTTGCAAATGACAGTTGTAAGAAGAGCTGTGAAAAGCATTTAGGTGTACACGACAAAACGTTTTTAAAATGTTTTTCAGGAAAGCGTTCCCCTACCCAAGGTTTATATCCATCAGCAGCTCCCGCTCCCATCGAGACGAAGAACCCCCGAGTGAATCACCTTGTTAGCAAATGGCAGCAGGTCTGGCTTCTGGCACTGGACAGACGGAGAAAGTTGAATGACGCCCTGGATCGACTGGAGGAGGTAGGTACCTTTGGCTTTTTAGAACCTCAGAGCTGATGGTATTTTGCACTTTCCTTTTTCAGTAAGAACAAACATTTCTCTCATTTTGTACGCATTTCGTCCCAGCTGAGGGAGTTTGCCAACTTTGACTTTGACATTTGGAGAAAGCGATACATGAGATGGATGAACCACAAAAAGTCGAGGGTGATGGACTTCTTCAGGCGCATTGACAAAGACCAGGATGGAAAAATAACCAGACAGGAGTTTATTGATGGAATTCTTTCTTCAAGTAAGCTTTCCCAGTTGCGGAAAAATAACAAGAACCGACAAAAAAAACCAAGAGAAAAGGAACTGGGGAGTGGCATTGACTACTAAGGAGGCAAAGAAAAGTCAAGTCTTCTCTGTTACCTTTCAGAGTTCCCCACGAGTCGTTTGGAAATGAGCGCAGTGGCTGACATCTTTGATCGAGATGGCGATGGTTACATCGATTACTACGAGTTTGTCGCGGCTCTCCATCCCAACAAAGATGCCTATAAGCCTCTTACTGACGCAGACAAAATAGAGGACGAGGTAAGAATATTGATAAAGGGGGACGCCCATAAATGACG